>NC_089650.1:41933200-42245700 GCF_037042795.1 Molothrus aeneus | reverse complement strand
TTAATATGTTGGAAATCCTCTTAGCAACAGTACAGCTAAATTACTGGTAGAATGATAATATAAAATGAATGATTTGCTTTTGAAAGTAGAGGCAGCATTGGTGTGCTTTTTGTATAGGCTCAGTTTCTGAAGAAAGATTAAATAAGATCCTGGTCCTGTGTGATTACTTACATGAATAAAGTTTCTGATATGTAAATTTTTTCAGGATAAGAGCCTTTGTAATTTCCCAGGCAGGAGCTGCATCTGTCTCTTTGCTTTGTGATACACCTCCAGTATGACTGAACTTAAAATACTCAATTTTAATTCCTTGCGAAAGTGGTGACTTAAGCTTCAGCCCTAAGTTAAAATCAGAATAAACAGGGAGCAAACATTGCAGAGGCTCTTAGCACACTGACAGTTGTCCTGTTTTGCACTGTCGAGTTGACTTGTTTCTAGCCTGGGTTTGCAATGAGCTCATCTGTAGAAGGGTGAGATCTTGGATGTCCACTGCTCACCGACCTAATTGTCCCTGTTTGCAGACCTAAACAGCTAATAGAACAGCCTGCAGCCAGTAGAAGATGATGAGATGTTGCTGTGATTAACCAAAGCAATTTTAAAAATTGCTTAATCTCATTCTAACTTGATGGTGGCAGCTGGAAGTGTGATTTTTGATGCCTTTAGCAGCAGCTCTGCTGAAGGCAGGCAGGGGTCTGGTGCTCAGCCTGGGACTGTGCCTCTGTTACAGAGACAGAGAAATGATGAGTGATGTGAGGAGCTGTGGTTTATCTTTAGCTATAGTCTTACC
This sequence comes from Molothrus aeneus, assembly GCF_037042795.1. Lineage (NCBI taxonomy): Eukaryota > Metazoa > Chordata > Aves > Passeriformes > Icteridae > Molothrus > Molothrus aeneus. Next base: position 42,244,916 of record NC_089650.1, on the reverse strand, counting down.
TTTCTAAGCAAAATAACAGCTGTTATTTTATAATAACAGCTCCTTACAGTTAGTGATACAGTTAATACACAGACTTTAGTGTGTGTTCCATTCTCTGGTGTACACTCACCCTTTCAGCGTGCTTTGAGCTTGCAGCCTGATGGTGCCAATACTTCTCAAGGATAATTGGAGGGGCAGATGAGTGAGGTTACAATGAATCAGCAGCACATTGGTCCAAAGATGAGTGGCATGCTAATCCTGGGGCTCCCTTATTGCCTTCTCATAAATCCACTAAGAGACATTTTTACTTGTTTTCTAGCAAGCTTGCCTTACTTGCACTTTGTAGGCACACAGTTTGTGGTAATTGGGAGTGGGGCTGTGGCTGACCCTCAATCCCTAATGGGCTACAGCTGTGAAAAGCAGGTGAACAGCATTGAAGGTAATGAGACATGAAGTGCTGACCAATCAGCACTGAGCAATCAGCACTGAGCAATCAGCACTGACCAATCAGGAAGGGGACCAGAAGGCACACAGGTGCAATGCATTAGCCATCGGGGTATAAAAGGTTGGGCTGAAGCCCAAGAAGGGCAATGTTTGCAGCCCTCTGATGTGCTATGATGTTATTCTGTTGGGGCAGATGCCCGAAGCCTTCAGATGAGGTATGGTGTGACTCTGCAGGGGAAAATGCTTAAAGCCTTCTGAAATTGTGTGGTGATGCTGTGCACTGTGGCCCTCTCAGCTCTGGCATATGCTGTGGCATATGCTGCAATAGCACTTTCTTAATTGATTCCTAGTTCCATGTCATAATTTTTCTTCTATTTACTAATGTTAAAACTGATTTTACCTTACTCCTGTATACTGTGCCTTGTATTTTCTAGCTTATACCTTTTGTCTGAGCTAGAAAAAAAGACTGAAAAAAGTGCTGCACTACATTTTGGGGTTTTTTCTGGGGTTGTCGATAAATCTGTGATTTTTTTTTTTTTCTGTTTCTATTTAATAGTTTATGAAGGAGCTTTCTCAATATTTGGTTTCTGATTACTGGAATTTTTTTTTATACCAGTGCATACCTTCCTGTGAATGTGCCTGTTTTTCAGTTGACTTTAAGCTTGCCCTTACAGCATGTGAGGTGAGTTAATGCCTGAGCTTAAGGAAGATTGGTATGACTTCTACACAATAGTCTCAGAAAGAGCTAAGTTATGTAATTTTTTTTACAGTTTTCGAGTTTTTTTTTTTGGTGTACGTAGGAAAGGCCATATGTGCAGGATGAAGAAAAAAGATACTTAAAGTGATTAGGTGGAAATGCAGAGGAAGGGTGGAAAATTATTGCTAACAGTATGACTAAAGCTACTAGAGCAATGTCTGAAGTCCTTACTGTTCTGAGTCAGAACTGAAATTTTAATATAATTTATAGCTGTAGAAATGCTTTGTCTAATGGCTTGTACCAAGATCCTTTTTTAGTGTGACAAACTAGCATATTTATTTTTCAATTGAACCTTAATATCTCTAGGAAGGCAATAACTTTGTGTATCTTTCAAACTTGGAATATCTGAGCTCCTAACATGCACAAAAAACAGCACCTGTTTTTTATTATTATGGGGTTCTGTATACTGTATTCCCAGCCAGAAGCCACTCCTAAGTAGGTCATGGAGATACTTGTATCTTTCTGATGCAAGCCAAGTAATCATCTTTGAGCTTGGTCAAGTTCTTACTTGCCCTGTGTTTCTTGTCCAGGGGTGATCTTTTGTATGACATACTCCTCCTACAGTGTCATCCACAATGTATTCACAATATATGTGACAAGTACTACAAAAGGGCTTTTCTCTGAGTGGAGGTTAATTTATAATGGCCTTTTTTTACCACTGCTGTGCACAGCCAGTGCCTGGTGCTGAACTGATGGGTTCTTCTGATTAGCAAAGTCTGAAAGTGGTGTTTTCAAGGTCTCCTTATGATTGCTTTGGCATTACTGAGTTCAGCAGTAAACTTCATCCATTGCAGCTCTCTCTTGCTTCACAATGTGATTAAGGCTGAAGAAGTGAAGATGTTCTAAAATTCTCTGTTTTTCTATAAATTCTCATTTATGGAGATTTATGCGAATCACTTCATTATCTTTTACAGCCCACTGTGAATGGGAAAAGTGGGGTAAAACTAAAAAAAAGTATTTTGCCTGTCTTCATTATGTTATTAGCTAAAATTATCAAATTCTATTATCATGACATCTGGTGCAATATTGTGAATCCTTGTAAAATGAATATGATTGCTTTCCTAGGTAACTCAGTGGCTCGATTCAGGTACCAACAGATAGAAATACTTTGAGTTCAGTGCTGTTCCTCAGATATGAAGGAGGAATATATTTTGATGGCTTCCAAAAAGGAATATATTTTGATGGCTTCCATTCTTCTTCTAAGAATCTTGCCTGTGGAAGATTCTTATTTAGACACTAGGAGTGAGTTTTGCTGGAGCATCTCCTTTCCTTGCTGTGCCTTGGTATGTGGGCAGGGGAGCTGCTGAGCTGTGAGGACTAAATTTGCTGGTGATTTCTTTAGTTTTTTTTTCTTTTTGAATTTTACAGCAGTCATAAGCTTTAGTTGAAATAAATAAATGTAAATCTTGTAACAACAAGTGCAAAGTTTGGTGTACAATAAAGGGATGATAGAAAATAATGTGGAGAAGTTATAGAAAGACTATTGTTTAGTAGTGTTAGGGAGTTTCACTGAACATGATAGTAAATAGTTCTCATGCCTTTGCTTTAGAAAAATACATTATTAGCCTAGGGAACTCTAATAAGAAATTGGCATTCCTAAAATTCTTGCCATTTCAGAAAACCATTCAGAACCTTTTCTTTATTTTCCAACCCAGCTAATCAATTTTGTTGCAAGCATGTAAACAGTTCTATTTAGAGCTAAAAGAATGACAGAATATATTGTGTTGTTCTGATAGTGTACTCCATAACTTGTTATCTAAGAACTTAATGCTCAAGATAAATGCGTTTCTTGAAAGCCAGTTTTGAGAGTTACTAAGACTTCTGACCATGAAAACACATACTCAGCAAGGAAGTGAATAGAGAATGAAACTTAGGTATGGCAAAGTGAGTCTTTTTCTGTCTGGGTCTGTAAGAGTAGTTAAGATTACATATTCTCAATAGTAGTTTACAAGGAGGTAGAAATAATAAAGTTTTATAGATGGGAAATACTGTGATATTCTGTCCATGTTAGCAGCAACAGAAGAATTAAGCCCAGGTGTCTTAACATGTACAGTAACTGACCTATAAACAGGGAGAAGGGATGAGCCTGAAAGTACAGTCATGATCTTCTCTCAGCACAGTGAAAAGTAGTACAGTAAGTTAGAGTACCAGAGAAACAGAGTAACAAGCACATCTTGACTAAGCTACCTACAGAGTAATACAGCTTTGGAGCCTGAGTGCCTGGATTTTTACGGCACTCATAGAAGCAGCAATTGGACTTTATATTGTTAAGATAATTCCATATCTCGTGTACTTAAATCATAGGGCTTTTGGCTATGAACACAAATTAGAAGTCCTATTATATAATCTGAATGAACTACAGTTACAAAAGCAAATACAGAGGTAGGAGCGAGCTGAAAAATCTTTTCCTTTTACGTAGCAAACTTCTGAAGTGAGTTCTCTGTATTATGCAGAGGTTGGAGCTGCTGTAGATTTTTGAAGCATTTGAAAGTTGCAAGTAGTGCCACTGTAATGTAGTTCCTACCTTGATCCACTGATCAAGATATACTGTGGATGTAACTCTCAAACTCCTAAGGGAGGCAATTGAGATTTGGAGGTAGTTTGACAGCATCTACAGCATCTTCTGTGAATCAAAAAAGAGTTGGGACAAAGAAGTCATACCCGAAGTTGTGTACTTTTTTTTTTCCTGGAAGGGCATGCCAAAATTTGATGGATGGAGACAAATCTAAGGAGGGGTCAGAAGAGTTACCACAGAGGGAAGAATTGTGTTAGAGAAAGCAGGAGTTTTGTGATAGCATGTATCTGAGCAGGCATCTCAGTGTAATTTACTTCAGGAGAGAGCTCTAGGATCAAGTGGTTCTGATGGTAATAATGTTTTTGTGGTCAGGTGTTAATAACTTGAAAAAGTAGCTACATCTTCACCAAGCCAGTTTCTAAAGGAAGCCTATAATAGCTTGTTGTGAAGTTATCAGGAAAAATAAAACCAGATGGGTTTACTCTGCTTTTAATTTTAGAAGAATGTTGTGGGTATGTCCTATTTTTATACAAAGAAGTGACTTACTGGAAACCCACATATTTATGAATGCTGGAAACATCTGTTAAAAGCTGACTGTATGACAATGTTACAAAAATATGCATAACAAATTCTGACAATTGGTAACCGAAAAACTGAGGATTGAGCAAACAAGTGAAACCTGTTTTTATTCATTTCTAGATACTGGATCTGGATCTGCAGTGAAACAGTCTACCTTATTAGAGGTTGGTGACTTTTATTTTTTCAGCTCTTACATACAATTTTAAAGTAATCTGAGAGCCAGAACCTCAGTGTCTTTGACATATTGAAAGCTGTTTTGTTGAATGATTCTGTAGCACTAGACCCAAGGGATCTGTGTCATATAAACAAATGACAGTAATTCTTCATATTGTGGTTTGGGGTTTTTTTTTGTGAAATTCCTCCTTGCATTTCTGTTTACAATTAACTGAAGCAGTATATTAACTTAACAAACAAATCAGTGTAGATCAGACTTAAGTTTTTAGTCATCCTTAGCTAACCTGTCTGACAAATACTCCCAAAATCCCCAGTTTTACTGTTTAATTCATTCTTCTAGAGTTAAATATTTATCTGGATCTTTCATCCATTTCCAAAGTACTAAGACATGACTTTTTGTCTATGTGACAGTGTGTGGATTATATCCTGGTTCATTAATATATATTGTATAGTATGACATGAGTGTTCAATGCTAATGAGATTGCATACATTTTAGGAATTATTTCAGTCTTTGGACCTTGATTTATGGTATAACTTCTGGAGAGAGCTAACTCATCTGTTAAGCTGTTTTTATTTATGTTCTATAAAACTGGTTTCTTCACTAACAAAGATGTAAGTAGTTATTTGTGATTCTTGTTGTCTGATCAGAGTTGTGGAAGTTTGGCAATGCTTTTCTATTTGGATTATGAGTATGATATCATGGCTCACTGTTTTAGTTCTGGTCCTTACACAGCTGTGCTTAGGATCTTAGTACAATTCACATTTAAGTGAAGCTTCTTATCAGCCAGATCTGCTGGAGCCATTAGCATTTCTCAAACTTGCAGCACATGCACACTGCTGCAAGCAGATGTTCATAGGGTTTCTGCCCTCTGTGCTTACAAGGGCATCATTCTTTTCTGTAGGACAGGTATTTATGAGATAGAGCTTTCATTCCTGAAACCTGTTTCCTATTTGAGATGAGATCCATGAAACTGTTTACGCACTCCTTTTCTGTTTGAGGAAGAGTTTATCCACCCTAGTGGCATTGTTCCTCACACTCAATTTTCCAAGTATATATTATACTTTCCTTACCAGTAAGCCCCTAACTGGTATGACATGTGCTGTTTCTCTCTTTAATTAAAGAACTACTTTCTTTTCCTGTATAAATGAGTTCATGATCCCAGGAGCAGCTGGATAATACCTGATGCTTTTTGTCTTCATTCAAAATGGCCACAATCTCCTGCTGTTTCCAATTTATTTATGTCATCAGCAAAGATGAATCTTTTATTGTTTGCCTGGGAAAATGAAGAACCAAGATCCTTACAGCAGTGTGGAAGGTGTAAGTGCAGGAGTGCGTGCTTCCCTGTAGTGGCTGATAGCATTGCTTATCTCTGCTGGGAGAGGGCACCTGCCTGCAAGCTCATCAGGTAGTGCTGGGCATCTGTGCAGCTGCACTGAGATGCAGGTCAGGTGTAATGTAATTCAGTGCTTTTCCCCAGGGAAGGAAGCAGCTGGGAGTAAGTCACTGGTGTCCTGCACAGCTCTCTCCTGGAATGCAGAGAGGGACCAGGTCACATGGTAAGCATACAGCTCTGATCACCATCTTTAGACAGTGCCTGTCATGTAAAATGACAGAGGCTGGGCGTAGGGCAGTGGAGCTGGAATGCAACACTGCAGCCTCCCTGTTACTCTCTGACCTTATGGGATTAGCCAGTGTTGGTAGGATCTGCCAGTCATTCATGTTTTGCTCAGGTCTGGGAGAGATGCTGAGCTGCCATAGAGGAGCACTCTCTGGCAGAGCTCAGCACTGGGGCCAAGGCTGCAGGGAAGTGGCACAAAGTGCCTGTTGTGACCCTCTCTTGGTGTCTGATTCAGAGACATGGTTCTGTGATAAGACCAAGCATGATGGCTCTCATGTATTTGAAGAGAAGGCTGAGAGGCAAGTCTATCATTCTTCAGGTATTCAGCAGAAGTAATGCTGGTGTATTAATTACTGCGTAATAAGCTGTAGCATCTCATCTAGAAAATCTTTGATTTTCTCATCTAGAAATCTCTTTGAGGCTATGAGATAATTAAATATCCAAGCATTCAAAACTAGTGCTTTTCATACATAGTTGTATTTCTGTGAAGCAGTGGAGTCTCTTCCTCATTGCAATACCTGTATGCATGAAAGACTATCTGGTTGTAACTGTTACTTCAGACTAAATACTTGTCAACAGTCTTGCTGAATTCCTTTTGGATATTTTTAAATGACCAGAAACAGGTCCAATAAGCCTTTCCCTGGAAAGGCCTTCATAGGATAGATTCTGCTTATTATGCATTACTTTCTAGAACTATGCATCTGCCTTTTATATTGAAGGCATTATTTTCAAATTACTCAAGTGTTTTAAGATGCTTTTGGTCAAGGCCTAAGCAAAGTATAAAGGCGAATCTGTTTTCCACATAGTAGATTGTTGTTCAACAGTTTGTGCCAGCTAGTATAGAGTGCAATCATTCCTCTCAAGAGAGATGAATTACTCAACTGCCTCAGCTTCTGCTGCTCCACATTCTTATCCTTGTACTGTTGGAGTGGTCTGCTCTTCTTGTGGAGCTGACTGGCAGAAATGTAAGTGTCTTGCATTATCTCCTTGATAAAAGATCTTCACCTGTGAGCTGTTTTGGATATGCACCAGTTTTCACAACAATGCAGTTAATTGTGCTTTTGCGGGTTTTTTTTATTTGAAAAAAAACCAACAGATTTTTTTTTTCAATAGTACTGTGTACAGCAGTATCTTACAAAACTGCTGCAAATTTGCAGAAATTGAGTTGTTGGGTGATACACTGATGCATTGCAACAGGCCAGGTAATTTATCTTGCCATTTTTCTGTTGAGAAAATTTTGTTTAAGATTATAATTTACTCAGGTGTTTGATACAGTAGGGACTGTGAAAAGATTAATTATGTCCAGCTAAGATTGCCTGAATCAACTGTATTTGTGTCTTTGACTAATTTTCTTGTGAAATAGGCAGGACCATGTGCCTTCAACATTTAATTTTTTTAAAGTTTGTATTTACTACATGCATACTTCAGTATAGTTACTGCTGCAGTTTTTTAACATGCCTGAGTATTTTCCCACCTTGCTTGGGGTTAAAATGGGCATGGTATGTTACTGAAAGGCACCTCCAGAGTGCGGTTCCCCCGGCTGCAAAATCCTTTGACTTTGGCAGGACAGTATGGAAGCACTTATGTAGCCATGAGTTCAATCATTATCAAACCAGCAGCAAGTGCTGGTCAGGCATGGATACTTTTACCTGGGGGTGTCCAGAGAAGTCTTTGCTAGAGTGGACCACAAAAGCCAGTAGCCTTGGAGGAAACCCAGTAACTGATGTAACAGAGATGATTGTATACCAGTTCCCAAAATAACCCACAAGCCCTTCATTTGCAAAAGAAAATTAAACTATATTTTGCTCAGAAGAAGCACTGTTTGCATAAACAACATAATTTATTGTAGATTAGGAGCAGAGCACTTGCAGATGCTAAAGGCATTTCCTTTGCTCATGTGTCAACACTGCACTCCCTAGGCTGAGCTGGTGGGAGGAAGATTATCCAGATATTTGTCTAACCAACCTCTGGAATTGGTGCTGGCGTCAAACACCACTCCTGTTCTTGAGGAAGGAAGCATCTGTGTCAAGCACTTAGATCACAGGTGTGGTGAAATCTATTTGAATCAAGGCAAGACATTAATGCAGTTTTATGTGTTGCCAGTTTTCCCAAATAAATAAAAAAAGTAATTCATGCGGATAAAAATTGAGTGTGCCAAATGGCCTTGCAGGACTTTGGCATCTTTGACATATTTCACTTTGCATCAAGAACAAGAACAGTGTGTGTTATTTCATTGTAAAGAGACTAAATCTGCAAAATAGTGCTTACTTGACCTTCCAATAATTATGCAAAACAGTTGTTACTTGTAGATTTTAAGGCCCAAAAGCACTTACTAGATAGCTGCAGACCACAGAACCTTTTCTCAATATGGACATTAATTTGAAATGCATGTGGTTTTTTTTTCAAAGATGTCTCAGTAAGATATTCCATTTTTTGATAGTTGCATTATTAAAGATGCTTATTCACTAAAAAGCAGATCAAGCGATCACAGATTAATGTTAACACTAAGGACTTTTTAAACAATAGGCTGTATAAATCCCACTCAAAACCACTGCAGATAGTATGAAATCTGTTATTGTCTGCTGGTATTTGTGGAGTATACAATTTCATCTTAGCTTTCTTTTGAATAACCCAATAGGTTAAAGTTCTTTAGGTCCTGCCTGAGGCAAGTTTGATAACTGTGACTAAATAGAAACTTTTCATTTGGTCTTAAATATTCTAAGGTGTTGATTCAAGGACTAAATGCATAATACCAGTAATGACTTCACTAACATCATGTACTGTCTTAATTATACCAAATAGAAAAGCAGAAATTACATATTCATTCTAAGAATATTTATGTATTAGTGTATAATTCTCCTATTTATCACTTCAAGGATGACTAAAACTCCACACTAAAGTGCACCTTCAGCTGATTTCCTGGTCCTTGCTGAGTTTGCTCAAGAGCCTTTTTGGGATATAGCTCTCCATTTTAAAGATAAGATTTCATGCTTATTCTTCAAAATAGTACCATTCTAAAATTGAGAAATAGCAGAAGCATAGTACTTTGTAACTGAGAGCTGGACAACAATCTGATCTGAACATGAATTATAAATGACCGAGTAGTGCATACCTGATTTTGCACATGAGGTATCACCAACTGCTGAGTTACATGTGCTCTGCTAATCCTGTATCATGGCAATTTAAACAGCAGTGCTGCTAACAGCTCCTTATATCGTTTTAATGTCATTTGCATACACCTACATGTCTCTACATGTGTAAATGCATGCACACAAACAAGACAGGTTTAAATGGAATTGCTCTCTCCTGGATGATACCTGTTTTAGTCACTCCCATGGATGCAGTAGGATGGGATATCTGATTGCTCACACTGAATAAGCTTCAGAAAATCTCAATCTTCTTTGAAGCATTTGTTTAATAGAGAGTGTATCCTGGCTTTGAAAGTGTCTCCAAAACTTATCAGCATCTTCCTTAAAATGCGGAGCATTGAAAATGCCAGAACAGCATCAAGATTTAAGCAATTGCTTCTGCAAATTAGATTATTACTCACTGTGAAGCTGCTGAAGTAACATAGAAAAAATCTCATATTAATGGAAATAATGGTGTGAAGACTTTAGCTTTTGGGTGTGCATCACAGAGAGGAGAGAGACCATCTGCTGTCTACTCAGTGCTGTTCTGGTGAGGAGAGCTGTGTGGGGAGCTGATGGGAAAGCAGTGAGTCTGTTTTGGCAGCAGCCAGGTGAGCTGTTCTCCCAGGAGATAAGCTGTGGGACAGATAATGGATCAGAAAAGTGGCTTCCACAGCTGGAGGTGACAGTGGTGTTAGGTGGATTGGCTGATGGTCTTGATAGACTTGAGTCTGCATCCCTGCAGAGTGCTTCTGGAGATGCAGTCACATTTTTCATCTGAGTAGTGGCAAAGGAAATCTGCTTTGCCAAAAAAAATATTGCTAGAGGTGATCTTCTATGCAGAAACAAGTGGGGTGGTGGCCTACAGGGACTTGTTTTTTACTAGGGATAACTTCATTTAGAAACCTGAGTTTGTTTCTAGAGCTCTGTCAAAAATAGGCATTTGAAGTATGAAATTGTATAAGGTGATGTATGCATACTGCTGAGGTATACAAACTGATCTAGATGGCCCAAGTGCTTCCCATCTCTATTTTTCTGATGAGATTTTTTTGTTTCCTTCTCCTCCTTTCTATTTTACCCCATTTTTCTTAGATCAGTTTTCTCTTTCTGGCACTGTTTCAATCCTTCTGGAATAATTGCTTCCAGTGAAATCCAGTTCTCAACTATTTGACATTAGGCAAAAGAATTTTAGGCCACTAAACTCCCATCAGCTATTATTCTCTTCCCTTAGGCTTGCCTAAAGAAGGCAAAGACTGAAAGTATGGGCTCTTTACCCCCATGTATTCCTTACAAATCTTACAGATTCCTACCAGCCTGTTCATAACAACAACAAAAAAAATCTAATACAGTAATCTTAGAAGTGGTGAGTATTTTTCTTCCATGAAAAATCACAGATGTGGAGCACTGAGGGTGACAAACTCACCAGCTACCATCTCTCTACCAGGTCTGCACAGGGAAAAGCAAAAATGGCCAGCACATTGCTTTGCAGCCACAGACTTGATTGCATATTGAAAATGTTCCTTCTTCTGCTTCACAAGAGAGTTTGAAGATGAAAATATTCTTCTAAATTAAAATGTTCTTCTGTATCCACAACATGCATTGGAGTTAATAAAGGATTTAAATTAAACAGTAATAGAAACCAAGAATGATGGTCCATGATTCATTTCATGGTGGATAAAGAAAGTCAGCCTTATTTCTATTTCATTTATATTTTGAAGTTTGAACTCAGGTGAAAGCTGTGGCTTGTGATTGAAGTCTCTCTCCTGCTTAGGCTGCTGAGCCCTGTTCACTGCTGTGGCTGCATGCATATCTTAGGTATGTTCCAGTTTTGTCTGTGTGTGCTTTTTTGTGCCTGCAACATGACTCTACAAAATTCCCATTATTGGTGTTTGCAGTGAAACTCAGTTGAGCAATACTGAACCAACTGGTCACATTCTTGTGTGGAGAAGTCCAGGAAGAGTGACTTTTATGGTATTGATATTTCAGGCCTATTGTTTAGGAAGCTCAAGTATTAAATTAGGTGCTTCAGCAGACCATGTGTGAGTTATTGGAGTACATTCCTGAGCTGCATTAACTTGCTGTCATTTACTTGCCTCCTGATAACCAATTCTTAGAGAAGTTGTCTTGAAGATGATAATTTAAGGTGGGAGGTGCAACCTGTGTGTTTCTGATCTCTCTTCCCCTTGTTTTATAGGAAATGAAAAATAATACTTTTCAAAGTGAGTGATGTTTGTGCAGGCTAGGAATATGTCTGTGTGAATTTGGTGTTGGTTCTGTGAGCAACATCTTTATCACAACCTCTGTTTTGACAGGAGGCTTTCATTTTGCTTTTTATAGTAATTTCATAAGAGCCATTTGCATGTAATAGCCAAACTGCATCTGGGAAATTGTGACAGGAGCAATCAGACTGTGGATGTTTTTACAGGTCAAGCAAGCAGCTGGTTGCCAGCAACATGGCTCAGCCTTGCAGAGTAGGACTGGGAAGAGGAACCTGGAAATTCCTCATGAGAAGTGCAGAAACCAGGAGGTTGTCAGAGGGTTTTTCAGAGGCTTTCCCTGAATGAAAACCACCTGAAGCAAACAAGGAGCATTATTGTTTGTCCAAAGTGCTCAAACCAACCTGGATTAGTTGTTTCTCAGGGGTGTAACTAAGAAGGGAATGAACAGTCATGTAGGTTGTAGGAAGGAAATTCTTAAGCTCTGGGTCTTAAGGAGCAGCATTTCAGAGACTTGAGAGTCTGGTGAAAGCCAGTCCACCCTTGGGGAAGGCGTGGAAAAGACAGCAGTAATGTGGGCAAGACATGAATCCTGTTTGACCTTTACTTTCAATACAGAGTAAAACTAACGCTTCTACTTCTTGCTTAAATCTTATGCTGAATATAAAGAAGATGTGAAGACTCATGAGTGAGTAGCTAACAGAACAACTCTTGGAGCTGGCTTGTGAATTGCTCCAGCTCCTTGCTCTGCCTGGTTTAGGCACAGCCCTGGGGCTGTGGTACCAACCACTGTCACTTTGTATTCCAGCTGCTCAGCCTTGGAGGTGTGCAAGGATCAGAGTATCTCATCACCCAGTTAGATTGGTTTCTACTTTGATGAGAACCTACAGCTGAAAAAAATATCATTAATATAATTAAATACTTATGGGGACTCACTTCACACAAGGACACATCATATATATATAAGTTATGGTGTGCAGGGTACATATAAAATTCAAAATAAACATTTTAGGATATACTTTCATTGTACATTTAACTCCATTATGACAGTCTTATGTTACATAACTCAAATTTAATAAGCTGATGAAATTTTCATAGAGCTTGTGCTGCCAGCACTGCTAATGTAATGGAACTTTAATTTGGCATAACATTTTAGTGTTAAGGAAATGAGGTTTGTGCAACTGCTTTTTGCCTGTCCTCTACATCAAGTTCTGACCTCCTGTACTAGCTCCCACTAAAATGAGTGAGGTTCTCTGCAAGCCTTGAAGAGAATTAAGTTCTTACAAGTTTCATGGTGTCCATGGTTCAGTAGAGAGGAAAAAACCCAAATCAATGCCCTCCTGAGTGGAAAGCTGCTACATATTTCCCTTGGCAGCATCAACATGTACACACTCTGGGCTAAGCATAGCAGGCGGTGTCTCCTGCCCAGAGATGTCAGGAAGTACATGTGCTGGGAAAGAAACTGAAATTATTTGGCTCAAGAAGCATGAGAGAAGTAGGACTTCAGTTTGTAGGAAATCTTGTTTCATTACATCTGTTGACCACAGAACAAATGATTACTTTTTTTTTTCACTTCCATGGTTCATGTTTCAGTTTTCAAGTACATAATTACTGAATTCACCAACCATGCAGTTTTAGACATAAGATGCCTTAGAGATGAGAACAAGTGGAAAATTGAGTCTATGTACGTTTATGCTTAATGCAACTAAAGCTATTTTGCTTTATATTTTATCTTTAACAGAACCATTTTTTGGTTTTGTTCTCTGGCAGTAGTCTGAGGTACAGCTTCAGAAATACTTTTGTCTGGTCTTTCAATAGATTAACATTAGTTCTCATTAAATGTCTCTCCAGAAGAAAAACCATTAAAAAAAATAGACTTCTGTATGGAGTCACAATTAAAGTACTTTGCCACTGGTCATATTTTGAGAGCTGGTAATTTTTGTTTGTATTTTTGCTAGTATCGATATATTTATTTTACTGTACTGTGACAAAAGGATTTGAGTCTTATGAATAATTTCTAAAAACAAAGCATAACATTAGTTCAGAAGTTTTGCTTTTATAAAAGCTAGAGTGGCCTTTGGCATCAAGCCAGAATGAAGAGAAGGAAATCAAATAATGCACCTTATCCTGAGTGAAGAAAAAACCTTTATGAGTGCTGTAAATTTCGTTAAATTTGGCATTTGACTGACAGTCAGAGATGTAGATTCCCAGAGTGGAGAGATGTGACTGCCACTGACCTGCCCTTGTCCTCCTTGAGTCACCAGTGTGCCAGACAGCTCATCAGAGAGCCTGTGGTAAGACAAGGGACACAGAGAAACTGGTATTGCACCTGGAGGAGATCAGTTTTAATAAAAATAGGAATACTTTGAATGAAATGTGCAGAAATAGTGCAAAGAGGACCTAGGATCAAAACCAAAGGTAAATGATCTGTCAGCATAAAGGCATAAAAAGCATCTGGAAAAGGTTAGAAAATACCTTCAAAAATATGAATAGGTAGAAATTTTAGAAAAATGCTTTGACCCACAGGTGAACTATTTTGCAAAGTAATTGCTTAGGACAGTTCATTTTGCAGATGAAAAACTTCCAGTGAAGGTATAATTGGAGAACTACAATTAGATCAACAGAAGTTGACCATCTGTATATGATTAAACAGATAATATAATAATTCCACCTATTTTTGACATATTAATAAGTGACATAGTAATCCAATTATTTTAAAAGTATTTTTCAATTAATAAAAGTAAACATATTTTGCAAAATGATGTATTGATGTTATCATGACAGTTTATTATCTCAAAAGAGGTTAACAAAATTCCAAAGGACAGCCAAAGATCATTGATAGTTCTGATAGAGGGTAAGAGAAATAAATTTCTTTGTGTTCAAGGGCATAAGGTTAGAAAAGGTTAAGGACAAAGGTGTTCATTGAAGAAATTCAAACACTTTTTTCTTTAGGCTCCTAGTTGCTGTTTTAGGATGTTGGAGTAGATTAAGCTAAGCTTTGGATACCTGCAGCATTTATGTATGCTGCAGGTATCCAAAGCTTAGCTTAATCAGTATGGTCTGAAATCCTGATCTTGGGGGTATATGCACACTTCAACAGTCCTCACCTGTCAGACTTTTAATTTAGAGGACCTCCTTAAATACAACATGGATTCTTTCCAGCCTTGATATGTTAGGAAACTGATGCACCTTGAGAGGAGGGGGGAGAAGAAAAGGCAGTAAAGTGGAGTTACCTTCTCAAATTAGGATATAGCTGGAGCATGGCATACAATGTCAAAAGAGTCCTAGGGAATATAGTTTGTTTTGTATGAGCCAGCCTATGCAATGCCATGGCATATTCAAGATGTTTAATATGTTTGTGCCATCAGTGCAGATGTGGGAAGGACTGTTAGGTAAACTCATAGGGCAACAACCACATCAGGTACGGGGCTCTACCTGTCCTGGGTCACACGCTTACCTGACAGGTCACCTGCTGCTGCTTCCAGATAGCTGAGTACATGGCATACAGATAAACTTCATAGCCTTTTCTTTGTGAAGCATTTATGTCAAGTCTGGGAGCTATATAGAAGTGCATATAATTAGTGAAATGTCCTTCGCTGGTGGTGTGGGATTTTTTGCCTTTCTTCCATTTGGCTTCTGAAGCCTCTAGGATTAACCTTCAGCCTGAATGAGTCAGGAAATCCACTTATGTTCCACTAGCAGTGCACTGTATTTTCAGCAACTCAAATATAATTTGTTTTAGTACAGTTAATAATATATGTAATCACATTTTCTGGTACTGAGTTATATTTAATCGAGTTGAAACATCATGCAACATATAAACCTTAAAATGGCCTTTACGTCTTCTCCTAGTTTCCTGCCTCCTCAATATGATGTCCTTTTGTTTTTGTTGTTTTTTATGCTCTGGGTAGGCAGAGGGAGGTGGTATGACTTGAAATTAAAAGTTCCAAGTATGAGTTTGAGTCTCATCAACATTAATTAGGAGCATCAATAATCTAAGCATAAAGGTAGGTGTGAGGGCAAATTGAAGATGTGTGTTGTATACATGGGAAATACAGATGGGAGATGGGTGTCTCTGAATGCTGGACTCTGGGATAGAACCTAGTGGTCTCTAGCTACTCAAGGAGAAGAGAGGCACGAACCAGCACTTAAAATTTGGTAGGTTACATTATAAAATTGTCTGGAACTTGGACAGAGCATTTGAAATATGATTTTATGTGAAACTTGTCATTGTGTTTCATTCCTAATTATGCTGAATTAATTTAGAAGGAGAAATCTCTGTCTAGCATAGGGCAAGAGTCAAGAGGCGTAGGTAGGGGTTTTAATATCAGATACAGCTGATGAATTCACTGGACTCTATACATAAAATTAAATGTTTAAGTATATAACCAGAGAATACAACTGGTCTGAAATAAGAGCAAAAGAAAAAAGTTAAAGGAGAGCATGATCAAATGTTGTAGAATAAAAAGGCAGCAAGTTGTTCATGTTGTTTTCAGAAACTCCTGACAATTTATTTGGGTTCTTCAGAATTCATTCTGCTGCAGCTAAATACAGATACAATTTAATTACAGAAATTCAGAGATACCCTTCCTTGACCACTACTCTTTTCCTGGTTGGTGTAAAAAAAAAAATAAAAGTAAGGTCTGTGTTTCCAAAAAGCCTTGTCTAAATATAAGGCTGAACACTATGACTGGTGATGTTTTGTAAATGTGTAGTGTACTGAATAAAGACTTTGGTCAAAAAAGAATGCATTTCCATAGGGGACTAGGAAGAGGTGCACTGCTTCTTTTAAGCAGATGGATAGGTAGCTTTTGAGAGTCTTGACATGCTGTGGCAAGCTCGCAGCCTTAGAGGCAGGCATTCTGCATCAGGTAAGATAAAAGGGGTTGGATCCCATCATAGAATCATGAAATGGTTTGTGGGGGGACTTTAAAGATCATCTAGTTCCAACTCTTCTTCCTTCAGCAGGGTTACCTTCTACTAGAGCAAGTTACTCAGAGCCTCATACAATCTGACATTGAACACTTCCAGGGATGGGAAGTGTTTTCTCTGCCAAATTTCTCTGGGCAACCTGTGCCAGTGTCTCACACCCTACCCTCCTTCAATTAAAGACCATTGTTCTGTCACTACATGCCCTTGTGAAAAGTCCCCATCTTGCTTTCTGGTGAGTTCCCTTAGATACTGGAAGGCACTTTAAAGGTCTCCCCAGAGTCTTCTCTTTTCCAGGCTTAACAGCTGCAGCTGTCTCATCCTGTCTTCATAGGGGAGGTGCTCCAACCCTGTAATCAACTCCATGGCCCTCCTCTGGACTCCTTCCAACAGGTCCTTGTCTTGTTGGGGACTCAGAGGTGGACACAGGGCTCCAGGTGGGGTCTTAGCAGAGCAGAGGGGTGGAATCACCTCGCGTGGCCTGCTCTCATGCCTGTTTTGGATGCAGCCCAGGAAATGTTTCACTTTCTGGGCTGCAGAAAGGGTTATCTTGAGCTTTTTGTCCAAAAACATTCCTACGTCATTCTCCCCAGGGCTAGTCTTGATCTCTTCTCCAGAAAGGTTGCAGAGATTTGGCAATTTGTTCGTAACTACTGTGATCAGCTCCTACCCAGTCCAAATGTCACCAAGATGTTAAATAAAACGTGTTCCAGTGTTTCTTCCTTTTCTTCCATAAATTGCAACTGAACACCCAGTTATCTACCCCAAGTCTTTGTTTCTGAAGGAGTTTTTGCAACTACTTATTGGAGAATGTGAGTAAAGGAAAAGACAACACATTTCAAAATGAGATGTGGAAGATCTTGTTCAGGGTTTGGCTTCAGGTCAGACACATAAATCTTAAGTACCAGATATAGATCTTGTGATCATCTGGCTCTTTGCTGTATGTTTGTTTTAAGAGTCCTTGGCTCCATAACAGATATTTTTCTTCTAAATTAGTTTCTATAAAAGTTCTTTATTTTACTTGGAAGTCTCCTAGCAGAAAGCAGCTCCTTGGAGAATGTATGATAATGGTGTAATATTGAGGCAAAGTTCTGGCAGGATTTCATGGACTACTTTTATAATGTTTCTACTTGATTTTCCCATTATAGGCTTACAAAGCCAAGATTATCTTAAGCATGTCAGTCCTGTTAAAATCCAGTTGGTTATTTTTATTATGAAAATTAACATTTTTAAAGTGCTTTGCTGGATTGGGGCCCAGATGATTGTTACATCTTCCAAATTAAAGCTTCCTTGATCATCATAATAAGGGAATTATAGCAATAATTATTAATGAATATTGTTACTGTGTAAATTCCCCTGTGAATCTAACTGCATATAGGAATTAGAGCATTGGCTCCAATAGTTTATTAATGTGCCTTAGCAGTCTTACTGCAATTTATTTACTTTCTTGCTTACTGATAATTATTTCTATTTCTGATAAAAATGAATCCTTTGTGACTTGGAGGTGGGCTGTTTGGATCACGTGGGAGTAGATAATAAATCTTCAAAATTCTCCCTGTTGAAGAAAGCAAGAAAGTCTAAACAGTGTGAGTTGACCTTTAAAAGGTAAAAGTCTTTCTTTTCACATCTCGGAAGAAAAGCAGCAGAGAAGTTAGGAACCTCCAAGTGTATCTTGGATCTAAGTCCTTGTGTCAGTGAAAAGCAGAATTTGAGAATAAAAATGACTTTACATAGGCTGGGTTATTTTGACAAGCTGTTCCTACTTTTCAGTGAGCATTTCTACAGCTCATAGAGGTGAACATAGAAATGGTAGCACTAACAGACTTGGTCTTTCCTGCTGGTTTATTCATTATGGATTCTTGACTTTCCATTGTGATAAACAGCAGGGAAGAGTCTTTACTGCATTGCTGTCAGTGGCAGTTTTGAATGCTGAAGCAGTTCAGGGTGTGTCTCATTTTGCTGGCATGGAGCAGTATTTAGGAGTCTTCTTTAACTTTTATTTTAATAAGCCTAGGATAATTGCAAGCAAACTTCTGGATGTCATCAGCCAGGAGAACTCATATATTTCCTTCATCCAGTTGGATGACGGGGAGCTGCTGCTCTTTCTTCTAGCAGCAGCAACTTCTGATAAAGTTCAAGGCTTGGGTGCCAAAGTTATGATCACAAGTCCTATACCTCAGCTTGCCATGCCATCAGTGCTCCCAGTCTGGGGATGACTGGTGTCCAAGAGAAGCTTAATGCTGTGGTGGAAGGAAAGCTGGAAAGGGTGTAGAGAATGTGGCTGTCTGGAGTTGCATGTGAAGTAAATGTCATGTTGTAGTACCACACAGAGACAGAAGTGGGAGAAATTGAGAACCACAAAAGCTGAGATGCAACTAGGTTTTAGTTGGGCTTTTGTTTGTTTGGTGTGTGCTGTGTTGTTTTAGGGTTTTTTTCCTTAAAAATGGTCAGAGTCTGAATCTTTAAAGGAAAACCCAGAAAACTAAGCTGGTTTGGTAAGAAGGGCAAAGGCTGTTGCAGGGCAATGTTACAACTACTTGTACTGCCCTATGTCTAGATGTGTTTTTGAGGAATTATTTTATGATGAACACTGTAGGTATTTTCCAGACACTGCAGAACTATAGAGAGAGTTGTAGAAGACACGTTTTCTCTAGTTTATCTCTGATGGCTTTGTTGTCTGGTCTTAATGTCATGACAACTAAAGTCTTGTATGTTTCCTTTTAAAGCAACAGTGGTGTTCATTGAAATCTCAGCTTGTTTTTATGGAGATAGCAGATAAACATAACTACTTTTGTGAGAAGTATAACTAAATACTACGAAGCAAACATCCACACTACAACAACCCTGCAGTCCTGCTAAGTTTATAGAAACTGCCAGTAGCTCTATAGCAAAATTGGAGCCTGTAGGTTAGAAAGCAATTCTTCAAACCCTAGCCACAGTTTTAAGCTTGTATAGTCGTTTAAATGTCACTAATTTGTGCTCCATGTTTTGTACAGTACAGCAGCAATTTTGTTTTATATTAGGAAATAAGAGGAAGATAGTGGTAAGAGGCATCTATCAGATTCAGTGCTTCTACTACAAAAGATTACTAGCTTTTTAAGATGTGATAACATATCAGTAGTCTGGAAATACACTGGTAAGATCAAAATTGAATTCGTTAGAGGATTACTGTCCTTCATTGTCAGGTTATCTTAGAATATTACTCAATCTGATAGGAACAAAACCTTTTATGTGCTTTATGGCAGAAAATGCACTGAAAACAAGGGGAAGAGATGGAATATGGCCAATATCACTTTTAAGTTCAAGACTAACTTAGTTTGCTCTTTAGAGGTCAATGAATAGATTTATATTTAATTCTCTAATGGATAACTTATGTTATTTACTTTTAAAGTTGTATGCCTGCAGTTGTTTTATTTTAGACCATTCTCATGCTTGAAAGAAATGAATAATTTCTGTGAGAAATTGGGTGAAACTTCAGTATAATGAAACTTCTCTGAACAGGTGGGCTGTATCAGTGACATTTAACTAAATCTTAAGTGCCAGATGGTATATTTGCAATTTATTTCAGGATTTGGCCATAGATTCATTGTTTGCCAGTATCCATATACTGCTGTTATAAATAAAAGCTTTATATAGAGAACGGAGTCCACCCCTTTCTGTAAATCCTAAAAAATGCAGCCCTGAAACACACAATTAAGTTAACACAAAAGGATAGTACCTTTTGATATTCTTCAGAAGTTAGTTTTCATGTGAGGTAGCTAGAAGACTTGCATATTTGTACTTTTTCTTGAGGTTGCTACTTTCCTTCGTGGACAGTTAGAGTGGGATACACAGTACATGTCCATTAAGCGGTTCACTGCAGTTTCCTTTCCTTTGAAACATGCTGTGCCTTTTTCTTTCGAAAATACAGTCTCTGTATGCCTGTTAATATCTCAAGCAAAAAATAACTAAAAAATTAACAGGCAGCTTATGTCAACTCAGAGGCCTAAATGGTTACATTGACATTATTCATCTCACTAGTCAGATGGAGAACTGTAAGATGGACAACTACAAAAAGGCAGTAATTTAACTGTTTTGGTGGATTTTTTTTGCGGGGGGGGGGTAATATGGAAGGAGATTGAGTGTTTCTTAACTTCTGCATTCCAGAAGGCACAGTATTTAGCCTTTTATGGTGATTTGACTCCTATGGAACATTTCCTGTATTTGTCAAGGAGCTGCTGTTAGTTTTCGCAGACCTCAGTAATTGAAAGAACATTTGGAAATTTTTCTTTAATTTATCTTTATGGGACTGTCCATGCTTCAATGCAGACATGTGTCTCTGTGAACAGTGGGAGAATGTTGCAGTCCTTCAGCCATCCCATCATTTGCCATGTAAATGAAAATGTTTGGTCTTGGAACTATATCAGTAAAAAACACTGGCCAATGACTAGAAATATTTATTTTGCATTAAATTGCTTAGTTTTTTTTAATCTGTGAAATGTTTAGCTTAATTTTTCTGTATTAAAAGAATTGGTGAACATTTAAATGTGTACAACAGATGTGTTTCTGATACTGTGTCATCATTTTTCATTTTGATTTTTGCTGTTAAAATCAGAAACTGCAATGCTACAGTCATTGGACCAAAAAGTATTTTTCTTTCAGAAATAGACCACACCCATTCAAAAGTATCCTTTATTTGTTTTTTGCATACTGACTGTTTACTCATTCAAAACCAATATTCCCACAGTATATCTCATGGTAGCATTTCACTTTGGGACTAGAAATCGAGCTCATACTTCCTCAAAACAATTCCCAATTTTGTTTTAGTACCATTGCTTTAGCTTCTTCTAAAACAAACGAGCTTGCATACCCTATGTTGTGGTTGCAACCCCTTATGTTTTGTAGTTCATATCATATGTTGTGCTTCTCACAGAGTGCTGCCTGTTATTCCTTTGTCTGTTCAGACAAAGTTTTAGACATTAGTCTCTTCATTCAGCTATCTGCATCACCCCGTGGAAATAGCCTATTCTGTATGTGCTGGTGAAATCTCATTTTTGTTGGAAAAAAAAAATAAAAATCACGTAAGACCCCAAAAAGTTTATGCAGCATGGGGAGGAGGAAGTAAAGAGTCACATAAACCAGTTGCACTGATACAGGTTAGAAAATAAGGCTTAAAGGAAAGAAAGCTTCTCATTCCCATTTTTTATAGAATTTGTAACCCTGGTCTGGCTTAATTTTGTGTTTTCCCCCAAAGGTGAAAATTTACATATTTAATTGATTTTCCACTAAATTCTCACTGATAACAGAGTTTCTGCTTCTCCTAATTGCTAGGCTCTTCCCCCTTCAATCTGTGATGCATATTTAGAACTCATCATTTCATATTGTCTCTTCATTTGCAGTTTGCAATTTCTCACAGTGCATTTCTAAGGTGGAAGATTAAAAACATGATTGTTCCTGGATTTGAGAATGCATATTATTGCAGGGGAAATTCCTTCCTAGGAGAATCCAAATGTCTGATTCAGTTTTTATTTGAAGGAACACAGTTGTTCCCAAGCAGAAAAGAACTTTTTTTCTCCCTTTGTATTTTTATTTTCTCTGGTCAGACAGAGCTAACGCTGTGTGTTGTGTGATGGAAGTGTTGATTCAGAGAACTGTGAACTAATATAGATGAGAAATTCAAAAGCCACGCTCTGGCAGAGAGGAGAAGGGGCTGGTGGTGAATAGCAGAGAATGATTGTCACTGAAAATACAGGCTGTTGGTAGCAGAGAAGTGGGAAGCTTTCTGCCTATTTTGTGTCACTTTTTGCTTCTTTACTGGCAAGCTACTGATCTAGATTGACCTGCATTTGAAAACACTTGGTGGCACTGACTGAGAAGTATGTTTGACATGAGGATAAAAATTAAATACTGGCCTCCCACTTCAGTTTTCCTGTGATTTTCATGCACCCAAATGCTATCTCATGTTGCTTATTAGGAAGCACAGGGACATTTTTGTCATTCAAAAGTTTTTACTATGACATGCAAAATTAGTAAAGAATGGAATAAAATTAAGGTGAGCAAATAATGTATTTCTTCTAGTGGCTCATTGTGGGAAAAGACATGCTCATTTCCTCCATCATTGCAAAGGCAAGGACAGCAGTCCACTCTGAAAAGCTATAATATGCTTTCTCTGAGTTTGCAGACTGAGTAGAAAACAGATAAAAATCTAAATGTGCAGATTACAAAGTGAGCAGGAGAAAATGCCTTCTGACTATTGTGTGCTTTGTCACTAGTATTAATTTTCAGAGAGAATATAAGTTGGTATTTCTGTGGTTTGGCATCTGAAACGCTTTTTCAGGGCATCAGATTCCTGTGGCCACAAGATCTCTGAATTGGGAGCGTGCTGTTGCCCAGATTTCTGGAGTTGGCAGGGTGTGTTCAGCAGAGTACTCTGCTGCAGCACACAGAGGCAGAGTGGGCACTGTCATGATTTTGGTCTCGCCCTTGTGACACGTGCTGTGCTCTGGGGAGGACCTCAGGCCTGCCCTGTTGCAGTGGTCTTGTCTAGTGATCTTGGATCTGTGGCTGCCCTGGCTGCCATCAGCCCAGCCCCAAACTGCTTGTTCAGGGGCTGTGGACTTGTGCCTCTGAGGCAAGGGCTGCCTGTGGCCCCTGGCTACCCAAGCCCCTGCCCTCACCCTGTGGCCCCCTCCCACCCAACTCCAGCAAGACGTTTGGATGCAGCAGTTTGTCTCTTGTTTGTATGGTAAAAGGCTTGTCATGAAAGCATTTCAGTCAGCTGGAAACATTTATTGGCTTGAGCTTCATGCTTAAAAAGAGTTGGCAGCCCTGAACTTGTTGCTATGCTCTGCACAGGCAGTGGCCCTGAATTTCTGCTCACATGGATACTTGGATTTTTCTCCTTTTTGGCAAAACACGTAATTCAGTTGATTCCTGTGGTGTACCCTGAATTTTTGTAGGTCTTTGGATGATGATATGGAGAGGAGTCTGGCTTTAATAGCAAGCAGCCCAACACTGAATTGCTGCTGGGTCAAGCATAGGCTTGCTTTGTCTATCCTGTGATGTAAGTTGGTAGTGTGATGACCAATAAAGAAAACGGAGGGAGTTATTAACTAATGATGGCTAGAACAATCAATCCAGAGGTCAGGAAAGTCACAGAAGAAGCATGTATAGTAGAGGGCAAAACCAGCAGTATCAAAGATACAGGAAAAAAACATATCAAACAGACTGTTTCCTAAGCTCAAAACATATGAAGAGGTTCCGTTGCCCTAAGGGTTGGCCAGTTGGCCTGAGGACAAGGATGTGACCAAAAAAACATGTGAAGAGAATTTTCCTGTCAGTATTACAGTCAGTCAGTATAGTTCCTGTCAGTATAGTCTGTGGAAGCATATGCTGCAGCAAGTCATGATGCACTTGATGCTAGCTTTGGATCAGCAGTGATTTGAAGTAGATCGCTCTGTAAACGTTGTAAACCATTTGGAGGGAAGTTTTCTGTGTTATCTTGGATACAGCCTTTGTTGCTGTTTGAGTGCAAAGGCCTAGGAGAACATGAAAGTAGTACTCTCTACAGCTCTATATCTGTAACTGGCTCTTGGAGCTCTTGGGACATTTGGAGTGGCGTTTTTCTCAGTATATATGGAATCTCTTTTACACTTGAAATATGGCTGATACATATAGTAGTCTGTTGTACCAATAACTATGGTTACTATATTTTTTTATTCTTCTTTTGTTTTATAATATAACTATAAATAAATAGTATGATTTTTTTAAAGCCTGTGCTATATTACAGAATACAGTATAGTATAAGTAGTAGGGAGAATCATATTGGCATGCAATTTATATAATTGTATTAAATGTCATGATTGTTTTTGAATAATGTTTAAAGAAAGAATTTTCATATAATTAGTATCTTTGACATCTTGGAACACTGGCTTAAACAGTAAAGCAGAACAAGCAGCAGTTTTGTTGTGGTACATGTTTAGGTATTGGTAGCAATGTGGTCCACAGAAGATCAAAGTCACATTTTCAGCTTAAATGACTGAACTGGCAGTCTTGATTTCGTTCAGCCTCATATGACTTCTCTGTAGGAATTGAGGGCCAGCTCAAATTCTATGCCTGACTCCACAGGTTCTGTGAGATAGTTCTGGTTAAATTCCTATTGTTCTGTGCCCTCCAGTACTTTCCATTACTGTAGTGCTGAAAAGTCAGAGTCATCAAACAGAGATCACTTTAAACAAACAAGAAGTCTGTCCCTCTCCCAGTGAGAATTACTCATAGTAGTTATGAGTGGAAGTATAACATAAAAGGCAAAGACAGATGGGGAATTGCAAAGAAACAGTGAAAGAAAATCATCCATTGAGGATAGCGGTCTCAGCTTTCCAGAGCAGCCTACATGCTGTCAATTTAATTTGCAATTATCATAGCAAACAAGATTTAAGAAAGGGTTTGAAGGAGGGCAATGCAATAACTTTGCAGGTGTTGCAGAGTTCTTCCAAAGTGTGAAGTGTAATGGGAGGAAGCACAGAAGTGGTTCACTGAGAATTTAACAAGGACATAATGAAAAATAACTTGCAGACTAATTGTAAGTTGGCTGTTCAGTACCAAGTGAGAATAATAATGAGAGTAGTCTATGGAACCAGTGTGAACTTGCTTTTATTTGTCATACCAAAGAAAGAAGTGGAGGCAAGGAGAGAAGTCACATGCTCAGAGCAGCAGTGCTCTGATAAGGTGCTGTCTTTGTCCAGGCCGGAGGAAAATATTTTGTATTAATTTGTTTCTAAAATTATGAGAATCTGGACAAGGGTATTAAGTGCATATTAAAAGATTTTATATGAGCAATATTATGCAGAAAGATTTTGCAAGTGAATTTAATGATCTAAGGATGATTTGGGTTAGAGATAACATCCAGACTGACACAGTGATTCAGAAAGAATCTGGCAGAATAAATTTGTGGGGGTGGGTAATGAAAACCCTAAGTTGTCTATGAGGAGCCTAAGCTGATGCCTGAATTTACAGTATCAGAAATACTGTCTGAGATACCAATTTGAAAAGAATGAGGTAGTATTGAAGTAGACGTACAGCATCTAAAGAGGAGATAATAGTTGATACTGTATCTATCAATGAGATTGTATTAGAGTAAAGTTTTAGGAGGAAAAACACCAAAAAATTCTCAAGAAAGCATAGAAGAAACCATGAAGTTGTTCCTTTGAATCACATCCAGAGCAACAGTTAGAGACATCAGGATAAGACTGTGCCAAGGTAGCCAAAACATCAGAAGTAAAAACTGCTAAACATGAAAAATTATTTGGATGTCAGGAAGAATGAAAGTGAGCCCACTTCCTGAGGCCTGGATAACTGCAAATTATAGAGATTTAATGAGTTTAATTTGCACATTTTTAGTGCAAAAAGTAAAAACCATCAAGAAAGGAAGAACATCAGGACTTGGAAGTGCTAGGTAAACGGTTGGACTAAACGATCTCAAGGATCTTTTCAACCTAAACGTGTGTATGATTCTATAAATCAAGGCTGAGGTTGGACTATAGTGAGAGAATAACAAATGTAAAATAGAGGCACATAAACCAGCAAAATTTGCAAAAACTAATTACAGAAATAAAATGAAGAGTTGTAAGATGTTTATAAGAAAAGGCAGCATTTAATGGTTTTGTGGTCTCAGAATATACTCTGCTAAAAATGGGATCCTGTGATTGAGAGTACCTGACAGTCTACTGCGTAGTATGACTTAAAACCTTACATGCCATGAGTACTTTCCCACTCCAGATTGAAGGGAAAGTTCCCAATTCTGGAGTTTCTACTTTGAAAGGGTAATTTTCCAGGAGGGCTGGGAGGCTGTATATTATACTGGAACTGGTTTTCATGATGAAGGATAAATCTTTGTATTTTTTCTTGTGGGTTTCTGACATCTATCTAGGCATAGTAAAAATGAGAATGTCTCATTTACATGAGAAGTGTGGAATAGGCAGAGTAAAGCAAGGAGAGCAGGGCATTTTCATTATCTCCTTTTCATCAGCAACAAATCAGGGAATGCTAAAATTACAATTAAATACACAGAGAAGGCAATCAGCATGGATTGTCATATTGTCACAGCTTTTGTCAGCATGGATGGTCAGATATTTTTGGGATGCCTGTCTAACACAGTGAAATACCCAGGCAGTACTTCAGTGTAATGATACCTATAACACTCCTATTTGTGTTTGCTGATGCCAGTAACTTCAAGAAAACACTGGTTTGTCCAGTTTCTAGCTCTTACCCTTCTAAATTTTAAGACCCTTCTTATATTTGTTATTTTCCAAAGAAATTGTACCAGTTTCTATTTGTATTGTTCATGCTTCTTATGAAATTCCCTGATAGATGTAAGACTTTATTCTTCAGAACTTGTCTTGAGGAGCCCACCATATTACATACAAATACTAAAATATCAGGCAAGTGTTGCTGACATTTTAACAATTTTTTTCCACATAAATAGTTATTTAACTGATGTATTATAGTACCAATGGCAATCACATGGAGATGTTTTCCATTTCAAACTTCTGAATTCAATGAGTAATTTAACTTTCATAAAAAAAGCAAAAAGTTAGTTTCTTTCTGAGTCAATGATCAAAATTCATATTCTGGACAGAACTGTCCAATATGGCACTTGTGTTGTGGTATTTACATATGAAATCAGGTTTAAGCAATTTTTCATTTTCTTTAAGGAATCCCAAACATAGCTTGAATAGGGAGAGTGATCATGTTCCTGAAATTACCATGTCTCTTTCCCTATGTCCAGGAAATGTCTTGTTAAATCAAATGAAGGGGAGATACAGTGACAGAATGAAATGTGTAAATTGAGTGGTCTACATGTTAGTACCTACATGTGATTGACACGCTCTCAGTCTGATCCTACTGGGCAGAAATCTAACCAACAGAGTCCACAAACATAAGAATGATTCAACTTGCCCTTAAACGGACCACGAGAGCTGAACTGGTTCTGACAGATTTCTGACAGTGAATGGGCATCTTACTCTGGCGTAGGCATGGGTTGCTATCTGTCCAAATTCAGGTGTCTAGCTGGAGAACACTCCCAACATAGTAAGAAGGGGGAGATGTCCACTGTATTGGTAAGTGCAGGATGAACTAGTCTGCACTGCCTACATGAGCATTCTTTTCCCAGTAAACTTCCCACTTAGGACTGATTAGAGTAAGACCAGAGTGAACTCATGGGGACTGCATGACCTGGGGCATGAATCTCATCTTTGTGAGGTTTATTCCCATTCTGAATAAACCTTCTAATCTGATTAATTAAGGAGTTAGGTGGTCAACAACATCACCTGGTGATATGACTTTTAACTTCAAGCTTAATGCTTGTCAGAGATTATTGTGACCCAGCACTCAGTATTGTAATGCATGAAGAATTTGACAAACTAAACATCTGATTTTGATGTATCCCAAAGTAGTGATTAACTGCTGTTATATTATAGCTTTGGTAGCTGTTGAGAAAGGATGTACCAGATGAACATATGGGAATTTCTTGGAGATACATTTGCCAACCCACTGAAATGTATGGGCATGCCTCAGCATAAGGGAAAGCAGTAGATGCTGCATGTACTGAAAGGTGATTGCTTTGGTGAGAGACAAACAAAGGAAAACTTCTTCCTGAATTTCTGCTGAAAAAGCCTCTATTCATTCAAGTTTCCAGACTGTATGCCAAATCCTACTTGCTCCAGACAGTTTTCCATTAACTTCCTTGGTAGGACTCTGAATGTGTACAATTGCAGGAGAGTTGATACTTTAGCCCAGATTCAGCTTTTCAACAATATGTGTCTCTGTGCTGCAGTTCCATCAAGATTTTTTGTTTTGCCAGGAATAATTAACTATTATTGTTATCTTACTAACTTCTTGAATATATTTTAACCAACCTCAGTAAGAGTTCTTTATCTTAGTGATGATGTATTTTAGTGTCTAAGGAGCAGAGCCAAACTGTCAAGGCTAAGGAATAATTCCATGGCATTCAGGAAACTACAGGTCTGGGTGCTTCATGCAACAGTGTTCCCACACAGTGCAGTTTGGCAACACAAGGGTAATCAACAATACTTGTTATGTTATTTTTAAATACTACTTTGGATTTTCACCTCAGTTATGACTTTGTTTTCCTTTTGTCCATCTTTTTCTTATGAAACAGTGGCAGTTTTGTGTGTAAGAGATGTGTGTCAGAGATGGGGACTGCCCGGAGGCTGCTGAAGACAGAGGCTGAAATAGGGTTGATATACTGTCAATGAAGCTTGTTTAAATGACAGGGGTGCCGGAAAAAGAAGTACGCTGAAAAGGCTGGAAGATGGTCAGATCTGTGGAAAGAAGTAGAAACTCTGGAACATACTTTAATTGATCTGGCAGATACAAATTATGTGCTTTGTTCTAGACAAAAATGATGTATCTATGCGGGTCTATGCAGATAGAATATAATATATGCTCTCTCATAAGAGGATTCAAGTGAGAATGGACTTGTTTCCTGGTACAAACATGGTTCAGGTGTGTATGGGGCAAAGAATATGTCATGGGGTAGAAAGCTTTTACATCTACCCTGTGCTTTCAGAGGTTCACTGTGCTTTGAACATGGGGTTAGGAAAACATACTTGCTTCTCATGCTGCACAGTCAAAGAAGTCTGCAGAGAATACAGACTTCAAATAAAAGGCTCAGATAACACAGCATTTTTTGGAGGTCAAAGAAATGCAGAGTCTAGATTAAACACTCTGCAATATGTATATGCCATGTATGTTGGAGTTACATTTGAGTGCTGCAGGGGGAAGCCTGTGTCTGCATCCTGTTTTGGATGGAACATTGTTTGTTGCAGCACAGCAATTGCCCAGCCCCAATTGTTTTAGCGATGAGCTGATCGATACCCCATTACTGGATGTAACAGTTGCTGCAGGAAGTGCACAGAAAATTTTAATGCATGAATTATGCATGCTGTCCTCATTCTTTAGTCTCAGAGCATAGTGACAGAAATTGTAAAGATGACTGGGGTAGTTTCTTGCATAAAGTGACTGCAGTGAAATCCTTCATATTTTCATGCACACAAGCAGCATTGAGTGGGACGGCCTATTTAAGAAGATATAAATCCCTGAGCTTACAGCACAGAATGCTTGATTTGAAAGCATTGCAGCCATGTACAGAGCCAGTTTTCGTGCTGTCTAAACCTGCTTTCTGCTGAAGGTTGGCTGAGGGATGCTAACGGCTGTGCTCTGCTCTGAGGTCACAGTTTGAAGTGTTTTTTGGTTGGTTTTTGGGTTTTTTCCCTTTAATTTGTTTTCTGCTGCAGGAGAAGATCTGCGAAGTTTATTGGTTTAACAATCCTTGTATTTTTTCAAAGATGCAAACTTGGAATAGTTACTATGAACAAAAGGACAAGAAGGAATTCACCATCTAAGGTAAAAAGAGATATTTTTTATTTGTGGATTTGAGTGCGGTAGAGGGAATATGCTGAGAAAGGATTATGATGATGCAGTGTGGTTACATTGACTCAGATACCTGGGCTGGAACGCAGAGTCAGGATTTTCAGGTGGATATAACTGCAGAGATCCTACTAGTCTGATAAATGGTTGTTTAAATGTTGCTGAGACTAAATACTGTGTTTGAATCCTGCAGTTTGTTCAAGAGTGTACATTTCTGATCAATTTTTGTCTGCTATAGATGACTGCGTTGTGGGGAGGGGCAGGACAGTCACTGAGATGATCAATATAATAACATGATCTGTTTCATTAGAGGTCCTAACTGAATAATGACGGTGAAATTTCATTGACCTTTTTTCTTCTTTCTGTGCATTTTCTGTAATATTTGCAAGCTACAGTAAAATGTGTGCCAGGAAAATGCATTCCAGAATCTACTGCTTGTCTGTCCTGTAAATAACAAAGATGATAATACTGTTACATTTTGGATAAAAATCTGTGCTTTCATTCAGTGAATAGACAAGCCTGTTCTTACTGTCCTTCAGAAAACGATGTACTTTTAGAAATTTTACACATAAGTACAGCTATTTCTAATTATGGAACTTGCTGGAAATTTTAAAAAAAATAAAAGCAGTCTACCTTTCTTTAATTTGACAGTTTTGGATATATTCAAGAAAATTGTCTAACGCATATAGATGTACAATAGAGATACCAGCTTTTAAAAGAAAAGTTAAATTACATGTTTTAATTAAAATTGTTTACCACAGTAAATGCTGAAAAATTCTAGATCCTATTTTTTGCACTTGTAGATTTTCATATTTTGGAAAAAGGAGTACAAATGCTTGTGTTCAGCTTTTCTGTTCAGTAGCATGAAGACATACCCATACTTTCAAAGAGATATATTGTCAGAGAGTACTGAGAAACAGCTAGTTTAATAAACCTGAAAGCTGTTTCCTATGTGATCTCAAAGCCCAAGGTATTGCCAGTAAGCATTACAAGCATTCACAACAGTATGCTACCCTTCCTTGGTAAATGCCTTTTTATTTTGAGTTTACATTGTAATTTTACATTTACATGTACTAATGCCTAACGGGCAGTTTTGGATCCCTGACTCCTTATGCCCCATTTCCACAGAAACACATACGGAGCCCTGTCTCAGTGAACAGTATGTGTTTGCTCGTTAATTACCAAATAATCAGCTGGAAGCACGCTGTACCAGAGATCAGGCATTGTTAGTATCGCCCGACTGAAACCGAGCGGTCATGGGGCTGAAGCGGCGGTTTCCAACCCTGGGAACGCATTCCTTGTGCGGGGCTGCCCTTCGCCGCTCTCCGCGCCGTAGCGGGGGAGCTCGCAGGCCCAGCGTAGCGGGCAGGGCCCGACCGTGCGGGCAGGGCCCGGCCGTGCCGGCGGAGCTCCTGGGCAGGGCCCGGTCGTGCGCGGCCCTGGAGCCCAGGGCGGCCTGCGGGATGCTGAGTCACGGCGGCACTGGGAGGGGCTCGCCGGCCTCCGGAGCAGCCACGGCTGAGAGATCCAGCCTGGGGAAGGGGAACACACCTAGAGGGGGGTTTAAAATCCTGGCAGGCAAAGGCTGGGTCTGGCGTGCGCTGAATGCCAGCACATTGCTGGGCGTGCGAGCGCTGGGCCGGGAACGCGGCGGGGATGGCAGCGACAGCAGGGAGGAGCTCTCGCT
Source organism: Molothrus aeneus (assembly GCF_037042795.1). NCBI lineage: Eukaryota > Metazoa > Chordata > Aves > Passeriformes > Icteridae > Molothrus > Molothrus aeneus. The sequence continues at coordinate 42,213,461 of NC_089650.1, read as the reverse complement.
GTGGCACTAACAAGGGAGATGTGTATCGTAGCTGGCTGCTCGCAAAGATGCTCGTCAGTCTTCATTTGCCATGGAGGATTTACTCTATTTTCCGTGCTTCTGCCATGATTTATTACCTGAAATGCGTAATTTGAAGATTAAGCAGGCTTTCAACTGTGAAAACAGATGTAAAAATGAGAATAACTAACAGCAGAAAAAAAAACTTCCTAAATTAATTTCATTCAGTTAACTAGGGAATACATACCTTCAGTTTTCATGGAAACTTAAGTAAATTAATGGAAATGTATTTCTATGAGAGAGAATTTCACATGTGTGCATTTAAAGGTTGCACATTCAAATACTGAGTTCTGAACATATGTGTTTTACTGAATATGGCTCAGCTGTTGCAATGCTTTGCTACTATGTGGAGATGTATCAGTGAATGAACATTGCTTGCATTCTTTGACTGTCATAAATAAAAAGCATCACAGCCGTAATCACAGTGACATGGATCTTATAACAACAATATTGGTTTTTTCATTTTTTTCACATTGAAGGTGAGGTACCTAAATTACCATTTTTTCACATTGAAGGTGAGGTACCTAAATTACCTGTTTAATGAGAAAACAGGTACATGAATTAAAGGTAAAAAATTGGAAATACGAATATTCTCTAAAGAGTAATGGCTGGGTTTCCAATGCATTTGAGAAAGGTGTCCAGGGCCCATTGAAATTGCCTAGGGACTGTGATTGTTGGTCACTCTGATGAGATTTTCAAAGGAGCATACATAAATATTTTAGTCACTACAGAGCAAACAGCCTGAATAAAAGAGAGAAAAGCAAAGGCAGCCCAGCAACTATTTGCTGTTTATATATGTAATTTGAGGAGGAACAGATTGGTGGTAGTGTTCTTGTCCACAATCTCCTCTGATAACTGGCTAATTATATAATTTAAAATAACAATAAGTAATCCATGGTGCTATACAGAGAAAAGGGTAAAGAAGGGACAATCTTGCAAGCATCTTATTAGTAAGGAATAGTGTTAGGAAAAAAATGGCAGCTTAATGTGGATAGAAGTGTCCATTAATAATGTGTTGGAATATTGTCTTTCTTGTTCTCATTATAAAGCCAAAGATTCAATTATAGTACTTAGTTTTCTCAAATTGCAACTTTGCAAATTTTAACTGACTTGGGCTTAATTCTGGAAAATTGTCTTTTGATAAATACATTTACAATCAGAGAATTGATGCATGCTACCAAATCTTACTGATTTTGTTCTTGCTCTGGGCTGTAAAGCAGATCCATTCAGTTCAGTTAGTAACCGAAGGGGTGACTAGTAGAAAAATCAGGAGCTTTAAGAGCTGATGCTTTAGCATCATGTGAACTTGAATGAACACGGATCAGTTCTCACTCCCTGTTGCAGTAAAGTAGCATTATCATACTTCTGAGTTATGGCCTTGTGATAGGTAAAAGGAAAGGTTTTTTCTTCTGCTCAATATTGGTTTTCATTTGTTACTATAAAGAGAAAGCAGATGAGAAATTAATGCATATTAGTAAGAGGAATTAATATCAGGAATTAATGCATATTAAGTTATCATGCAGTTGGTATTGTTCCAAAAGTGGCAAAATACTAGATTAGCTGTAAAGAAATGTTTCAGCATGTATCTTTGCAAGCAGGAGCATGCTTCTAAATTATTCATAACACATTGAAAAATGGTTTTTTCTTGTAATTCACTATATTATATACTGTTATTAGTCAATTATTTTTTTTACATTTTATCCCATGGTTGAGAAGTAATCACTGAGAATATGAGATTGCTTTGAATGATTAAATAGGTCTTCAGACACTTAACAATTAGCAATTGTATAAAATAATTTAGAGTGCATAACATATGGATACTTTACCACTGCAGCAGAAAAATATGTCTGTATGTAATACCTGCTTGTTCAAGAAGTCTGTTCCTTAAGTACTAATTTTTCAGCAGTAACTGAGAATAGGCAAATTTTCCTTCTGTTAACATTTTCCTGTTGATGAAATTAGGATGACAGAGTTGAGTCAAACTTCACTTACTGGCAGCACCAAAAACTCATTTGGCTTAGCTGATCAGAAAGAGAACTGAAACTTCTCTGTCTCATTTGCTGCAGATGTTGTTCACAGTACTGTAATATTTCAGTATATTGGAAAATGAGGTCTTGAGTCTCTTAGGAGAAAGTGGTAAGAGAAACCTGTGTCATAGGATTTGTACTGGTAGCATTTTTACTAAAAAAAAGCTGTCACACTAAAGATTACTTTATAAAAATAATTACTCAGCTGCCTGTAGGGTGGAGGCTATAAATTCATTGATTAATGTAGGTCAGGGAAATTACTTAGAATTTTTCAGCTGAGATTCTTGAGCTACATGGTATTTTTTATTTTTAAAATGTGTTTAGTGTCTGAAAACTTCGTCTGGTATGGGTACAGTAAAGCACAAAAGACTGGAGGAACAGTATAGCAGAAAATAAAACAGTTGTAGGCAGCAAAAATCTGTTCCTCAAGGTTTGATGTTGGAAGCAGGTATACTGCATAACATAATGGCACCAAAATTTGCAGATCTTTCAGCACAGGGAGTTCAAACACAGGCCATTCTTCTGGGTGCTGGAATATGACTTAACCCCACGGTGTTTTTTCTTGTTCAGTCCAGTAGCCAGTCTCCCATCCTGAGTCCTTCTTCAAAGGCATGGGAGTGGTGATCTTATTCATTGGATGTGAGACTGTTCCCACTGCATCCTGTTACAGGATGAAATAGATTACCCTTGGGCTGTTTGTTTGCCTCTGTGTGGAGAAACCTAGCAGACTGTAAAAGTGTTATTGCTGCTCTTGACATCAGATAAATGCCACCAGTTTGACATTTTTGTGTCACAAGACTTCATACTTATTGTTACTGACCAGAAAATAGTGTTAGAAATTAAATAAAAAATTTCATTGGATTAATTGATGGAAATGAAAAACTGTAATTAATTGTGCCTATATAGTTCTGGTAATAATGTTCACTTTGATATCCCAGCAAACACTTCAGCAAAGTTTAGGCTGTATAGAAAACATTGACATCTGAAAAAAATTGAGTCTTTTAACTCAGTAGATAGGCAAAATAATGAGCTTACATGTTATACACCATCATCAGAAAGTGCTTAGAAATTTCAGGACCTTGTATCCAGCCTGTGACAGATTCTAGTTTACCTTTTCCCCTGCAAGGAAGGTGGAACTGTTTTATGGACCAAAATACGTAGCCAATTATTGCAGGACTGGAACCAGACTCTTCCTAAATTTGCTCTTGATTTAAGTTTCTAGGTCTGGAAGACTGGGCCCCTTTGAAAATGCTGTTAGTGTGGGATGAGTGGGATAGCTGCAGGGAATGATTGCAGAGTGGTCACAAATTTGGCTAGTCTTTGTCTTCCTCCTGGGGCAGAGCATGCTGTTCCCTTGTGCTCTGGATGAAAATATTTCAGGGATATCCTTAGGGAGAAGTCTCAGCCGGGAAACAGCCAAGGGCTGTGAGCTAGAAACTGGCAGACAGCTTTCTCTTGCCAAATAGAACAGAAGTATCAGAAGGATTTCTGATTTGTTTTACTTTTTTTTTTTTTTTTTTTTTTTTTTACTTCTTTCAGAAAACCTGTTTCTTAGAGTAACTTAACTTGAATCCTTTCTGCTATAGTCACATATAGTTTAATGGGAATGAAACCAGTAGAAGGTTCCATTGCTGCTGCTTCTGCAGTCTTTCAGCGTGATGCAGAAGGAAGAGGTTTTAGAATGGAAAAGGGGAAGCCACGCAAGGAAAAGCAAGACCTGCAGATTCCCTCACATCTTATCTGGGTGGTCTGTTTGGAGTGATTGGAAGATCACTCTAAGGTTGACCTAGGGTTTGAAGCTCTCATAATGAGCAGTGTGACTGTGTTCACAGGTGAGGGAAGAGATGAGAATGTTGACTCTATGTTCAGAAGGCTTGATTTATTATTTTATGATATATATATTACATTAAAACTACACTAAAAGAATAGAAGGAAAAATTCTCATCAGAAGGCTAGGCTAAGAATAGAAAAGAATGAATCAACAAAGGTCTGTGGCTTGGACAGAGAGAGATCTAGCTCTGCCATGATTGGCCATTAATTCTAAACATATGCATGAGACTAATCACGGGTCCAGCTGTTGCATTCCCTTGCATTCCACAGCAGCAGATAACCATTGTTTACATTTTGTTTCTGAGGCCTCTCAGCTTCTCAGAAGGAAAAATCCTAAAGAAAGGATTTTTAATGAAAAGATGTCTGCAACAGAGCAGTTTTGTTATGTGAATACAGTGATGCCTGTTTAGCCACAGCTTTGCCAACCTCTTGTAATGATTTAGTACAGGGTGTTCTCCAACCTAAATGATTCTATGACTCTAATATCACAAATGAAGAGTGCATGAATTACTGATAGCATTTATTGGTATTAGTCGGGTATTTCATTATGCAGAATTACATTTGTACAAATCTTGATTTGTCCAGGCAACGCAATCGTCTCCTCTATGATTATTACATCTTGTGTGAATCAGACACTTCAAAACAAAGCTCCATATTAATAGAAGCAATAGCATAAAATATAGCATAGTGTTTGCTCCTCTGCTTCCCTGCGCTGGGACTCATGGGGCTTAATATCAGCTGGCAGTGGCAGCCTCAGCACAACACGGGGCTGGTTTCCTACCACAGCTCAGGTTTCAGACAACCACGTTGTCCATGAAGGCTGTAAGCCAGGCCCAGGAGCTGAGTCTGAACTTTGTATCCATTACATGTAGGTCAGGATCTTCACATCGGCTACTACTGCCAACACTGATCTTCTGATCAGTAGCTTCTGATCTCTTGCCTGCAGCAACATCATACTTTGGGAGTTATGCAGGTTTTTTTCATGGAAAGGAAGAAAATTTGGGATGTTAACCTGCACAAGTAAGTGCCTTTTTCTCTTAAGACAGAAAGAAATCCCAAACTGGCTTTTTAAGGCATTACTACATTTGTGATGGTAATGTAGCATTGTATTGATCATGTCTGCATTTATAGAATTAATTCTGCACTTTGTTTCATTACTGGTTTTATGCTCCACTTGAAACAGTGGAAACTACTGGAAAGGAGTTATGTAGTTCTACTACTATTCCAGTAAAAAATAATAGTTTTGCTATTTACTGGGTTCAAATGCTTTGTCTTTACCAGAACTGAACATTGCAGTGGAAATAGGAGTGTTCCGCCATTTACCTTTTGGGACTCCTGACCTGATTTTTCCTTTTTTTCCCCCTGATTTGAAGCATCCCAAGGTTTGAAATGTATATCTGGGGATGGAAAAGGGGGCATTTGTGCTGCTGGAGTTAGAGAAATGCTTGTTAGTAACTAATCTCCTTAGAAGCTAAAGAATAAGGAGCACTTGATGCTTCCCAGCACCCTATGTGTGCATGGAGTCCCTTTAATCTGCTGAGACAGCCTGGTGTAGGCATTGAAACATGCTCAGCAGAGCCAAGGTGCCAGGAGAAAAACCAGTACATCAGTTCCTGCTGAGTTTCTCTCCTTCTTCCTTCCTCCTTCTCTCTCAACTCCTCATCCTAGAGCTAACTTCTCTTTCTGCTCTGCCTCCTCTGCTCCCCTGTTCCAGGGGTCTTGTTGTGAGAGCACCTCAGACCCCAAAGTGCCCCAAGCAGCAGTGCTGGGGCCAGGGCACATCACCCTCCCTTTTGATCCTTAAGCATAAGCTCTTCATCCTCTTACTAGGTAGCTTCAATGCACGGGGAAAGTGTGTTACCCCTCCTCTCTTCCTGTCCTCCTAGCCTGCATAGCTGCTCTGAAATCTGCAGGCAGCTTTCCCATCGGAAAAGTTAGACTTTGCTAATTAATAATTTGACACCAATGATGTATGATACTCTCCTGTGTATTTGCTCTTCATGGTTTTAGTAGTAAGAAGCATGAAAAAATCCAGAAAGAGAAATTTATCATTTTGTCTATTTTTAGCATCCCAAGGGCTCCACATGTGCTGTATGAAATTGTAGTTTATTGATTAATTCACTAAATAGGCAAGAAGAGTTTTCATTCTGATGGCAGTGCACAAGCAGCTGCAACCCACAACACAGCTTCAGAATTGAGACAAGCTGCCATGTGTGGTGCTGTGGAGGTTCTGGGCAGTAGAGCTGTCCATATGCAGGTGTTCACAGGCACTGGGATGCAGCCAAATCCTCAGGAGCTTCTGGGTTATACCATGAGCCAAAACTACGGGCCAAAATTGGGAGGTTACTATTCCTGATATTGGTGACAGTTTCTTTAGAGGATGTGTACCTTCTGTCACTTACTGGTACATATACAGAGCAGGGTCATCTTTGTGTTTTTGAGGTTAGCATTTTGGATTTTTTGTTTGTTTGTTTTTTAAAATGCCTTGTTTGCTATAATCTTATGGCGTAAGTAATGAAAAATCCTTATAGACATTGTATGTTTCATAAAATAAAGGCATGTTCACACATGGAACCAGTCCAAATTGAAATAGACACTTGGGTGTGAAAGTACGGCTTGCATATACTTGCAGAAGCTTTAGTGAAGCTATATATAGGATCACATAGTAAGAAGACAGAAACACTCTTCTCTTCCCCCCAAAATCCCCTTTGAATCTCAATTTGGGGTACATTTAAAAATAAAACAGACTACCTTAATTTTCACCTAGAATCTAGTCATTAATGAAGTAACACTTGAAAGAAGGAGATGCCAGACAGTTGAGTACATCTGGCATAAAATATAGACCTTCTTACCTTTTATTTCTGTTAGAAAGATCTGCCTGGGCTACAGCAACCAGAAGTCCATTGGTAGCCTGGTAACAATCCAGACCATGAAGATTTTTTTAAATGGGCTTTTGTTGAGGAAAAAAAGAGAACCATTGTTTTCCAGAGTCTGGTAAAGAACCTTTGCCAAACACTTCATCCAAGTAAGCAATTAGTAGTATTCAGAAAACTGGTAGTGTTGGTTATTTTTCTGCCATTGTTGCTACAGAGCATCTTTACCTGTCTGAGACACCTAGGACTGGCTTGTCACACAGGATGTTTTGGGTGAAAGTGGCTACAGTTCAGATTTTTTGGGGAGCATAATGCAAGACTCTGAGGAGGGCTGTGCTGGACCAGACCTCATCCAACATCCTAACTTGAACAGTCACTAAGAACAAACACTTCCCTTGCTTTACCTTCCAGCCTTCAGCTACTCAGTGAATCCCTGATCCAGAGACAGCTGGTGGTAGTTCAGTAGTCTCTGATTAACCTGTCCACCAGGAATTTGTTTAATCTCTTTTTGAACTGGTTTTTCTCTTCAAATGCTTGGAAAAGCATTCTAATGGCACTTCTCTCTGCACTTGTAATATGTTCTTGTTTTCAGTCCAATGGGAGTTTAGAAAATTCTGTCAAAACTACCTCAAACAGGGAAAGTATGAAGATGAAAGATTTTAAAACAAGAAATATGTGCTTTCTCAGAGAAACTTCATTCTCTTAAGTACTACAGTATGTCTTGGATGCTATAATGTGCCTTCCTCTTTGTTCCCCACAGTGGAGATGAGTGCTGTGACTTAGAACTTTCCAAGGTGACTCTTTAGGAGGCTTTCTCTTTTATTGTATCTCTGCTGTGCCTGCAGAAATTTCCCAGGTGACTTTGTTTTCCTAGTTCTGGCATGCATCTTACCATGAATTATACAATTCCTTATACTGTCAGCTATTTTTAATGGAGACTGGAGGAAAAGAAAAAGAGAAGCAAATGTGTGCTGTTCATTTCTATACTTTCCATGTTTGTTTTCTCTCTTAGCCTGAAAGAAGTATGGATAACTGAGCCCTATATAAATGTTATTATTTTGCACTAATAATTTATGAAATTCTGTTAAACAGCGAGTTATGATTAGACTTATGGAAAAAAAAACCTCCAGACATCTTTCTTCAGGGGTGAAAGGAAGCATTTAATGCTAGTTTCCATTTGTAGTGGCCTTCTATGCTTAGCCTGATTTTTGTGTACATCCAAAACCTTTCACTTATATTAAATGAAATTTCAGCCACAACTTCTGATGAAAGAGGTGATTGACAACAGTGGTTCTGAGATCAAATGAGCAAATGGCAAAATGAGACTGGTCACTAGAGGTTGCCAGTTGTGGAATGAGACCCATTGCCTGCCCAGTGGTCTGATGGTGGGAATTGAGTCATTAGATGTAGGTGCCATGTAGCTGTGCAATGCAATCCTTCCTCCTTCCTGAGGGAGGATTTGTCATGGGGCATAAATACAGGGACTGGGCTCTGCTCTTGGTTGCAATGAAGGACAAATCAAAAATGCTAAGCTCTTGTTTTACTCAAGTTCATGAAATTTTATATGAGAATAGCAGTGCTTTGTTCTCTCCATGTTTATTAAACTTCTTTATTTGGAATAAAATGCTTGGGAAACTCTATTATAGTTATTGTTGCATGCTTTTGGAGCCTTCATTGGGAGTTTTGATTTTACTGTAGCAGAGATGATAGCTGTGTCTTTGATTTTAATTACTTTGTCCAGCACTGGAAAATGTCAGAACTCTTTCTGTGAATATTTTATACATCTTTGTCAGTATTTCTTTCTGTGTGGAGCTCAGCTGGCACTGATTACATATAACCCACTCACTGTACCTAATTATTCAGAGACGTTTCTGCAGTAATGTCTGTGCTGGAACATACTAAATGGAGTATATAAACCAAAGGCTTAGGTGTGTACGTTCATGGAAGCCAAAAGAACAATAAATAAATAAAATTTTCATTTATTCATAATAATTTTTATAAATAATGACTAGGTGAGGGGAAGAAGTCATGTCTTTGAGGCAGCAGACTAAGGTGAGGGATTTCTGAGATGAATTGCAAGTTTGAAAGTGATGGTTAAATTTTGGGGTGTGGTCATTTCACTGATTAGATTCAATTCCTGTCCTCTCATTAACAAATTCTGAGTAGTTAGATTTAAAAAAACTTCTACTTAGTCACTTAATTTTTTTTCAGCCACAGGACAAACACCCAGTTTTGCAGGTTGCAAGGTCAGTTAGATGTGCTGAGGGGCCACACTCCCCAGGTGCCTACTGGCAGGCAGCTGTGGCCTGTGGTGTGCTCTGTCACTGAAGTGAGGGACTCTGGGAATGCCACCAGGGTCTGAAATAGCCAGAGGACCTGAAAGATTATAAGGTCAATGCCCTCTTCATTATCAAACTATATGACATGCTTGTGTATGACTTTTGAGTGAATAAAACCAAAATTCATGTTCAAGTTGATCTAACATCAAAAATGTAACTAGAAATTCTCAGTAGCTGAGGTTGAGAGTGGTGTGGTGTAGAGTCACAGCCATTTTTAAAAGTGAATATCTTAAAAGCAAGCTCTGTAAGAAAGTTTGAAGCAAATTGCTTCGTCTAAAACCTTCCCTGTATTCCAGTAAGATTTTCTTACTGGTTCAAACATATTATAAAAGGTAAAAGCACATAAAAATAGAAATGGATTAATGTTTTTTCTTTGACAGGTCAGAAACAGCTCAAATTAGATAACAATTGGTAATTTTACAGTTATTCATATTTTGATAGCCTAGAATAAATTAAAACTTTAAGAGTAGCTTTAAGGTTTTTCCTGCTGATTTCTGTAGATAATATTCTTAATATATACAGCATTCTTGCAATGTAGATCAGTCTGCTGAAAATGCACTCAGTTGATTTTTATAAGTTATTTATGATGAGGCTGAGAACTTAATGCTGAACATATTTAAGGCTTTATACCATGAGAATCACAATTTTTGCTCTTTTAATTTTTTTTAATGTATAGTTAATAGAACTTGGGCTGATTTCATATTCAGCAAGTAATGTTCTTCTTTCCCAGAAAGAGTGCAGGATGTGATTTATGCACTATACTTAGACATTGTCTTCTCCAGCACTTCATTTTAAAATGGTGTTTAGATTGTAAACTATCTGGATATAATTTTTAAAAAGTGAAGATGTTGAAATGAAAATTCAGTATTTTATCTGAGGGTACCAGCAGTAAAACCACTAAAAAACTTTTGTTGCCTTGTCCAAGAAATGGTTAACTGCAAATATTATTTTTTTAGGTCAAAATTTGCTGCTAATTAAAGAATAGCTGTAAATCAATTAACTAACAATTCCTACTCATGAGCCATCACTTAACTACTTTGCCGTGCCCTATTATATCATCTAGATACATTTCCTGATGTTATGTGAGGTTGTCCTGCATGCTTGCTATAATTAAGATAAATTACTTCCTCAGATGTTTCACCAGATTGACTGTGTCCATACACTTACATTGCACAACTATATTGAGAAAGCAACTCAAAATATTCAGCTGAAAGTAAAGATGTTTATACCACTCTTGGTTTTTTTAATTATTTATTTTTTTAATTAAAACACTATTGGTTTTTTTAATCAACAGTTAATCTTAATTATTCTAAATTCTGTAGGCATTTTTTTCTGAGATATTATTTCTCTCTGTCTGCCCCTTATTAACATATGCCAGAAATGTGTCCTATGGCTGCCTATGGGCTGTGCAGCCAGGATATAGAAGCAAGAGGAAAGACTTATGCTTTAACTCCTTGTTGATCCATAGCTCTGAAATGTAGGAGAACACTTCTGCACCTATTTGGTTGCTTCCTGGAGTGATCCCCCCACACCACAGTTCTCTACAGAAGGATCCAGAGGTGAAGCTTGCAGGTTTGCCTGAGTCCTCTCGTGCCCCATCTGCCAGTTTTACTGCAGGAAGGCACAAGGTTCTTATGGTTTGATTGTGATTATTTGAAGGATGTTGGTATTACTTTTCACTATGACATGAATAATTTCCTTAGGCCTCTCAAACCTTTGATGAATGGCAAGCTCATCTTAAAGTGAACACCTCCATATACTCACTGGAATAGGAGGTGAGGATGGAGCTTGACACAGTGATCTGGAAAACTGCAGGTACCTTAGTAAGAGCTTATGGTAATCAACATCCAGAAACATAAAATGCTACTGTACTCAAATTGTTCCCTGTTTACTTCTGAATTAAATTTTTTGAACGTGGTGTTTTCTAGTGCTTTATTAATAATAATTTTATTTTAAAATGCAGGATGGTAGAATAAAGAGAGCATTCTGTTCTTTAACTTCTTTCAAAAACTTCTCAAGTTTTTAAGAACAGTTGTTGGCTCCTTATTTGGAAGGTTGTTCCAGAATCTCCCTCCTTTGATGGGTATAGATTTCATTCTATGAAAAGCCAATTAATTTTTCTAAAACTAATCCCAGGATTAAATACTTTTCTGAAGAGTTACCTGTGAAGTCTGGTTTCTAGACACCATCCCTGTTCTGATGTGTTTGTGTACATTAAGTTACCTTGTATCATATGCCCAGGAGTGGAAATTTTGCTGCTTCTCTTGTTTTTTTTACAAGTGCTATATATTAAATCAGAAACGTGGAAAGCAAGTGTGCTAAGGCATGAAACCAAGTGTTTCCTTCTGCCATGGCTCTCAGATGTAGCATCGCTGCCCTTCGGCTTTGCTGTACTGAGATGCTCTACCACACAGTTCCAATGTGCTCCTATGGGTGATTTGGTTTAGTGCAGCATGGCAAGTTTTGTGATTAAGACATTTTTAAAAGTTCTCTTATTGTCCTTCTGTTTCAACTGTTCTATAGGTGCAGAGAAGCCTACAACAGAATGTGTTAGGGACAGCGTATTTTTAAAGATTTCAGTTAAAGAAGTTCTAAGGAGTCTTTCAGTCTCACTTCTATTTCTCCAGTCCAAAAGTAATTCTGCTGAAGTCCTTAACATTATATCATGATGAAACTGCACCTCTTCTTGCCCTTGCATTTCACTCTTACAGCTCCTAGGCCTTGTGAAGCCACTCATTCCAAAGCACAAGCAGGGACAAGTCTGGCTTTTGTTCATTGCTCTCTGATGGGAGAGCATTTGATGTTATGTATTATCCATGATACCCAGAGGTCAACAAAATGTCTTCAAGACAGTGGCGTCCACTGGAATATTTTTCAGGTTTAATCTGAGTAGAAATCATTAAGCCACCTCATGCGACACAGATTGTCCAGGTTTTTTGATCCAGGTTCACTGGTGACGTCAGGCATATACCAATGAAGAGGTATGTGTGAACCTACCTGATGTTATGAGGGCTCTGAAAGCTCATCAGGCACATTTAGTGATGAGCAGGCAAAAATCCTCACTGGTGGAGCCCACTCTGTGATATTTTGCTATGTCATAGTTCTTGAGTCCAGAGCAGATGGCACCAGGAAGTGCCCTCTGTCATTTGAGCCAGAAAAGAATTAAAACCCTGTGGGTTAAAAATTCCTCTGGAGGCTGAACTCTAAGACAGTCTTAAAGTGGCTCCTGTTTCATTCATTTAGAACTGAGCAAGTTAGGCTATCTTGTTTGTACTGAAATGGCACAGTGCTGGCTTTTTTTTTTTTCCCATTTCAATTTGCTGAACGTTTTTCAAACTTTTGAAGATTTCTGTCCAACATGAATACAGTGGTGTTCTTTCCTGGTGTCCATCTTATTCAAACACTATTGTAGTTCAGTCATTAAACTCAAGAAAGTCATCCTTGGATTGTACTGTTAGTGAGGCTAACCAGTTTCTTCTAAAAATTCATATTTTGCTGCTCAGGGTTTTTCAGTATAGAAGTCAGTTCCAGATTTATATAGCGTTGAATCAGGTGTAGTGGCCTCCTTAGCTGGAGAGGCATAAAATGAGAGTGGGGCAGGAAACCTCTTGACTGTTTTTCTGTCAAGTTTCTAAATCTGCTCTTCATCCAAGTCCCTTGGCACTGAGATAAGCAATCAAGAAGATTTCTTAGACTATCAGGACTGCTGGTGTAGCCAAACACAGAAGTAATGCACTGTGCCATGGCTGCAGTGGAGAATATCGTATTTGGTACAAACAGATGAAGCCTGTAAAAGGCTAAAAAAATAAATTTAATTCCTTTTCAGCTTTGAGCTACTTGTTACTAACATTTACTTAGAATAAAAAGTTAGGAGGAGAAGGTGGTCCAACTTGATTTTTTGAATCAGAGAAAGAAATAGCTGGACTAGAGGGACTTGAAGGAGTTGTAAAGGACATTAGGAAGCAAGTCATAGTATACAGATGAGTCTTAGTCTGGATTTCAGTTTAAAATAATATCTCAGGAAAAAAACTGAAAATTAATTTCAGTACTTCAGTGGCATGCAATTGTCTTTAAATAATTTCATTTTTTATTAGTTCTAGCAACCATAAATTGCAGTGGTCAGAAGGGCTTTTTCATAGTAACTTTTATGCCTTATTAAACATTAATAGAAATACTATTTATGACATTAAATCAAACTAAGATACTTATCAGATCGAAATAATAAATGGGTGATGAATCAGATGAGGGAATAGGTGTCAGTCTTTTTTATTGTAGATCATCTAGATCTGTTGTACTTCAGTGTGTGTGTGTATACGCAAGTTCTCACAAATATGTGTAACACATGCTTGAGTCTTTTCAAGACTTTGCCTTCTTTTTCTGTCTTACTTTTAAATGAAATGTTTTCTGATTTTAATGAAATGTACTCAGAATGATTAGACTTTTTTAAAAGTGTCTCCAAGAGCTACACAATTATCATAAGATGTAAGAACACAATTATTAGGGGTTGAATTATTTTATTACACAATCTGTAGCAGTTTGCAGAAGTGTTTTTAACCTTATCAGCTACAGTCAGAGGTCATATTAAAAGAAAAACCTCTTTATTTTAAACCATGGTTAAAAATTTTTTTAAAGACCTCTAAGAGGATTTCTGTAGGAAGCCATAGTGTAGAATAAGGTAACAGATTAATCTAGCATTGAAAGTGCTGCTTAAAAAAATCTCCCTGGACCTACAGGTAAATATTGTAATAAGTCAAGCCCAGGTTGCCTTCCCTACTCAAGCAGATTCATAATTAAAACAGGCACATGTGCAGAGAGGGTCACAAGCAGAGTATGAAAGAAGAAATGGGTAGGACAAGAGCAGAGAAAAGTTTAATTCAAAACAAATGAAAACATTAGACTACAGCTGCCAGACACTCCATGCAGGAGACGGATGAGGACAAAAAAGAGCTTCGGGCATTTGGAATCTCCTCCAACCCATCTGTTTTCTATGAATATTAGTCAGTGCTTAGACATTAAGTATTTAGGCCATTCCTCCACCACACATCACAACCAGGCACAGCAGAATACCACAGGAAGCTGGTGGTGCAGTGATGCCAGACCCTGGGTGTGTTCTGAGCGCTTCAGGCTTTTGCAGGTCTGCCTTACTTTAGACTACATCAGTTCTCAAGGCTGGAGTCCAGCGGGGGATGCCTCCCCAGACTGCAGTCTTAAATGACTGCAAGTAGGTGTTTGGATGAGAGTGTTTTCCTCTCTGATCTCAAGTTATAAAATATATCAGTATATTTTTCCTAAAATCCTGGATGGGATAGAAATTGCCGTACGAGTTATCGATACAGATGCTTGATATTAAAACTTCGTAGAATTAAAAAAAGTTACAGAACTTGACTAAGTTGTCCAATTGTCCCTTCACTATTGACCAAGGGAACCTAGCTGATGTAATCTTGTTGGATTTCAGTAAAGATTTCAGTACTCTCTCACAGGATCCTTCTGGAGAAAATGTCCAGCACCCAGCTGGACAAACACATCATGTGACAGGTGAGCAACTGGCTCATGGTTTGGGTACAAAGGGTTACAGTGAATGGGGTGACATCAGGCTGGCAACTGGTCATCAGGGTCATTCCACAGGGCTCCATTTTAGGGCCAGTGCTCTTCAAAACCTTCATAAATAACTTGGATGTGCAAAGGTATGTTAAATAGGTTTGCTGCTGACACTAAATTGTGAGGACCTGTTGATTCCCTCAGAGGCAGAGAGGCCCTGCAGAGAGACCTTGACAAATTAGAGGGCTAGACATTCAGCAGTTGTATAAAGTTTAACAAAGACAGGCGCCAGATTCTGCCCCTGGGATGAGGCATGCCTGGATGCACAGACTAGGGAAGGAGATGCTGAGGAGCAATGCCACAGAAAGGGACCTGGGGGAGATGCTCAAGGGAAAGTTGAGTCTGAGTTAGCAGTGCCCTGGCAGCCAGGCGGGCAACCCTGTACTGGGGGGCATCAGGCACAGCATTGGCAGCCAGGCAAGGGAGGGGATTGTCCTGCTCTGCTCTACACTGGGGTGGCCTCACCTTGAATATTTTGTGTCATTTTGGGAGCCACAATATAAGAAAAATATTAAGCGATTAAAAAGCATCCAGGGAAAGCTACAAAGATGTTGAAGGGCCTTGAGGGGAAGCCCTGTGAGGAGTGACTGTGGCCATTTGGTCTGTTCTGCCTGGAGAAGAGAAGACTTGAGGGGAGACCTCATTGCAGTTACAACTTCCTCCTGAGGGGAAGACACTGATCTCTGCTCTGTGGTGATGAGTGACAGGACTTGAGGGAATGGCCTGAAGCTGTGTCAGGGGAGGCTTAGGTTAAATATTAGAAAAAGATTCTTTACCCAGGGGGTAGTTGAGCCCTGGAATAGGCTCCCCAGGGAAGTGGTCCCAGCACCAATCCCTGACAAGAGTGCAAGAAGCGTTTGGACAGTGCTCTAAGGTGCACATTGCGACTCTTAGGGGTGGTCCTGTGCTGGACCAAAAGTTGGATTTTTAGGGGACCCTTTCAAATCAAGTTATTCTATTATTCTATTTTAAAATAATAAGTTAAAGATTCTTTTATTGTTACACATAAATCTTATAATATTGCTAAAAGCACATAGTAAAGTATGAGATCAGTAAGATTAGAAAATGGATATATTGGAAGTGTTAAATATCAAATGGAAGCCTTCCAATAATGGGTGTCTTGAAGATAAATGTCAGTGGATTTGCTTTGCCACTTTTGGACCTTTAGAGGTTGGAGAGCTGCCCCTGAGATGGTATTCATATCATTTGCAGCTTCAAGAAGTAAGAAACTTTTCTGAGCCTTAAAAGTCAGCTTCTGAAATCCTTAAGTACACATGATTAAGCTTTCAAAAATGATGTCAAACTGATTGCTTTCCACTGCAAATGGATATGTAGATTCATGACGTTAAAATGCAAGAATTTTTTTTTTAAAACACCATATTTGAATTTTTGACCTACCTTTAAGAACGCAGGTTTACTAAAGTAGGAACTGCAAGTTATACTTCATACTGGATCACAAATGAACTCTCCTGTCAGGGCAGTGCGGGCACTCCCACTTTGCTAGTGCCCAGTCACAGAATCAGGTAGGCTGAAAAAGACCTGAGATCATCCAGTGTAACCTATGACCAGACGACACCATGCCAACTTGACCATGGCACTGAGTGCCACGTCCAGTCTTTCCTTAAATACCTGCAGGAATGGTGATTCCACCTCCTTCTTGCACAGTCCATTCCAACGTCTAATCACCCTTTCTGTGAAAGAAATTCTTCCTAATGTTCAACCTAAACCTGCCTTGGCACAGTTTACGACTAAGCCCTCTTCTGCAGCTGGTTGTCTGGGGCAAGAGCTCAACCCCTGCCTGTCCTCAAGTAGTTGCAGAGGGCAATAAAGTCACCCCCAGCCTCCTGTTCTCCAGGCTAAACAACCCCAACTCCCTCAGCTGCTCCTTGTAGGACGCAAGCTCCAGACCCTTAACCAACTCCATTTCTCTGCTCTGGACACATTCCAGCCCCTCAATGCCTTTCCTGTAGTGAAAAGGGCCTGGAACTGGATGCAGGATTCAAGGTGTGGCCTCACCTGTGCTGCGTACAGGGGACAATCACTGCCCTGGTCCTGCTGGTCACACTATTTCTGTTGCAAGCCAGGATGCCATTGGCCTTCTTGGCTGCCTGAGCACACACTGGCTCGTGTTTAAGCTGTCAACCAGGACCTCTGGGGCCTTTTTTCTTTGCAACTTTACAGCCACTCTGCCCCCAGCCTGTGGTGCTGCCTGAGGTTGTTATGACCCAAGTGCAGGACCTGGCACTTGGTCTTTTTAAACCTCATGGCCCTGGTCTCAGCCTATCAATGCAGCCTGTCCAGGTCCCTTTGTAGGGCCTTCCTATTCTCTAGCAAATCAACGCACTGACCCAACTTCTTGTTTTCCACAAATTTGCCACTGGTAGATTCAATCCCCTCACCCAGATACCCAGATCATCAAAAAAGATTATCAGTGTTTCCATACACTAATTATCTAATTATCTTCTTACACAACCCTTCTTGACACAAATATTTTTGCCTCTGGTCTTTTTTCAAAGTGCAAATAAATTTGTGATTATGTGATAATTAGTGGTCTGAACCCCCCCCCTTTTTTTTTTCTTTTTTTTTTAACAAAAATCTGAATGGTAGAATGGTGGACTTTGGGTGGAATGATAGATGTTGGGTTCATGTGGGCTTTTAGCAGAAGAAATTACTTTCAATGTCCTGAAAATTCATTTGATTTAGTTACTGGCTTTGAAATTACCTGATTGAACAGTGTTGTTTTTTCTCCCTCCTCACAAAACCGAAATACATGTCTTAGAAAATGGTTTTCCATAAATGGTTAATTGTTTAAAAAATGTTTTTCATGGAGGATTAATTTTTTTGTCCAAAGGTGTACCAAAGGTCTGTCCTTCATCTTTGTGTGGACTGTCATGCAAACCTCATGCATCTAAAGAGTTATTGCAGTTGCTTTACAGTACATGGTCCTATTTGAGACACCATACGCAACCATCCTTATTCTGTGGAAGTGGCTGGAGTTCTGTAGTGAAACTGTGACGCTGTTGTTCCCAGCTTGATTCTCCCTTTACCAGGGAGGTTGTATCATCACAGGACAGATTGCTTGAGAGGGGACTATGTCCCATACAGCCAGCCTTTGGTCATGATGCTAGAAGTTTAAGCTCATGGTGAATACACAAGTGTGGATTGAGTTCAGTTTATTTTGTCATTTTAGTACAAAGTGAACAGGGAAGACTACAGAAATACTGTCTTGAAAGGAAATTGTCTGTTAGGTAGTCCTTTGAGTTTGCAGGGAAGAGACAGGTATCCCAGGACAGTTGTGGCTAAACTAAGAGGCCTGGTTATCCTGGCTTTTCTTGACACTGACATTTGAGTGTTCTACTGTGTATAAAGAGGTTTTATAGCATATTTATATATATATATAATAGCACCTAACTTCTGTGCATACTTAAGCAAAGTCTGGCTTATGCAGCAGTTTAACATGACCAGCAAAGTATAGTCAAAGAAGCCACATTGGAAAAAGCTAATATTTTGTAATACAAAAATGAAAGGAAATAAAAAAACCCTACTGCCTATTTCTTTTGGATGAAAAGGGACATGTGTATAAAATTTACTGCTTTGTAAATCGAGTACATACTATCAAAACTGTGTGGAAACAGGAATTATGTAAGATTCTAAAATAGTCTTTCTATCCAGCCTAGTATTTACTCTCTAGGACTTTGAAATAACATATAAAGAAGAAAGAGTATAAAAAAAAAGGAAAATTTTTTATAATGTACTCCTATAATATTCTTTCTATTCCCAGAAGTTTGTTACTTTGGGAATTCCCAAATCACAGCTGCCATCCTTGGGCTTAATTTTGTTTTAGAGATTTCTGTATTGCTTGATTGTGTAATTGCATTTGAATTAATTAAAAGAAACTTGACATCCATACATAATCAGTAGTGAGATCCAGAGTACCTATGCCTACTGGGGAGTGGGCTTTGATGGCAATCTCCAGGTCATCCTTTTTTCGTGTAAAGGCATGGGCAATACACAAACTGGATTTCTTCTGAGGAAACTGATGTGAAACTTGTGCTTCACACGCATCTTTATTTTAAATGAATACTCTCTTTGGAACGCATTGCATGAGTAATCTGTTCCTCAAGACACTCTGCAAGCAGGATAGATGCAGTTTGGGAATTCAAATTTATTACTTAATGTATGCAATAGATAGACCTAAAAAGCTATGAAATACCCCTCTCAAAAAGAAGCTTTGTGTGTCCTGATGTTCCGCAGTGGGTATCAGCCATGTGGGGAAATAATAATTTATTATCTTCAGTGTTCCTGAATCTCCATCTTCCAAGTCTTGTTTTTTATTCTTGGGGTTTTAAACCTTGAGGGTTTAAACCTTAAAAACCTAAAAGTTCTAAACTGTTATGTTTTTCTTATGAACTGCTTTAGTGCTGTATTTTACTTTCTCAACAATAACACTTCTTTCTGTAGGTTTCTTACCTCATTAACTGTAGGTCACATAGTGTTTTACACCTTCCTGTCACTCTTAATGAATAAACTGCAGCAGTGGCTGCACAACTGGGCTGTGCTGAGCTCAGTCTGGTGCCACAGTCAGCTTAGGGTACACGGCCAGGGTTCATCTGTGCCACCACATTAGAGCTGGGCAGAGTGGAACACCTGAAGTGCAGGTGGTGTGGGGTGAGGTCCCTGGGGCTGGTTCCTCCTCACTGCTCCTGGGGTCAGTGCAGTCAGTACCCTTCTACCTGCAGTGTTTTGGAGTGGAGGAGAATTAAAATCCCAGAACCTAAGCTGGGGATGTCAGCATCTATAGGATGGCATCATGACATTTTCTGGTGAGGTTTCTGTTTCTTTCCTAGTGACACTTAACCAGCTTTGAGGTTTTTTCACTGTTAATGAGTTGATTACCTTGTTGGCTCCCTCAAAGAACTTTAGCAGAAATGGGAGGGATGGTTTTTAATCTTCCCTGGTATATCACACTTAACAAATACTAGAATTTGTATGCAGGTTTGAGTTACTATTCCATTGAAGATTAATTTTTGAAAGAATAATTTTTGCTTTCTCTCATACATAAATACCTTAATTTCTTTGCTGTTTTTCTCCACAAAGACCAACGCCATTACATACTGTGTTGAATTCCTAACAATTAACTTACTAAACATGCAGCATTAATCACTGCAGAAGAATATAGCATATATAAGGAATATAAAAATGCTGTGTTTTTTTAGCCTGTGCACAAAGAATTATTACAGAGGAATACCTTGTAGTAAGGAAATTTCAGGTGTGTCTTCACTACTAAACATATGGTGTAAAATAATATATTTTACTGCATTTTTATTAATTACAGTGTTAAATTTCTTAGACATAATACATATATTTGAAATATGGTCTATCAAACCAATTAGGATGCTTAACCATGAGTCTCAAGTTATTTATTCTGAGCCCACAAGCAATGCAGTAGATTTTGAGATGCTTTTACAAAGCAACAGTATTTTGTGGCCTAAGTTTATGAAATACTGTTAAAAAAAAAGAAAATATGTTTTAAATTATTAATTGTAAGATTTTGTAATTAAAAGCATAAAACTTAAGTGGAAGGCAATAAAAACTAATTATTATAATTTATTTTACTTCCCCTACTTCCTTCTGGGGACATCAGAGCAGCTGTAATTACTGTATGCAAGCATTTATGCTTGCCAGGGAAGAGCTAAATACATGTAATTGATAGCAACAGCTCAGTTTCTCAAATGAGGAGAATGAGTGTTTGTGCTTACATCCAGTAATTGCAGCCAGTTTTCTCTTTGCAGTTTGCGGCAAGTGACCTTGCCATGGTTGCAAAGGAAGATAGCTGTTTTCTCATGGGCTGGAGTGGGTAGAGAGCAGATAAATCCAAAAGAACGTGAAGCTTACAGAAATTGAAATGACTGTTTTCTGAATGAGAAAGCAGAAGCTAATGCCTCACTGCAGTCTGAATAATATCTCTCTATCTGTGCATGCTGAATTTGACTTAAATTGTAGCCTGTTGTCCATCTGAAAGATGGACACATAAAAGAATGTGAACTAGATGTAGGCAGAGGATGCCTGCATGTAGTATGGCACGTTCTCTCCAGTTCCTCAGAATAGCAAGGCACTAATATGCATTCTCCTTAAAATGTTTTTTCTAGGTTACAGATCAGCAAGAATGTTCATACTGGTTTAGCTCCACTGATTTGAGAAAGAAAATTCAAATTCTATTCCTCAAGAGGAGCAGAAATTTTGTTCTTGTCAAAATGGTTGTTCAGTGTTAGCCACATAGGCGCTTGTGATAAGAGCATTTGGTAGATTGTATCAAATGCTTGGGTAGCTGTGCAGGTGTAGGAGTTTGAGTGGTTCTTGTCAGAGCACCACTTTTGTTTGCTGGTTGTGCAGATAGTCGCTAATTCTTGCGTTTGCTGGCCCAGCGTGAGCTGGTTCCAGTGGCAGCATACATTTGTGTGAGGAGACACTGCTCCTATTCAGGACCTTAGCAAAGCTGAGGGGTGGCATGAGTTGTAGAAGCAGATGAAAAATACATGAGGGAGGATCATTTTTTCATGTGGATTACTGTTCTTAAATTATTATTCTCTATGGTTTCTCCTGGAAGGCTGTATGTGATATCTGTGGATATATGACAGTGTGAGGCTTCTTTCTCCATCAAAGCAAGTTCACTCAGGGTGTTTGCAGAGCTCATTTAAAGCTGCCCATTAGAGTTATCATACTTAACACTCCCTTTCTGCTCAACATGGTGTAACTGCATGACATAGTTAAGTTGAACTCAAAATTATTGTTCGCAGCTCGTAGTAAGCTTGGAAGGCTGCTGCTACTGCTAAGAGCCAGAGAAGAGTTGGAATGTCTGAAGGCTTTTTAGTTTACTCTTCCCATATGAGATAGCATTGATTGTGAAACTACAATTACCTTTATTTAGAGCTCATCATAGCTAAAACTGGACCAGTAGTGCTGCTGAGAGCTGGATTGATATATTTGGGGACTTGTGCTAAAATGTGGGGGAGGTTGAGTGGTAATGGCTGGTTTAGACCTTGGTTTTTTGTATGTGCTGTTACTTTTTCTAATGTTCATCACTTGCTAATGTCAGAATGTAATTTCATCTGCTCTTTTACCATTTTACCTTCAGTAACTTGGTCTCATGATCTCCTGGAATTCTTCACAGATAGCTTAGATCTTACTGCCTTGAAGGGTGTTGTATCTTCAGCACTCTTCATCATCTCAGTGTTGTACTGCCCAGCAAAATATCTCCTTTTGTCACACTTAAGGATGTGCTGCACGGCAAAATATCTCCTTCTGGCACCCTTACTCCATTGTCAAAACCACCCCATTATATCTATATCACTTTTATTATATCTGTATCACTTTTTTCCCTATCTTTTCTGCTTATTAATCTACGAAAAGATATTCTTAAAGGAAACAGTATTTTCTGGGGAAGTGCCCTGTTAGCTGTGGGTAGAGGCTTCATGCAGGTCTCCAGTATTCTTTGCTTTGTGAGTTTCTGCGTTTGCTTCCTTCACAGAGCCAATCAGCAGAGGAGGATGCTTTAATACAATACCGATATAATTAGGCTGCTTTTTCCCTTCTTTCTAGATTTGCCAGTGCACTATAGTAAATAATCAGAAGAGCAAAAATACCACTTTCATTATAGCTATATCATTTTAGGTGAAAGGAAGCTTATATCATGGCTGAATTCTAAAGAAAGATAATAGTAGATGCATAAAGTTTGGTGTTTTCCAGCTTTAGCTGTTGGGATCCCTCTATTGCAAAAATCTGCTGTTTAGATTTGTGATAAGCGTGTAACACATTTTACCTGGCTAGTAAAATTCATGGTGTGGTAGAACATGAAGGTGCTAGCACACAATAAGGAAATTTTCAATTCTGTGTTGAGTAGACAGAAGAGTAAGTACAATAGATTATATTCCAGAAGGCCTGCTATACCTACGTTAAAGGAAAACAAAACATGATGTTAGGGTTAGGATAATTGCAGCACTATGGTTGCTAGCTATAAAATTTTATTTTCTTTTTTCACATCTTCAAGTATTATTGAGGCTTACCAAGTAATTTCAGCTTCTGGAGTAAATTGGGAAAATTGTAAAAGTGAAAAGCAACTAAAAGAAAAGTGTTAACATGACAGTGTTTTGATCTCCCAGTACTGCCACTTCCAAGCTGTGCAGCCTGATAAATGCGTGTTCAGTGGCTTGTTGTGGAAGCACCATGACATCCGGTGGTGGCATCCTGTTAGACAGCTCCCAATATGCTGACTTGTACCCAAAGTTACCCAAAGATCTTTAATACTCAGCAGTTTGAAGGTGGCAGTTTTGGATTGCTTTACATCCTGACCCTATTCATCTTATCTTTGTTTTATGCTTTTCATTTTGATAGAACAGGATTTCTTTTACTGCTGCATTGACAGTGTGATTCAATGACTGTCTCCAGCTGGCGTTGCTTTTTTTCTTGCTCTGCATGATATCCTAATTGTCATAGAACTGTGGAATCTGCTTGAGATTATGAACTGTATACTTTAGCAAAAGAGTCTAGAATCATTAACATTGCATAGCTGACTTCCTGCAGTGCCTATTAGGGATGAATTCATGTTTATTTGTACTGTCGGCAATAGAATCTGAAACCATATATCCTTCTACTTTATGTAAGAGAAATTGTAAATCTCAGCTGGCTACAAAATGTTATTCCTATATTAAATTGCTCTTCAGGTTTTTAACAGGCTGTGCTCAATTTGGTCTCGTGATACTCAGCATTAGCATGAGACAAATGCGGTTAGGATGTTAATTGTCACACTTACTAGATGAAAATTTCACGGCAGTAACAACTGTCTGGCATTCAGCTGCCCTCTAGATGTATTATATCAATTAGAAGGAGTGACTAGTTTTTAAATGTATACATTTTCAAAAATAATTTCAGCAGTTTGTGAGGTTGCTCTTTCCTACTGGAAATGTGAATGAGAGCTGTTAAAGGCTGTATTCTTTTTCCAGTAACTTAGTGTTGTTGGGTCTTTGTACTATCAGCAACTGGGATTATTGGATTGTAGTAGGTCTTTGCATATTAAAAAACCTGAAAGCCTTTCCAACAGAAATTATGGTGCTTTTTTTGTATTTTCCCTCAAGTCACAGTCTTACATGAAGAGGCCAGTTCTGCAAAGTGAGAAATCATATATTTATTTCTATTTTTCAGCTTCATTGTTTTGTTGAAGGCTGTATTCTTTTCTGAGAGGGACCATAACTGAGACTGTGTGGAGACAGACATGCTGTGTATCAAAAAAGATAAAACTGGAAACCAGACCCTGTCACTAAATCAGAAATGGTTTCAAAACTATCCTCTTTATAAGCACTTTGTCTGACTCTTTGTAAATTTCCTTCTAAAAGGAATAGAAGATACAGATCCTGTCATTTTTAATATATTAAAATGTTAGGAGCCAGGGATCAGGCTCGTCTCACCTAACTTTATCCATCCAAGTGAGTTGCATGAGCTAGGTTTATAGTCTACTTCGGCACTCTTAGGAGGGGAAAAGTGAAAGAAGACAATCAAGCAAGCACCCACTATGACACTTAGATCTTTGGTAGGCTGAGCTGGTTTTGCAGTCAGGGGGATCTCTATCCTCCAACTGTAGACAGTATCCTGAATGACTCTGCTCTTAAGTTTGTAATAACAGGGCTTCAGGATGTGCTTCAGAGTATTAGCCTTTGCTTCTAGATTACACAACTGTAAAAGATATGCATTTGAGAAATCACCCATTAAAATGTGATTTCCCAAACATTAACTCGATTAGTTTGTTGTTTGTTTTCTTTTTTAAAGAAGCATGTTTAAAATCATTAGCTGTTTTTAATTAAATTTCCAAACCATGAATGCTTTTCTTAAATAGGTATTTTAACATAGTGCTGCTTTTCTTTACTGAGTCTGTATGGCATGCAAATAGCTACTATAAACTATAGGGTATTACAGCTTCCGTAGCAAATCTTAGGGCATGTGCTGATTGTTTATAACACAATTATAGTGGTAACCAGTGTCCTGTACATTTTCTAAGGAAGTAAAACAGGCATTCCCTTTTTATTCCTGTTAATTCCCTGACTAAGAAAACTTTAGGTCTAAACTCGACAAATTAGGACCATGTACCAATGTAGGTAAGTTTCTAATTATTTATCAAGCTGTTAGTGTTACTATCTCTGTCAGGGCTGTTAGAATAAATCTTCTTAGCACTAACAATTTATTGGAAAGATTTGTTGACAAAAAGAATCAAAGCAAAATATAACCTAAATGTCATTACTGGTAAAAGTGTCACTAACAACACTCAAGTCCACTCATATTCTCAATTCCAACATGGCAGAAAAGGACACTCCAGCACTAATCCTAAGGAAAAATGGTCAGGGAGCAAGTTTTTGAAATGTGCTTGTCTTCAAATATAGTAATTTATGTTTATTACCTAATTATATTAGGTATATGACTGTGTTACTAACCAGAGTACCAAAACACCTTTGTTTAAATGTCATTTAGTTTGTATTTCTATCTCAGTTTCATGAAATAGTATGTTTCATTAGATATGAAAGATATGTAACATAAAATGTATTAAATTGAGGAAAAAAAAACCATAACAAAGCAAGTTTTGTTAGGAAACCTTAGCAAGTTTTCATCTACTTAAAGTATTCCAGATTCGAACAGGTTGCTGTATCCACAAGCATTAGTACTGTAATATCTAACTGAGAGAGTACAACCATTCTCCACTCCAAGGACAAAAAAATCTTCTACATATTCACTGAAGAATTTTCTGTCAGTCTTCTTTTTAGTCTCACATTTTTCTGGTCATCTCAACGAAGTTTCTGAACTTAAGCACGTTTCCTAGAGGCAGCCTCTCTGCAGTGCAAAGGCAGGCTGGCTTAACTTTATTAGCAGTAAATGGCTTTTGTCTCGCTGGTACCAGGATAATGCTGTTGTCTACAAACAGAAGAGTAGCAGAAGAAAGATGCTGGGTTTCTAGGCACATGATGGAGATTAAGCATTTATTCATTCTTTATGAAAACTGGTAGATTTTTTTTTTCCTCAAAAAAAAGATGTATTTTTTTTTAATTTGCATATAAATTTTAATTCTAAGGAATAATTAAAACACCAGGCTTACCAGCAAAGATAACCTCTTTGAAATTGTCCTACCCTTTAATCTCTTAGGTGAGTTGAATGTATTCCTTGCCAGTATCATTTATTATAGCATTTACTATGTATTTTCATTAATTGATGAAAATCTCATGTTATGGCCAGGTACATGTTAGAATTAAACCAGACAATTACTTTAGAGTGACAAAGGACTTAACTCTGATAGGTGCTGAACATCTGCAGCTACTCCTGAGACTCACTGGAATGAAATGTCAACTTTTGAGCATGCCTGGAATTTGCCATTTGGTGAAAATAAGGAGTTCAGCACCTCTCTGGTGGCTTAATCAGTATCAAGAAAAATTGCATTCTGTACTGCATTATAAAAAATCAGGCTGTCTTCAGTGGTAGTGCACATCCTTCCAGAGCTTTAGGTTTGCAGTTTGTCCCTTTCCTTTAAGCTTCTTCAGTAAGAAGTAAAAGGAGTTAAATAGAGAGCCTATGGCACTTAAATAATGTTCTGTGCTCTACAGTTCGTTCTTATAGTGTATGTTGCTTTTCTTTCACACAGACCCTTAAGGAAATTTCTGGTTTTTAATCATGAATTATTGAAATACCTATTGCTAGTCTTCAACACCATTTCTCTCAAACATTTTCAAATGTCTCTCCATACAAGAGGTATTTGTCCAACAGTTACACTCTACTGAAATTACTGTTTGTACCAAAATTATTACAGAAACACATGAAGGTACTATTGAATACTGCTGAGAAATTACAGCAGTGCAGTTACTGAAAATCAAAGTAATCAAAGAAGTGGACTCTCTGCTCCACTTCTGGAACTGTTCATCCTGCAGCTTAAATGAACAAAGCTCTATTCAAATCAATTTTTAGCCATGACTCAGTCTCCAAATTCAGTCTAAATGATTATGTGTAAGAATTGCTGTAAGGTGCCAATTTTGAGTAACTGTGCCAATGACAATAAAATGCAATAAACATCCAAATGTGAATAGCTGTAAGATAATAAAGCTGAGGCAGTGAAGGATTGGAGGTACTTTCAGCTAGTTACATAGTGAAATTTGATACCATTTACAGTAAAACCTTAGTCTATACAATGTAAATGGAAGAGTCCCATCCTAGGAATCTCCATTGCAATTATCTGATGTTGCTGGCTACAGCAGATGAGATGCTTTGCCAATTGTCTCCTCTTCTTCAGAAGACAGTAGAAGGGGATTATGGTGGAATTGCCATCAGTGTTTACTGTTTTTAACCCACGCAGGGCTTCTGTTTCTAGCACTGTCTAGCACATTTCATAAATTTCCCCTTCATGCTTGCAGCATATTTAAAAGCAAAATCTGCTTGTGGAAAGCATTGCTGAAGTGGTCTGCAGGCCCACCAAACCACAGTAGGTGGTCATGGGCAGACTTTTGCTATCACTAAACAGCTCAGTGTGCTGGAAGGTGTTTGATTATATTATCCTTAAGATCCAGCAAAAACACTATCACCATCATATCTGATGTACTTCCACAGCAAGGAAGTGAACTGCAGAGACATTGCAAGTATTTCCACCATGACAAGAAGCAGGTTATACCCCAGCAGATGTTACTAGGCATTTTCTGTCCCCTCTTAGAGATGGGCAGCCTCCTGGATTTTCTTCCTATAGAAAATGTCCTTTCATGACATGACCCTTCATTGGCTCTGAATTGCTGCAGTCAGTTCTTGGCAGAACAGTGAGATCTGTCTCCTGGAAGTTAAGTATTTGAGGAGGGCACAGACAGTCAGCTCTTGGCAGCTGTGACAGGGTAAGTCTGGTTACTTCACCCCGAGCTTGTAGGCTATGAAATATTTCTTTACTCTGATTGCCAGAGATCAGAACAAAACACATTGTAGAATCTAGCTTTCATCGCTAATATCTCCTTATTTAGTTTGGGTTTGTTTTGGCATTTGTAATGCAAATGATCCTTCTGAACTGAACATTAATTTATTGCTGCAAAAACTATAGTTTAGTTCTGAGAAACAATTTGTGGGTTTGTGTGAGTCTTTCCTTGCACTGACAAGAGATATTTGTTCTAAGGCAATTTTTCTTTCGGGACTTACCATGACCATGTACACATCGTGAAGTAGATAAGAGTTCAGATTTAATCCCATGATGGAATTTTATTTTAAATTGTGGAGCCGGACCTTTTTATTGTGCTTTTTTAAAATAAGAAGCTCCTTTTCTGTGATATTTAAAAAGGAAGCATGTGTGGGGAATTCTTCATTACAGGCTGAATGACAAGGAAAAGTTGGAGGCTCAGAGGGAACTAAAAGGCCGTGTACCAGTTATCTATACAAAAATAGATTTCTTTTTTACTGCCTTACTACTAAATAAAAGTTCATGTTAAAGTGGTTACTTTCCTTGGGAAAGCATGTCTTCAGGCCTGATTTGGTGTCAAGGGAGGAACATAAGGAGACATTTGGTGTCAAAGGAGAATGGTGGTGGTGATACATAGGATGATAATACAAAGATATCACTGAGATACAGAACTGTGACTGCTCAGTTTTTAGGTATTCCTGGAAAGACAGGAACTGTAGCAGGATTTTTAAAGTGATGTAACACTTGAAAGAAAAATACAGTATGTGTGAAGATTTTTCTATCTAGGTTATATAGAATACTTCAGCTTTGGAAACAAGAAGAAGCAGGATCATTGAATGAATCTGCACCTGAATGAATGTCTCTGTCGATACATATTTTTTTTCTTGAACTAAGTACTGCAACTGTTTATAAGCAGTTTAAAAAAATTATTTATTAAGTACAAGTCATATTCTAATTCCTCAGTGTATGGAAACCATAAGGTTAGTTGGTAGATCGGTGTGTGCAGAATAATGGCAGTTAAGTGTTGGCAGAACATCAGCTAAAAGAGGATAGACTTTTCTCATCATTATTATTTTCCCTTACTTTTTTAAACTTGTAAAAAAAGAATACTTCTGTGTGTTACAATGAGTAAAAGCAGTCATGGTCAAATAAAATGATGGAATTTTTACAAGCAAGATCGGCATTAAGCAAGCAAAACACAAATAATTTTTATTTATCTTCTACTGTAGATATGTGTTTTCCTTTTTCATTTTATATGTACTTTTACAGTCAGTTCAACAGCAGGGGTGTCATCAAATGTCTTGCCTACTAGCAGTAGACAACATGAGTTAATGGATATCTGCAAAATTAACTTTTGAATAAGTGCCTTTGTGATGAAAATCATCTTCACTTATTAAAGATTGGTAGTTCAAAACAGGCTAGTAAAGATGAAAGTATTGCAGAAAACTAGAAAATAAAGTGTCCAAATTGGCTTTGTTTTGCTGTAACATTCTGAAACTGGGACAAACAAACTTGGCATTGGAGCATTTGGAAGTAAGCAGTCTCCAGCTGCTTTGATGACATAGGAAACTTGCCACATGATTACAAAAGCATGCATAATGCTTCAGTGATCATCCTGGAGTTCTTCTCTGGTTCTACAAATGGAACTTGGCGTTTGGCTGGTAATGAACATTAATAATCCTTTAGATGCTTACAGAGAGCATGGGAAAGTTTTAAACTCTTAATTTAATTTTATTTCCTGTAGGCATGCAGAGTATGGAATGTCTCATGGATATGAAAGCTAGCCAATCCTCTTCATCTTAACCTAAATTTAATGAGCTGTTTAAGCTGTTGGATACAAAAAATTCAAAATGTTTTTCTGTGACCTCATAATGTCTGATGCAAATTGTTTCATTCTATAAAAATTACCTATTCTGTGTCTCTTTCCCATTGTGTACAAGCTCAGCTCTTTGTGTGCTTTCCAAAGCAGATGATGCAATTTCTCAGGGCCCGGAAGAGCAGGCTGCTCGGCAGGGGATGGCACTGCATGAGCCAAGGCAGGGCAGTGTCCTCAATGACACCAGTACCGTTTGTGCTGGCCACACACATCACCTTGTTACAGTCCCCATTTACAGACTCAGCCTGCTGCAGCAGCCTTCCTCACTCACATTTCATACACACAGACACGTGCAAATTGCAGATCCTTCCATTTCTTATGGCTGAAACCATGCTAAGGTACATGTTCTTGTATGTAGACATACACCTCGCTATTTATAACTGAATAAGAAGAGCAGAGGAGGTCCAGTCATGGAAATCAGGACTCAGGCAAGAGTCTGGGTTGCCAGTCTAAATTGCCAGTCTGGACTGAAGTCAGTAAGGCACGGTCAGGTCTGGGCACAGGTGTCTGCAGCATTTCTCTGGCAAGAGCCCAAGTGCAGCAAAGCCCCCAGCCCAGGGGTCAGCACATGCATGAGTGGGGGCCTCAGGGAGGCTTCTTACAGCCCATTCTGGGTTAGGGACACCATTCTGGTGTTCAAAATACAGAGATACAGTTCAAGAGCAGCAGAAGTTACTTCTATCAAGGGCATTCCTAGAATCTGTGGTAAGCATTTTTTTTAGCATGGCATGGAATCAGACCAACTCTGTCTGTTGGAGCAAATTCACCCTGCTTTTCTTAATGGCAAACTTAGCGAAGTGAGTTTGCACAGTGTTGGCACAGTGTTGAGTCTTCAAGCCCCCAGTCAACATTTTATAAATGTAAGCATTATCAGTCAAATGAGTTTTGAGATTGAGATATAATTGTTTATTTTATATTAATACAATCTTTTTTATCATTGACATACATTGATAAAACAGAATCTTGTACCATATCTGAAAACCTGTGAATTTGAACAACTTTCCAGTTTGTACAACATACTGTGTAGATTCTAGTTATATAAACAATAGATATTTGTCTTTTTTCCATGTAACTTGCACCTATTTGCTAAGAACATAATGCTTTTAAGACCATTTTCAGTTTTTTTATTATTTACTTTTATTTAGAAACTTTGTAACTGCTTAGTATACTTGTTTACTACCGAGATACTTAGTACTGTTCAGTACTAGCTCTTCTTTTTCAATTCTAATAATAGTTCCTGCACAGCAGTTCTAGAGGCAGACAGAAGCACACCTAGGGACATTGTTTATTTCCCCCATTTTGTGACAATGAGTGAGTGCCAGCCCTGTGTTTCTGTGCTAAAGAATAAGAATACTGATACAACCTTGTCTTTTTACCTGAAATTAAGTTTTAGGTGAAGATTCTGAAAAGTGTTTTTAGATCTGCTAGAGAGCAAATTTTTTTTTTCTAATAAAACATTTTGAAAAAAGCTGGTAGGTTTCTTGGTGGTGGAAAGCAGGATACCAGACATGCCAGGAGCTGCAAACATTTAAAGTTCCCTGAGAACCTGCTTCTGTGTAATCTGGGTAATAAAAGCCACTCCCTCCTGATAGAATCTGCCTGTGTATGAATGCACAAATCTGCTGTTATTTACTGTTGGCTGCAAAGGCAGGAAGCTCAGTGGGATGCCAGGGGGCGAAGGCCACAACCCTGAGCAGCTCTGATGAGTGCGTTGTCTGAGCTTCCTATCATCTGACCCTTGTGCAGGCAAGCCTCCAGTGGCACCACGCATTTCCTTTCCCAAAGGACTCATATTTTATACCTATTCAAACATGAAGATAAGAGCTGGAAGCAAATTAGTGATTATCAATTAATCATCATTCATATGATTATTCATTTTTACATATAAATTAAATCAAATCAAACACTTTACATGATGAATTACGAAACCAGTGGCACCATATGTACTGACATGCTTTCTGAAAACTCTGAAGGAAAGAAATGTGTAGGTATCATGTTAGGACTGCCACTCATTAAACAGTCTCTAAATTGGTTTGCTCTAACATGTGGTAAAATTGCATCTGTGAGAAAGATCTTTGTCATCTATGCTGGGTGTCATTGTTTAAACAGCTGAGGTACTGGGGGAAAATTTAGGAGCAAGCTGTAGAGTAGGAGGTGTCCTAATCTGAGACTCACCATCAGGACCATGCAGCTCCCAGCTTCATACTACAGTTGTGTCCTTCTACTAAACCCACTTTTATGGGATAACAGGAAACAACTCTCTAGTTTGGCACAAGGCAATGTAAAGCAAATCTTGGGAAACCTTTGCAGGAAATGAACTGTATCTAATCCAGTTTGATATAGTAGGCAGCATATTATTAAGCCAAATCACCATGTTTATCCCTTTTTTCTTTGCACCCTTGTCCCTGAGGCCAGCACCCTTTCCTCCCCTGGGCAAGCTGCGGAGTGTATTACAATTGGAGGGATGAGCAAGCCTTCCCTCTGTCTTCTCCCCTTCTTCCACCCATGCTGTCTCTCAAGTTCATACCAGTATTTACTGCTGAATAAGATGCAGCACTCTATTAAAACCCAAAACACTGAAATAATAAACTGTAAAAACTTGCCAGGGGAAAAGTGTGTTTTGTTAAGATACCAGAAAAGATCCACAGGGGCCTGGTCTTTACATTTACTCCCGTCAAATGAAAAAGAAAGCAAGGAAAACAGCACAACTACTAGGAGGCTATCCTAATTTTATTTTGAGACTACTTGTATTTTCAACATTGAATCAACTTTTTTGCCCGGTTCTGTTGTTTTTTCTGTCATTTTTCTGTCATCTTCTGTCATGTTTCTTCTTCCTTGCTTTTCTTTTTGAGTGATTCTGGTCAGTTGAAATGATAATTGGCTTCCTGACAGGCCAACTCAAAGATTTGCAATTTATTTTTGCCTGTCACCTGTTGAAAAAGGACAGGAGATTCCTTCTCTGCCAAGAGAGGAGTCCATTAGTGACACAGAAGCAGCAGCTGCATCACGGCAGGGATGCACAATAGTTATATACATCACTTACTCTTTATCTGCTACGAGACATTTGGACAGATTGTTGCCTGTAATTATTTTCCTAGGAAAAAAAGAGTCCATACAGTGCTTACAGTCATCTGCTTTCTATTTTAACTCTTGAAATTACATTTCTTATCCTGAAAAATCTTCTAGAAAAATTATTTAAATACAAACAGAAAACTTTACAGTTTAAACATGCTTCCAATACAGTGCTTCACTGTGTCTATTTTTATGTTGTATAACCTTATCCAGGAGGCGTGGTAGCACAGTGGTGAATCAGATGGCTTCTCAGCACACTTTCAAAATCTGTGATTCACTTGGTCTGACTTGTCTGAGAATTCAGATTATAGTCCAAAGCAATAACTGTCTTATTCATGCAGAAAAAGCAGCAGCCAATGTATTCATAATTTCTTTCCTGATTTTCCACATATAGTATTGAAGTAGAAACATTGCAAATATAAATGGTTGTGTCATATTTCAGTTTTCATTAAAAGAAGGGAAGACTAATAAAAACTGTAAGACTCATGAGTGGATTACAGCCAAGAAATCTGAAGAATGCTGTGGTCACTTTTTAAGCCTCCTTTATTCTGTTCTTTTATGCACCATCACACTGAGCTTTGGCAGGATGCTCCCTATGGAGACAGGTTATATTCAATCTGCAGCCTTCTTTATCTTTGCCAAGGGCTGGTAGTGATGGGGTTTCAAACATCCTTTCCAGTGAAGGAATTTCATACATCCTTTTTCTTTGCTTTTACTCCTTTCTGAAAAAACAACTTTCTGTCTGGGTAACGTGGTAACACTTGCAGTGCATGCAGTGCAGTGTGTTGAACTAATTGCCAATTAAATAGTAGGGAAGGTCAGGATCTAGCAGCGAATCATTGTGCACAGTTCATTAACTGCATTTCACAGAACTGAAAGTATGCCACATGATTTTTAAAAACAGGTTTCAGGAATGAACAGTTTCTTCCTTAATACTGAATAGCTGCAATGCAGAACAGAATGGATAGATAGGCAGACAAGCAGTTCCTGGCATTTTCAGTTCCTCCCCCTCCCTGAGGTAGATATCTGTACAATTCAGACATTTCTGTGGATTAGCTTATCTTCTCCATGAGGTGAATGGCTTTAAAAAATGACATGGGGAGTCTTGGAGATAATCAGTATCTTAGTGCTATCTGTAAATATTCTTCTCTGACATTGAACTACAGTAAAATAGGAAATATTTAGTAAGATTGAGGAAAGCATTGTAGATGCCTTTCAGGTAGATTTTAATATATTAAATAAATATTAGTGGCTTCATAGAAAAATCACAAGAATAATGGCAGTATTTGGAAGCATACCTTATCCTAAGGGGTGAATACCATAAAGAACTCACAAGGACTCAACTAGTACCTACAAGCAATGGTAAAGTACTATAGGAGGAAGCATTTGGTTAGTAAATAAAGGTACAAAAACGCTGGTTCTTGATGCCACTAGTTCCTGGCACTAGACAGAGGCAGACAAGAAATGGAATGGATGTACATGTGTTTATATAAATGTGCTTGAAATTAGGTAAAAATGGCCAAAACCAGTTTATGTTGAATATGATCACACAGCACTTACAGGATGGCCAGGGATCAGGCCCAGACAGTGTGGCTTTAGGAGGGGTAGGTCTTGTTTGACCAACCGTGTTGATCTCCTTCTATGACCAGGTGACCTGCCTGGTGGATAAGGAGAGGCTGTAGATGTTGTGTACCTGGATTTCAGCAAGGCCTTTGACACTGTCTCCCACAGCACACTCCTGGAAAAGCTGCAGCCCACAGCTCAGACAGGAGCACTCTTTGCTGAGTTAGGAACTGGCTGGATGGCCGGGCCAGAGAGCGGTAGTGAATGGTGCTGCATCCAGCTGGGGTCAGTCAACAGTGGTGTCCCTCAGGGGTCTGTGCTGGGGCCAGTTCTGTTCAATATCTTTACTGATGGACATGGGTGAGGGTGTTGAGTCTTTCATCAGTAAATTTGCAGACGTCACTAAGCTGGGATTGTGTATTGATCTGTTGGAAGGTAGGAGGGCTCTGGAGAGAGACCTGGAATGGTTGGATGGATGGGCAGAGTCTAACAAGATGAAGTTTATTAAGTCCAAGTGCCATTTCCTGCACTTTGGCTACAATAACCCCCTGCAATGCTATGAGCTGCGGACGGTGTGGCTGGACAGTGCCCAGGCAGAAAGAGACCTGGGGGTGCTGGTGGCAGCCGACTGGACATGAGCCAGCAGTGTGCCCTGGTGGCCAAGAAGGCCAGTGGCATCCTGGCCTGGATCAGGAATAGTGTGGCCAGCAGGAGCAGGGATGTCATTCTTCCCCTGTACTCAGCACTGGTGAGGCCACACCTTGAGTGCTGTGTCCAATTCTGGGCCCCTCAGTTTGGGAAGGACGTTGAGAGCTTGAGTGCGTCCAGAGGAGGCAACGAGGCTGGAGAGGGGCTGGGAACACAAACCCTGTGAGGAGCGACTGAGGGAGCTGGGGGTGTTCAGCCTGGAGAAAAGGAGACTCAGGGGTGACCTTATCACTCTCTACAACTCCCTGAAAGGTGGCTGTGGTCAGGTGGGGTTGGTCTCTTTCACCAGACAGCAACTGACAGAACCAGAGGGCACAGCCTTGAGCTGCACCAAGGGAAATACAGGCTGGATATTAGGAAAAAGGTTTTTATGGATAGAGTGATAAAGTACTAGAATGGTCTGCCCTTGGGAGGTGGTGGAGACACCATCCCTGGATGTGTTTAAAAAAAGACTGGATGTGGCACTGGGTGCCATGGTTTAGTTAAGGTGTTAGGCGTGAGTTGGATTCAATGATCTTGAAGGTCTCTTCCAACCTGGTCATTCTGTGATTATGTGAAAAAGAAAAAATGAGACATAAGAAGCGAATTATGTTTGGGGAAAGAGTGGAAGTGTAGATGTTAGAGTGAGCAGCATCTCATCTCGAGTAATGTGATTTGAAGTGTCAGTGTTAAATTAATTGGTGGAAATGAGTAAAATGTTTAGGAAAAAAAAAGGGGGAAGGAGGGAACATCCAAAAATATTTGAAAACTTTTTGAAAATTATATTTTTTATAATAGGTATAGAAGTCAGTCTTTAAATCTTTGCCTGTAGCATTTGAAGTATCAAGTTTAAAGTTTCTCAATACTCTTTGACATAAGGTCTATTGCATAAATTTAAAATGCACTATGAAGCTTGTTTTAAGAGAGAAGCAGTGAGATCTATACATGGAGGTCTGTTTCTTTATCCTGCTGCTGATGAAATGATGAGTATGCTGGTTATAAAAATTTTTTCTTGCAGGTATTTTATTTCTATGTAAATGGCACATCTTTCATCATAATTCATAACCCAATATCATCTCCAGACTTTTTTGTAATTGAGGTAGCTATTATCAAGAAGTTTTTCTTTTACAATCATTCCTTTCTATATTTTTGATCCCTTGATCACAGCTTTGTTTGTAGCTTCCATAGTTGTTTGTAATATTCAGGAAAGAAGTAGGTTGGAATATTTTTAATCATTAGGAACAATAAAATTTGCTGTTCACTAAAAAATAATCTAGTTTGAACGTCACTGGAGCATGGCACTTTATTTTCTGGAATCGTAGTGTCCTTTACAGAAAACAGCAAAAGGAGGTGCTAAAAAACTGGGAACAGGGAACAGGTCTTGTCAGTCTGAAAGGATCCCACTCTGGGGAAACACCATGCCAGAACATCATCATCTGCCTTCTGTCTGCAGCTGGAGGTCTTGAAAGGCAGCGAGAACTCCGAGGCAGGTCAGCTGCCTCAGTGCTGGTACTTTCTGCCTTGCAAAAAAGTGTTCAGTAGTTACTGAAGACTTCAAGAGCTGGGAATGTCACTGTATGCCTTGGTAAAATTTTACCATACATCCCATCTAAATAATTCCAGAATCAAATTCCAGATTTTTGCTTTTATTATGTCTCTCTCTAGAAGATAGCAGTACCTTTTTGTCTCCTGTATTTTCAAGCCATACTTATGTCCTGTAACCAGGATATTCCCCAGTCACCTCCTTGATATGCCAAACAGGTTGAACAAGCAAAGTTCTTGTCATAAGGCATTTTCTCCACTCCTTTTGTATATTTGTGTATATTTTACATAACTGTGCTCTTTTTTGTCTCTTTAAATAAATATCACTCAGCATCACGATTATTGATAGTGTTCACATATGAGTCATGCTAGTTCCAAGCAAATTTGCTTTTTTCTAACAAGCAAATTCACATGATAATTGTACTTGTTAGTCATTTAATCCCTAAGGGTCACACAGTTCTTTCAGCCACAGCATTGTCCTGGAAACCCCAGTAAAATTGCTTGTCCACTGAATCCCTTAGATGCTTTTCAGAGTTGCTGCTGTCCAGAGAGCACCCATTCTGGTTTATAACCTCCATAATTTATTCCTTTTTGCTGTGAATGCCTTGGTTTTCTAAGCATGGAAGAACACTGTGACTGCTTTGTACTTACTGTTAATTGTGGTTTTTTAAAAAACAGACTTTTTTTTCATTTGCAGTTATACCAGGAGTGAATTTACAGTTAATTCAAAATTACAAGTATTACCAAGCTGAACAGGTCAAAAACCTTCTCTTGTAATTTCTTTTTCCATGTCCTTCCTTTGGCACTAGTACATGGGAAAGGCCCAAGACTTCAGGGTTTTGCTTGTATCTTGCAGTTGTGTGCCTGCCTGGCAGCACGAACAACAATACAGTTCTGAAAGGGAAGACTTCAGAAAGGAAACTTCCTGTGTCAAAGTGACCCTGAAACATGGCCTCAAAGAGATATACTTTAAAGTCGCTTGAATTCAAGGAAACTTTTACAATGCTTGCTGTAAGAGCTATTCACAAGTGCTGTCAGGCTTCGTCCACCTGAGTGTTATTGTAACATCTAACCTGTGTCTGCTGGGAATTAGAAAAAGAAGGGGGTTATACACCACATAAGAAATGAAAAATTAAATGTATAAAATCAATAACAAAAAGTTGGTCATTAAAACACAAAAAATAACTATTTAGAACCATCTTTATGGTACATATTCATGTTTTGAATACAAATTTATTCAAAATTTCTTCAAAATATTTACAGATTTTAGTCAAATTCATTAAATTGTTTCACAGCAGCAGATGATCACTTTCAGATAACCCTCCTCAGAATTTTTTTTAGTTTATGATTTTGCATTTTATTTTAGCTAAATGGTTTCAATAAAATTTATGAGACACTGGATGAGTCACTTTTGTTGGTTTCCCCAGCTTTTACAGAGACAGAGAACTGAGAGGCATTTTAAAAGATCATATTTCATTATCAGTCTTGATGAATACTGAGACACAAGAGATGTAAAACTTAGCACCATTCCATCAGAAGGCAACCTATTTCCTGGTTACAATACCTTATAAATGTTTCTCAGCCTGTCAGCTTTTGCCAATCAATGCTGCTATTATCACCTATATTTTTTCCCCACATGGTCCTGCCGCAATGCATCTTTCACAGTTCTGATTCTCTAAAATATCTAGTCTTTCTGTAAGGCTGTATTTTGAAACTTGTTGAAGCTTGTTTCTAGTCAATCATTCTCTCTCAACAACGTCATCTGTATTCCATGGCCTTCCTAAGTCAGCACACCTTATCTCAGTGCTTGCATACAGATGTATAGGACTGTGTGAGCTTTCTGTCAGGTTTTGGGAATTCTTTACAAATCCATTTCTTGCGTAATTTAAACATTATGGAGTCTAAGAGCTCTTGATACTGGTCACTTAGGACCATCATCTGACCAGTTCTCTCTGTATTTGATTTAAATGCATTTGGTGTTCATTATAGGTTCACACTCTTTGCAAGATAAGTCCAAATTGCCAACCAAAACCATTTTTTTAAAAATACTAATGATGTGTTAGAAGAAATAATCTTTAGATATGCCATGAAGCATAAAATAGTGGTATTAACAGGAGCACTTAATGAAAATATCTGACACTTTATATTTTATAGGCACAGCACTATAATATTTTGTGAATAGTAAACTTATCCACTAGTGATGGTTTTCTTCAAGCTATATACTGGAAAACAAACATTAAGACAGAGGAAAGTTGATGATAAGCAAAGGAATTAAATTCTCCTTACTTTGTTTTTTTTCTCCTCACATACAATTTACTGAGGAATATAGCAAGGTGTCTTAAATAATCTCCTCAACTGTAATTTCAGATATGAAGTATGAGATCAGAGATGAAGATAATTTTTCTTTTTGCCTGTATCAAAAAAATCTGGTTTTGACCATGTTATACTAGTCATAGACAAAGACGAGTTTGCCCATGTATACCAGGAAAAATCTAGCTTTCATTCAATTCTCATGTACAAAAAAGGGTTATATTAATGTACATTATTTCTCAGTTCTTTGGTACATGCTCTATTAGGGGATCTCGTGCCTCCTGGAGTGAAGTTTGCTGCATGTCTTCCAAAAGTCATCTGTTCATAATAATCTGATAACACTTCATTCCCATAGAACCCTAACCTTGGTCCATGGGGTCCTAAACCATCATGTTATTTCCTTTGTTCTGCTATGCTTCTGCCTAAATCCTTCAGTGCCAGTATGCCATACTGACAAAGGACTGGATGCTCCTGTCATTGTCATGTTTCTGCTGAAGAGTCCAAAGAATGATCTGCAAGAGTTTGAACTTTAAATCATGTGTTGGATCACAAATACTGAAATCTTAGCTCTTCAAAATTGCCCTTGCACTTCTGTGTTTGCTTTGAAGGGAAAGACAGATTACAGCATTAAAATAAATGACCAAAGCAATTAGTAATGTAAGAAGGCATATCTAAGATAATACTGACTTATTGTCAACTTTCAATGTTTTATGAAAGGGCTTTTCTGTTATACCATCAACACAGAAGCTATCTGTGCTGTGACCTAGAGCTACTCTGTAGGTACTCTCTTATAAGAAGAGAAAGGTGATATATAAAACTGTGATGCAAAATGCCTGGTTAGTTTAATTGTGTATATTGAATATTTTATCGTCATTTTCTCCACTAGAATTTTTTTTTCATATTGTTGTTACTGTAGTGGAAATTGTTGGGTTTTTTTTACCAAAAAAAGGCAAATACCCCCAAAGAATGTTACAGAACAAACATTGTACATTTAAAAGGTGATTTATTGCAATATTTTGAGAAATGGAAATACTAAATGCCTACATTTGTGTTACTATAATGATGCGTTTTACTGATACACTAGCAGACCATAGAATGTGATATACAGCAGTTCTGGATCACTAAAAATAGCATCATCCTTCACATAGCCTTTTGAAAAAATATTCTTTCACATGCTAAACTGTGTTCTCATATCTCCATCAGTATGAAAGCACAGAGATTGCAATGAAGGTAATGATGCTATTTAGTTTCTGGTATTGGTTGCTGTGAGTAACACTTTGTTCTCTTGTCATTTCAGCTGTACATCTGGAGGTAATTTTATCAAATTTTTTTTTACAAATAAATTGAATGTGAAAAGTACCTTACACCTCTCCATTTTAATTAGATCAATTAAGAAAAGTTGAGCACTTTGGGGAAAAGGTCAAGGAAGAAGGACAAAGGCAGGCATGATAGAAAATATGTGTAAAAGTTAATGGATTAAAGCAGAATTTGTAGATCCACTAGCATATCACCAGAGATATTAGAATATACGCTGATTACTTTGCTTTTACTGGGTAGAACAGTGTCTGCAGGTGATTGTATGCTTTTCTTTTTCTCAGGTAATGAGTTTCTTGCCCTTCAATTGTGGTACCAGACAATGAAAAATCAGAACATTAATATTGTATGAGTACTTCACAGTGCACTTTGAATGGTCAACCTTGCTTGTTGAACAGTTTTGGTCATATATAACCTCTAGATAAACCTAAATAATTGGAAAAATTTAATCATGATGATGATGATAATAATAATAATTCTTTTATCCAGAAGTTGAAAATCAGGAATTAGGAAGTATTGTTCTTTGGCCAAAAATGAAAACATTAGGTCATAATAGGGAAAATTAATAAAATTACCATGCCTATTCACTGTGTAAGTTTTAAGCAAAGACATGGTATGTTTGAACTCTCTTCAGTGCTGAAAAGCAGGAGTAGTAAGCATAGAGCCCTTACACTACTACACGCTTTCTCATACTTTCAAGTCAGAGCTATTATTTAAAACTGGTACGATTCCTGTTTTGAAAGGATTATCTTTTTCAGGTATCATTTACTTCAGTTTTCATCATACCTGTTTTGTGAGAAGCTCCTAAACAGGGAAAGCCCCCGTGTTGGAGGCTATGTCTGGGCCATGTCAGAAATGCAGTAAATACAGATTAGCTGTGCAGGACCTGTAGGCAGTTGTTTAATTCTGTCTGTAGGGACTATTCCTTTGCATGGAAAAACATGGAATTGCTGCAAGATGAGACAGCCACCACTCAGACCTCTGACACATTCTGTTGTCTTCTGCTGCTGCCACCACAGGGACCTGGACTCCTGGTCCCATCCCAGTGGTGTGCACCTGTGTGTCTGTCCACACACATGCACACAGAATGGGGACCTGTCACCCAGAAGAGTCACAACCAGACCCTTTGTCCCTTTGCCTGCCCATTTTCCTGTCTATTCTTCCTTGATCCACCTTGATTTAATCTAAGTGCAATCATGAGATCAAGATTCTGAGTAGCTTTGGGAAAATATGATTTCTTATGTCAGATGTAGTGGTTTTGGCACAGGGATTTCCAAAGGCTGTTCTGATGCTATATATCCTTGTGTCCCTCCTTGTTGACTATGTGTTAGGAGGGATTTCTATACATGCTGTGTGCCTCTGAGGCTCTACTGGCATTGATAGGTAACTTGTATTAAAAGTATCAACTGACAATTAGGAGGCAAAAAAAAAAAGCTTTCAAAAGAATGAGTTTTATTCTTTTTTTTCTCCCCAAAAATCTGAAGACGACAGAAACAATGCTTTAGTTGTAGGTCATGAAACCAATAGAATGAAATCATTCCTTGTCTGCTAAAATCTCCAGAGCACAGCTAAGCCTACCTCATGAGTATGTATCCTTGAAAAGTAGTCTTTAAAACACAGAGGATCTTTGAAATGGTGATGGCAGCTCAAACCTATAAAAAACACCAATGGATCTCACCAACATCTGTTCTGAAATGTGTACGCTTAAAACCAAAAGGCACAAATAATGTATTGTTCCAAAATCCACCAGCAAGTTCTAGTAAACATTGAATTGATTTTCCTTTTTTCTCCTTTTTGCAGCTGCTAGTCTGATTCAAACTGTTTATTCATAGCATGAAAGAGATGTTTTTAAGGATTCTCAACAGTTCCAAGTGATTGATGTAAATTTTAAAAATGCTACTCTGATTTCAAGAGAGTTGCTAGGAAACATGCATTTTGAAGATGAAATCTCCCACTGAGCTTGGCCTTGGCTGTATAATAAGTAGTATGTTATAGGGTGTCCTGAGTTGCAGATTATATGGATAAACGGTTAAATTTTTATGTATATAAATACATCTGCTGTGAACTTATTGAATATACGTGATTCATTCCAGTATCTCCATTTACTGATGAATAACAAGGTATTACTAAGTTCAAGAAAATGTGAAAATCAAATGAAAATGCCAAGAGCATGATAAAGATTTTTATACAGTCTTCATTTCATTTTTCTGAAACATAAAATGATTTTTTTTCTTAGAAATGGATCTCTTTAAGATTTAATTTCAATATAAAGTTCTGATTAATATTTTTTTTTCTTTTATAAACTTTAACAAAATTTAAAGCTCAAAAAAAGAACATCAATTATACACTTAATTTTTCTTAAGAAGTTAATGTGTTTTGTCCCTTAAAAGTTATAGGCCAAAGTAACCTAAAAAATCTCCATTATCATGAAGGAATACCCAGTTTTAGTAATGGATATTTATTTGTATTAGTGGCTGATGTTTTTTCATGCTGATTTTAGAGACTTGGGTATGTTTGGTTACCTTGGAGTCAAATTTAAACTGCTTGGTCTTTAAGACACAAGTGGAAGCTTGTGCAAGTGTACATATGGGAACAGAGTAGTATGCTGTTCTGCAGGATGCTCAGGACTTGCAAGGATGTTTATTGATTTTTGTTGCTGAAATATTTTACCAGGCAGTCTTTAAGCAGCAAAGCCCTTACAGCAAGCTTTCAGAAAAGTGAGTAATGCCTGTGAGTTATGATAGTAGTAAGTGATCTTTTTCTTATTTATTACCTTAGAAGAGCAACCAGTTGCTGATAGAGCAAACAGTGTGGATAGGGACTGTCTGTCTGACCCTATGTTGCTGATGTGAGAATTAAAGACAGTGTGTAAGTACCACTAAGGAAGACTTCATGATCTGAAAGTATTTCAAATGATGTTTTTGCACCTGCCTAAAGAAAAGTAACTAAACTGTATTAATGATTAATAGTTAAGATGAGTTGTTGAGCTTACCACAAATTAGAAGATGCTTAATGTCCCTGAAAATATATATTTGTAAGAGTATTACCAGATGACCCTTTGTTACAGAGGTGTTGGTTAGCTGAGCTGTGACTGCTCTAAGGCCCTTGTAGGGAAGAAAATTAATGTTGATTCATAATGAATCAGTGGATGCAAGTAAGAAAAATGAGACATATTATTAGTTGTGTAAACTATGAAGACAAAATAACAGACAAAACAGAGAGAAAATGAAAATGGGAAGGATGATGCAGCCTGTGTTGGTGCATTCTTCCTCAAGTGTAGGAACCTGCATTTGCCTTCACTGAGTTTCAGACAACTCATCTCTGTCTATCTCTGCAACGTGCTGGGGCCCCTCTGAAGGGCTCACAGCACTCTGGGGTATCAGCCCTCCTGTCAGGTTTGTGTTGCCAGTGAACTTACTGAGGATGCATCTTCATCCAAGTCAGTGATGAATATGTTAAACCTTACTGGGTGGAGTACTAGTGACAGGACTCCAGCTAAACCCTCTGCCACTTAGGATACTATGGCATTTGCTGTTCAGCCAGTTCTCAATCCTTCTCACTGTCCACCGATCCAGCCTGCACTTCTGGAGTTTTCCTATGAGGATGGTGCAAGACAGTGTTCAAAACCTTGCTGAAGTTGAGCTAGAAAACACCCACTGCTCTGTCCTCATTCATCCAGGTAGTTATTTTATTGTAGAAGGTAATGAGGTTGGTCAGGCATCATTTTCCTTTAAGGAATGTTCCTTGTCTACTCCTGATTGCTATCTTGTCATCTGTGTGGCTAGAGATGGCCTCAAGAATGAGGCAATTCATCAGCTTTCTGAGGATTGAGGTGAGGCTGATTTTTTTGAAGACCAGAGTGGCCTTTGCTTTCTTCCAGTCCTCAGGGACCTCTTCTGATCACCACAGCCTTTCAAAGATAATTCCAAGCAGCCTTGTTAAGATGTCCATCAGCTTTGTTTGAGCGTCCTCATGTAACCAGTGTTCCCACTCCATTTAGCAATAGACCCACATTATATCCTTTGTTTTCCTTTTGTTTTTGGTGCAGTTGAAGAATCCCTTCTTGTCTTCCTTGTCATCT
Source organism: Molothrus aeneus (assembly GCF_037042795.1). Taxonomy (NCBI): domain Eukaryota; kingdom Metazoa; phylum Chordata; class Aves; order Passeriformes; family Icteridae; genus Molothrus; species Molothrus aeneus. The sequence continues at coordinate 42,169,337 of NC_089650.1, read as the reverse complement.
TTGTCCAGATTTAATTCCAGATGGTATTAAATTCCAGATCACCTCCAAGATGCTGTTTTTTTCTATTCCAAGTCAATGTTTATTAAACAAAATCCCAGAGCTGGTTATCCAGTAGTGATAGAATAACTGGCTAATTTAGCCTGTTAAAATATATTAATAAACTTATTCTGGGTTTGTTTTAATTTTTTTAAATTATTGGTTACTTGGCACCAGTAAACAGTTAAAAAGCATGAAGTTATTGGAGGGGAAAAATTAGCCTGCATGTTGCTCCAACTTTGTGCTTTTTTGTTATGTCATTGCATATTGTCCATGAAATTGTAAATTCTGTTCAAGAAGAGTATCTTACTTATGGGCTATCAAATTGATGTGCTTTCTAGCTGGATTTCATTCATGTGAAAGGGAGAGTGTAGCTATATTCTTTATATAGGATGAAGTGGAAAATATTAGAAGCACGACTGTTGATGATGGACTGTTTGGGCTGGTGGGCAGTATTGTGTGGTGGATTTGAGATTCTGTTTTCACTTGAACAAATCTGTCAAAAACAAAGATTATAATTATAGAAATCATAAGGAAATGAAGTATTTCTACAAGCCTTTATTGAAGGGAACTAAAGTCACTTTTGGACTCCTAAGTGAGAACCAGCTAACACATAAAATCTCTTGCAGATGCAGCAGTGCTGTAAGAGGGCTGGTTTGGAACTTTGCTTACAGCAATCCCAGACCACTGGAATGAGAAAAATCTGTGCAGTGGCAAGGAACTTGACTGTCATCACTTTTCCAGTAATAGAGAAAGCTATAAATGCTAGTGGCTAAAGCATTGACTTCAGAAGTAAATTGGATTGTGCGCAGGTGATGGTTGAGAAGCCAGACTTGTGAACAAGATTCAGTGCCCTTTTTAATGGCACATTTTTACCCAGATTTTCAGAACTTGTTCATTGATCACAAAATTAATTTGTAAGGGCCAAAATAGCAGAAAAGGACAAAAAGTGATATAATAAATAATATGCAATGTACATAATTGTTTTTTTAAATTAAAACATTTTGTGGTATTTCTACATACTTATTAGTATTACATACTTATCTCGTTTCTACGAGAAACTAATGAGATTTGTGAGGAGTTACTTATCATAGAAGAAAATGTCAACTCCGTTAAGAAAATGAAGACAAGGAGAAATTACATGATTGCAAAAATCACTGAAAGAGTCTGAAGTAAAAACAAATACAAAACACTGATTTGGCTGAAGTGTTGTATGACTCCTAAAAGACTTTGATTATAACTTGCCACTGTGTTAATTTGTGAGTGAATTATTGCAATTATATATATTCATTTTTTGAAAAAGGGTAGAGAGCCACACATTTCTTCTAGATTGTTGTATCTATTTACAGTCTAATCTGGACAGAATCTCTACCAATTCTGAAACTTGAATGTCTATAATTATCATAATATACCAGGAAATGAGGATCATAACAAGCATCTTGATTTACCTCTTCCAGCTAAGTGTACCATGCCAGAGCTCCTAAACACTTTCTTCTGCCCCCTCTCTTCCCCTTCAGCACTTGGGGTTCCTCCTTGGAGCCTGGAGTGGATGTCAGGGGCTGACAATCATGCTGCTCCCACACTGAAAGCCTTGGCAGGCAATGTTCAGGAAAGCTCTTCCATGCTAAATGTTGACATTTACTGCCAGAGGCAACTGGTATTTCTCATACACTTTTATCTACCTATATCTCCTTCACTTTCCCTCTCTGCCTTCTTTTCTAACAACCCTTTTGGGTTGGTTTATTGTTTCCATCTTCCCACAGATCCTAATGTCCCACGTGGCATTCCTTCCCTCTGTAGTGTTGAGATCTTTGTCTCCTCTTCACCCCTTCAACATCCCCTACTGTTGCTCTGCTGTCCCCTGTCAATCCCTATCCCTTCTTGATTTCAAATCTGGTAGATTATGTACCTTGTTTGTGCTGCCTTTGATCTTGAAAATCTTTATTCAACTGAGTTCAATTACCTGCTGTTTGTAATTTCTTTTTTTGTCTACCCTATCAATGCTTTTTGTCCTTGCAAAACAATGATGTCATCTGCATGTCTGGATTTAGCGGGGAAGTGATGGAAAACACTGTCTGCTTCCATAGCTGTAAAATAGGTGTCTTTTTTTCTTAAATAAATGCCAAAGTGTACTGAAGATCTGAAGAAAGCCACACAGGATATGGCAGAAAATGTAGGCATTTTCCTAAAGTGCATTTTGAGAGATGAAAGAATCCTTACACTTGGATATTGTAGAGAGACAGGTTTACCCTTGTGTCCTGGGAACACAACTCATCCTAATGAAGCATCACAAGACACTGCAGGCCTCCAGAAGCACTCTGGCAAGTCCCTGTGTTCAAAATTCAATGTGCTTCTCATTCAGCAGCCAATGCCCCAGTTTTTTCCACCTCCTTTGGTCATTGCACTCCAGACAGCTCACCAGAACTTGGTTTTTTTGAATCTAGCAAAGGTGCTGTAGTGGTGACTGGTTCTTTTGGGAAACTGTACAGTAGAAAGGGACCTAAATGTGTTAATGAGCATTAGTTAGTAATTAAACATGGCATGGTTGCATTTAAATGCCTGCTTATTTTAAGACATGTTTTTAAAGTGTCTTGCTTGTTTTCTGAAATTGTGATGGTTTGTTTGGAAGAAGAAGGAAAGTGTACTGTGCAGACTGAATGATGTATGTCTAGGTATGTAGACGCTCTGTGCTTTTTTAGAGGAGAAAAGTGACTCAGCTGTTCATTTGTTCAGGAATGATTTTTAGTTAGGCAGCAATATCCCTCTCACTCTGCACTCTGCAAAGAAAAAAGGTTGAGAGCTGTAGAGCAAGAGTAGATTGTGCTGCCTGAGCACTGCAGCCCACAGTGCTGCCTCTGGCACCACTGCTGCTGCCTCAGCTATGCTGGGATGACTCCTTGGGCAGCTGGCTGGTAACACTGTGCACAGCTCTACCACCTGACACACACACAGCAATAACCTGCGTGCTATCTCATCTCATAGCAGCCAGCTCTGCCAAAGTGCAGCAGAGCGATGTGAAACAGCTTCTCACCCACAAGCTGAGATGAATCAGGAGGGATGGCTGTGCTGTATATACAGAACCCACTCAGCCGAAACAAGTGAGAGTAGGGAAAGGATTTAAATCCTGGCAGGGTGGATATTTTTGTCTCGGAATAAAATGAAGTATTTATAGCATTTACTGACACAATTCTTATTTACTGCAATTGGAGCCATTGTTGAAACCATTTTTTTTCCTGAGCCTGCAAAAAGGGATTTTTGGGGAACTAGAGGACATTGTATCTTTCCAAAATCAAACCTAAATTCTGCTGAAGAGAGGGAGGAGGGATCTTCCCTCTCTGACTATAATGTCAGAGAACACAGTGCTCTTAACAGTCTCCTTTATCAATACACATGAACACAGTTATTATCATCATGAGCTGCTGTGTAATTACCGTTGTTCCCTAAAGAGTTCCTGTTTCCTTGCTATTTAATTATGTGCATTATTTCAGCATAACTATGCACTCTACTCATGTCATTTGGAAACAAATGTTTCAGGCAAAGCAGTGTCATATTGTAAGGATGTCATAGTCTGGGCGTGGCTGCTGGAAAAGTATAGAAAGTCATTTCTTCATCAAACCTACCACTGCCTTCTGGATGAATCACACGCAGTAGTTCATACACTGGTCAAGGTAGATGCCTGAAATAGTTGTGGATGTCCTTTGTGTGACAGAATCTGAAGAAACTTTAGTGCCAACAGAAGTGGGAAGGTAAAGACGTTTAGTAAATCTTTCTCCTTGGATCCAGCTATAGTAAGCATATGTGTTTGTTGCCAATCTAAGAGCCTTTTTCTAGGAAATATTTCTAAATAAATCTCAGTTCTGGGGAATCACTGTTTAACTCTTGTCGGTCTTTTGCTGAGCACAGTTTTCATGTAACAGCCATAACTGTAGGGTCATATAGCTTTTAACTTTTTATTAAGGATTTACTCTGCTTAAAAAAGGGAAAAATGTGACATGCAACAGCTCCTGTACTTTCTGAGCCAGCATATTTTCTTGTGATATTTCTCCTCATTTTCCTGCAATATGAGTTTATCAAAACACTCTTGAAACTCTGTTTTAAGGAAAGTTCACTGTTTGAGGCATGTTCAAATGAACATCTTAGCATTATTCTGAGAAAGAGGGGAGAAGTAAAAGGCCCCAGTGGCCAAGACACATTCCTAGCCACCTCAGGGGGAGATGTGAGACACATACATTGCAGCAGGCATGTCTGGCAGCAGCTCAGATGAGAGGCTCTCTGTAACAAGGACAGGATTTATCCTGACCATACTTAGGGAGTCAAGTGTATTTTTACTTGTGCTTTGTCATTTAAAATTGCCCCTTTCGTGGTGTTGGAGGTGGGAAATGGGATAGTTTCAAAACAAGATCTAAAATACCTGGCTTTTGGAAATGAACAATTAAGTAAAAATTTTGACATGGAAAGGGCAAGTATGGTAAAAGGTGGACGTCAGTGTCAATTCCTGGCATGAGAGGCTGGAAAGCAGGAGCATTGAGACAACACCTTGCTAAAAATGACAATGCAATATTAGAATCATAGAGTCATTTATATTGGAAAAGATCTCTTGAGATTGAGTCCAGCTGCTAACCCAGAACTGCTCAAGTCTACCACTAAATAATGTCCCTCATCTATAAGTCTTCTTTTTTTTAGCATGCACCATGTTCTGGGATGCTTATTAGTGGAGGGTGTTTAAGTAAGTATAAGCATATTCTATAATGAAATAGTAACAAAATGAATATACTGAGGGGACTGGATGATAGCAGCATATGTCTGAGATACAGTATTCTGTCAGTGATAAGCTGGAAGCCTTGCTTTGTGTGAAGTTCTTAATGAGTGCTAGAGCAGAACCAATCAAGAAGCAAGAACAAGGTGTGATGGATATAAAGGATGTATTTATATATTTGTGACAAGAAATCCATCAAAAAAAACCTAGAGAATTGCACACTGCAAACATGATGGCACATTTCTCTAAAGAAATAGATAATAGTCCCCAGCAAGAAAAAACTGGCAAAATATTCTAATTTGAAGTAGTAACAAATCTTACAGAAGTGTCTGAAAAATAATTTATAAAATCTTAGAATATTCAAAAGAAGCTGCATGCTTTTTTAGCTTGCTTTTAGTATATATACAGGCAGAGTTTCTCCCATATGGAAAAGAGAAACCTTTGAGAACAACATAGCAATAATGATTATATTCAGTATTTAAAAGGAAACTCATGAAAAATATAGCCACTTTTGTGAAAGACCATTAATTGTATATTAAAGGTTTAAAATGGTGATAACTAGACAAAATGAATCTGAAAGAGATGCATGGACTTTAGTTTCACTGTAGTCTTTTTTACAGATTTTGGAGGCATGAGTTGAAATGTAGTATTTACTGAGATGGAGGATAGAATACAGAAGAGAAGTGTAAAAAAGGATGTTCAGTTTTAACATTTACCATATTATACCATCACCAGAACATCTGAGTACTCTGAAACAGAGTGCTCTCTGAATAATAGATATAATTAATTTGGTCCAGAAATTCTGATGATGCATTTATTATTCAAAAGATTCTCTCCTATATCAACTCTTAAGTATTCAGTTTAGTCACATCAACTGCCAGGCCAAATGTGATATGAGATAAAGCCTTATGTCAGAGTTATTGACTCTCTCTTCTTTCTCTGTAACAGACTTTTTTAGTTCTCTGAATGATGGTACTGAAGTGCACAATTCCTTTTGAGATGATGGCCGAACAGAAGATAACCATTTGGTTTTTCATTTATCATCTTATTACACCCTGTTTTGTCTTCTCCCTGGCAGTAGGTAAGACAATCTCCTGTGTTATTTCCTTAAAGTAACTGTTGTTAGTTTTATGTGTTTCCATGACAATTAGAATGTTTTTATGGCTTTAATTTATTTGTGCTGATACAACAAATTACTAAGTATGAACAATGAAACTGGCAGGAAGCATATTTATTAGAATGGCTGCCATAATAAAAAGTTTGAAGAAAGACAGATCTGGACTTTAAATTTAGCATTGTCTAATTTGATTTACAGAATGAAATCTTTCTCTAGCTTATAAAAAGTATATAAATTGTCTTTTGTGCACAGATGATCGACATGGTTAGAATAATGAAAAATGAAATTCTGTATTATTGACACCATCTAAAATTCATAATTTTTCAGAAGCCCAGTGTAGTGGTAGTTTTTCATAATACAGGGGGGTAATTATGCATATTCTGACTCTAATTTTTTTTTTTTTTTCACAAATAGAGGGGCCATAAATAATAAAACATTCTGGAGTCATATTTCTAGCATCTGCATTTAGAGAAATATTTGCAATTGAAATTTTAGTTCCATTTTAAGAGATAGAGGGAGGTCTGTGAAAAGGCAAAATTCCAACTGTTCCAAACAACTTTGAGATTTCTAAAGTTTGTTTCAGATTTCCATGCCAATTCAAGTGAATGCTGAGTTTTAGTTGCTGGGATGAATTTTTATGTTAGTGTAAACACAGCACGTACTGATGTTTTGGTTAATTTCAAGCTAGGCTTTAGATCCTTCCCTACTTTGAGGTCACAGGCTTGCTTAATCTGGGATGTCATTTCAGGCATTGCCCTAATTTCACTTCCATGGGACCATATTCCTTATTACTGAGTCAAAAAATCTGATTTAGACTGTGATGTAAGCTCATTGCCTTTAAGAAATCAGTCCAGAGCTCACAGGAATGATTTCTGGTTTAGCAGGAATGTTACTTTACTCTGTGGTTTTGAATGGTGTTCTTCAGTCCACATCTGAGTTTGATGGAGGATTTACTGATGCCTGATAAAAGTCAATACCTTCACAATATATTCATTGTGTGTTTCAAGAGAATTTTTCTCTGTTAAGATATGAGGCTTGCTGCTAGCACCAAAATTAAAACTTTAAACTCACCACTTTAATTCAATACTGGGCTTTTCCTGAAAGAATAAAATAATAATAAAGAAAAGACTATGAAGTGCTATTGGTAACGTTACACACGTGATTTTGCTCTGGACCTGTTGACATCAAACAAAACAATCAACTACAGCAGCCAAACAAGTGTGGACACTGGTTGATAAAAGGGGTGAGTCAATCAAGGAGAACAAATGTTCAGGTAATTTCTTGACAGGCAGGATTAAATTATTAATGTTATTGTGTATTTTGCACATCACATTTTTTCCCATTAGCAAAAAAAACCTTGGCACCAGAATGAAGCTGCTGGCAAGTTCCTGAAAATGGCATTGGGAGGTCGTGAACTGTGAGGGTAACAACTAAGTGACATAGGAAGAGGAGAGTGGGCTGTCATGACACCATGTGCAGCATGAGTACACACTGGCACTGCCATAGCAAGGCTCGTTTGATCTCTCACTGGGCTGTTGTTCTTGGCACTCTTAGATTCCCACAAACAAGATGGGAGCCATTGGTGTGGAGGATTGTGAATCCAGGGCAGGTTCTAATCGTGCTGTTACCATTCAAACACATTTCCTAACTTATCTCCTGGTATGGAATAAATACTTGCTTGCATTTTTCATCAAAGCCAAAGTTAAGACCTCTGACCATCTCTAAAGGTATGGCACCGCCCTCCAGTGTGGAAGATTCCTAGTTTGTATATAATCAGAGGGTGTTTGTTACTGCCAGTGTATTACTGCAAGGCTGAGTAGTGCACATAGTCTCTGCTCCTGGACCTGCTCTACTTCGCATAAATCATTAAATCAATAAATTTGTATAAATCATTAAATAACCTTTCGAGTGGAGAGAAAATCTGCTTCTATCATCTAGGGTTTATGGCACCCATCTAGGTTATATAAATCTGATGTTGCAGTCTTTGCTCAGCCCCAGCACTTGAATCTTGCTGGAGGGTTTTTTATTTCAAATGGGTTTGAGAGCTGCTGGCAGTCAGGCTTAATTGTCTTGAATGTATGTCTTGGCAATGAAAATGCCATTGTATCCAGAAAATGTGTATCTGCAGTATGCAATATGTATCTGCAACCAAGATGAAATATAACAGGTTGCTTGGAACTGTTCTCAGTGTGGTTAAAAATTGAAAGATACTGAAGAGGAAGAAGGAGCACAAGTAGAGTGATGAAGTTCTCGGAGGTGTTCTTTCACACAGGATGTTATCAAGGGGAATGCTGGCAATGTCAGCAGTAATGGAGGATGTGTAAACTGGGGACAGTTTTTGAGTAAAGATCATGAGTTCTCATTAAAATAGCAAGGCAGACCAAGTTCCAGAGTGAAGAGGCAAGGTAACTGGAAGCAGATATTGAAAGCAGAGTATTTAAGAAGTTGTTTTAGCACCTTTTACCAAAACACGCTTTCTCTGGAAGTATATTTGTCTCCTCTTGCCTTTTGTGGTGCTGGATCTGCAGTTCTAGGTGGTTCTACTCTATAAATTGCCTTTGGCAAACTTGTCTGTGACTCTGTAGTCTAGGTTTTTGCAATCCATGCTTCCTAAACAGAGCTACTATTATATTAACTGCTCTGGACCCAGGAAAGTGATAGCTTGCAGATACATTGTTTTGAGAAGTCTCACCCTATGGGTGTCCCCAAGTTCAAAGATACCAGCCAAAAAACCTGAAAGTATTCAGTATGAATGTATTTGACTGAGCATTGAGAGCCTTCAGACTTTAACAGCTAGAAGTGTTCGGGAAACAGAGAGCCAGCAACCTGAAGCTGCACTGACTTGAGATGTTTAGAATTGGGCCTGAAGAGAGGACAGGGATTCTGAGACTCTAAAAGCTGAGGGGTTTTATTTGTTTTAAAATTGTTCTTTTTCTCACAGCAGGAAATTAAAAAAATATTTCCCAAAGTGAAATACATATGTTTTTAGAATTTTAGAGTGTGCTTTGGAGTAAACACCTTGATTTTTTAGCCAGTTCTGTTTTGTGGTAATTAGAGGCAGAAATTGAGAACTGTTGCATTGACTGGCCGTTTCTCATCAGTGGTGAATGTGCACTTATTTAACTGAAAGGAAGCAAAGATTTTATGGATCAGAGGTACAGGCATCAGAGGTATAGGCAGAGATCATCTTCTGCAATGAGACAGGAGCACTATTTCTTTTCCAGGTAAATTAGTGCTTGAAATGTAGTCCTGCAGATATAAACTGGTGAAAATCCCATAAATAATTCGGTCTCCACTTACTGAAGGAACAGACAGTTGTTACAAGAGTTGCTTTTCAGAGTGCACTTTAAGTAGTGCAAGGCAAATGAGAGCAGCAAACCACTCCTCAGGGAACGTGTCAGTGATTGTCAGTCCACTGCCAAAAAAGTTATTTCATGCCTATTACTGATAATATTTTGACTCTTCTCCACTTCCCCCTGACATTTCTCCAATGCACTTCCAAGTTACCTTTGACTCCTCTTTACATTCATGTCCTGTTGCTAAGTCTGAATTTCAAACTTTTCTGTCATCCGCTATTTCCCAGGTAAATCAGTGAACTCAAGTGTGTCTTCAGTCGGGATTCTAATCTATCACTAAAAGTATTAAGACTGTTCTTCAGCCACAGCTTGTTTTGTTCTTCCAAAAGACGAATCAAAAACTGCAAAGACCCTGTATTTTATTGTGTTTAATGAATAGTAGATTACATTTGGCCATGAAAGCAATCAATAGTGAAAAATGTCCCCCTGATAATATGTTTCTCATAAAATGCTCTACTTTTTACCTTAGATTCCCACAAACAAGATGGGAGCCATTGGTGTGGAGGATTGTGAATCCTTACCTTGGGATTTGATAGTGCAGAGCCAGACAGTATCTGAGTTTGGGTCAGATCATGCCTTAGAAGGCAGCTTGTGACTCTAGTAAACTATCCTGAAATGTGCAAAATGAGGCAATAGTCCAGGGGTGAAAATGTCTAAACCTTTCTGCTTTTTAGGCAGCCAAATTTCCAAAAATCACTAGGAACCAAAACTTCAGAGAAAGGCTGGTAAAGCAAGAAAGCCAGTAAGAAGCAGAACCTCTCAGTGCAAGACAGTTGTTTTGATGAGTACATGGAGATGCTGTTAGCATGCTGAATTTCTGAGTTCTGCCAGTATTTCATATGCACCAGGAAGGCTTGTGTGGGGGGATTGTGGAGGATAACTGCTGCACTTTAGCTTCATCCCTAATTTGCTGTCACTGGCTTTCCCATAGGATCAACACGTAAGGTCTTCAGTCACTTCCTAACTAACATTTGGATTTTTAAGGAAGAACCACCTAAAAATTTAAATAGTGAATACACAAATGGGAACATGTTTAAAATACAATAATTAGTATTGGCTGACATTCTTCTTGGCAGTATGAGAAGACCAGAAAACTATACTCTGTTAGGCACAGGTGGAGAAACTTGCTCTGCCAGGGGCTGGAGCTTTTTGTACTTGAAACTTGTTGTAAAGGAGAAACTACATCATTAACTATGGGGCTCTTCAATATTCTCCTGCTCCTTTGAGTCCAGAAAAATGGAGGCAGCTTTCCCAAAGGCAGTCTTCATCTTTCATATGATATGAAGTGGGGAGTGCTGGAGTGGTTACCTTTTCCGTTTAAGGGCTGACTGGCTCTTGGAAAATGATTTGCCTTTAGCATCTTGATGGCTTACACTTACCCTCTCTTCTCCATCAGGGTGACACTATGTTATGAATTTTCTCAATATGAACACATTACTGCTTCAGCACATAAGCTTCCCATGAATGCCAAGTACAACTTTTCCCACATGATTTACAGAAGTAAAGAAACAATCCAGCCCCCAAACCTTAAATAATTCATGCTTGGACATTTTCCAGAACAGTAGGTTCAAAAAGGCATTTCTGAACTGGAGGCTAGAATCTACATTATTTAAAGCTTTTTATCACAACATGCAGAATTATTCACATTTTCTAGAGATAATAATTTTCTTCCAAAAAAAGAAGTGGATGAATATACTTAATGCCTGTTTACCTTGTCCCTGCTTGGATGTTAGAAGACCATTACATGCTACTGCTGAGTGTCTGACATTCGTAATTAAATAATCATAATTTGTTTGGTGATCACAGTGCTCAGAAATGTGGAAGTGCCATTTTGTATTCCTGCATGCCTGGTAGAGGTACTTCGGCTCATTCCCATCTTGCTTTTGAGCATGAGCTTCTCAGACACTGGTGGGTCCTCATTTCTCTGACATACTGAAAACAGATCTACTTCTAAATATCAAATGATTTCTGGTCTTGCAAGGCTAATGCAGAGCCTGACAACTTAGTTAAACTGATAATGAATGACTCCAGGGCTCTTATGTGCAACACCTTTTAGCACTCAAGGTTAATCTAGCCATGCACCACGTCAACAGATCTTTGTCTCTCTCTCATGTTAAAATATGGAACTGGATACAACACTTGCAGGTAGATCAATACTCACATCCAACAACTGTTTCAGACAGTCAATTTTGGCAATGTTGAGTGCCAAGGAAATAGATAGGTGTACAGGAAACAGAGAAGAAGGAGACTCATTAGAATATGTCACTTGGAGAATGAATTATATGACCACCTTCCAGAGGGAAAGATTCTTATACCGGGTCCGTTATCTCATCAGTTGAGGAAAGATTTTCTTGACCTTTTCACAGACTTCCTAATGCATTTTAGCAGTATTGAAAGGTTTGAGTCTTGTTTTCAGAATTCACTGAAGAATGCCTCTAATAGTCAGGTGATAGCTTCTGCTCCAATTTAAAATAAAAATCACAAGAAATCTACCCAAAACATAGGGCATTGTTTGAGAGGTCAGATGGTCCATCCTCTTGTCTAAAACAGGATCCAAACATAGGAAATGTGATCTTCGTCACATCCTCAGTTTGCCTAATATAGCTATTGTTTTCTTCTTTCTCTACTTTTCCTTTTCGTGTAGGCACAACTTCAGTGAGCTGATGCTTTTCCTTGTACTCTTAGTCTTCCCTTTGTCACTCTTCAGACTTTGTCCCACAGTCATGGTACTTCACTTAAAGTGTGAACATTCTTGCAGATCTTTTCACAGCCCCTTTCTCTTCTCTTTTCTCCCATGTGCTGTTTCATATCACTGGTCCATGTGTGGTCTTGTGGCTGAGAATAAAAGATTTATTGTTTGCCATACCTGAAATTCAGTGTGCACATCTTACTCTGTGCAGACAGACACCTGAAACCAGATTCATAATAGATTGCAGCAGAAGTGCCTTTATAAAGCACATTTGATAGGTGTGAGAAGCAGGCATTCACTCAGTATAATTAATAGTGCTGGCAGCATTAAAAATGCATGCCATGAAATGCCTAAGTGCTCTGTAACATCGTTTGAGTCCTAAGGTGAAGAGTCAGCTGCATATGATATGGCAATTTGCTGCTGGAGACTGTTGTTATTCTGTACTCATATTTAAGAACTGCACAGAACATGCCATCAGGTTTCTGGCTTAGTCATTCCAGTCTCTGAGCAAGTATGTGAATCTTGCCTTTTCAGTCTGAAATTAGTTCTTCTTTTGGTCTAGCAATATGTAGATTTTTATACTGTGTTATGCTTTAAAATACGAAAGAAAACAGACCATTGTTTAAAATCTCTGCCTTTCTAGCTGCTCTTCTTTGCTTCTTTGAAAGAATTCTCATTACATGAAATAGTTTTTAAAAATTAAGTTGTCTGACTATACATTTCACAGTGTAACTGTATCTTCTGTACCTGCTCCTGTCATCAAGGCAAATGGTGACTTTTTTACCATTTACCATCGATTAGGAGCCAAAAGGGAAGTTGATTTTTATCTGCAAACAGTCTTCTTCTAGTACTGTAATCCAGTGTCCATCTATGAATAGGTAATTTATAAACAATAAAAAAAGATATCTGCAGAAAGCATATTTTATGGATATGTGGTATTTTTACACTGGTATAATTCACATTCCTTAGGTATATAGAGAGACTCCTTCCTCTTTTACATGATTCCTAAAAACTGTCTAATTAAATCTAAAATGTTTTAGGACAAAACACAGGACTTTTAAGGGCATGAGTACAAAGTCATAATTTGATTTAAGAGCATTCATCTTTTACACTGCCAGTTTATTTACTGATCTGAGAAGATTTTTTAAATTACAAGATATGTAGCAAATTTTTATAGATAGCACAGACACTACTGCAAAATGATAGGATTTTTCCATCCTTAACCATTTCTTTTGAAAATAATTTCCATCCTTAACCATTGCTTTAGATTTAAATTATTCAGCCATCTCTGAGGATCTTATTAATTAAGGTTATGTTTATTTTGTTTGTTTCCCTTGTATTAGAAGATTCTTGCAGTCATTTTACAAGTCTCTGGCATCTCTAGGATTTGAAGCTCTGAACTTGAATGGAAAGTGAACCTGTGTTCAGGTTCAGCAATCATGCAATCATGTGTTCATTTGTTCTCCCATGAATTTGCTCACAGGTGTCCAGACTGTTGTTTCAGTCTCAGTAGAGACCTGTGAGAATAAGAGAACTGTGTTGTCTCAAAATTTTATCTGTATTGAGCATCCACTGCCTCCTCACAGAGTCATTCTTTATGTAGAATGCATATTTGACATTTTCACAGAAAAAAACCCAGTTACATCCTGGATTTACTGAGAAGAATTTTCCCAGAACATTCCACCTTTGCTGTTAGTCTTGCTTCTTAGACCCCAAAGAGCAACCTTATATGCTTGGAAGAGATAAAGGAGAAGGGAGTGCAGCAAGGGTGGGCAGACCCTACCAACTTTACAACAGCATCCACAAATGAAGGATAAAGATTAAAAATACAGGTTGTGTTGAAACCTGTTTTACATTTATTCACCTTTAAGTGCTTGACTGTCCAAACTGAAATTATTTTCAGTGTAGGACCTTTTTAAAATTGTACTGCTCCAGTTTTGCTGAAGCACATAGAATTTAACTTCGGGTGACTCACTGTTTTTCCTTCACATTTTGATTCTTGAATATGTGATGCAAATTTGTCTTCAGTTTGACTGCTAGTTAATTTGAAATTCTATTCTGTTTTCAGAGGAAGGAAACAAAGGTTATGGACCCGTTTTTGAGGAGCAACCTATTGATACCATCTATCCAGAAGAATCTTCAGATGGACAAGTTTCAATGAACTGCAGAGCACGAGCAGTTCCTTTTCCTACTTACAGGTAATATCTACTGTTTTGATTTAAAAATCTTGAATATTTTATTCAGCAGCTATTTCAAATTGTTTTATTAAATGATTGCGTTAAAAGGTTGGAGTGAAGTCTTCAAGACTGGAAAAAAGTGCGCAGATACACAATTTTTGAGTAAGATTCAACCTTGATTCAATTTGCCAAAATGTCTAATCAGTATTAAAAACAGTATATTGTATTAAATATTTTCATATTCTGAAAGAAATACTGCTCCATATGTGAATTAAAAAAAAAAAAGTGACCTTTAAATAAATTTGAGAGGTTATCTTTCCAGCTTAGGCTGAGGTTAGTAGAGATTTGAGTCTTTGTTCTTTTTGATACAGAATGACTTTTTTTATTCTATTTTGCATTGAAAGGAGAAGTACTGATTGTTGAACCTGGATATTCTACATCCCATGTTGGTTTTGCATCCTCTGTGTTGCAGGGCAGTGGGCAAAAATGTGTCAGCTATGCTACTGAAGACATGAAAAACTTCATTCTGAAAAATCATTTCAGCTAGTTTTAATACAGATTCTCACAGGACTTCTTTCACAATAACGATATTATTGTAGAAAGCAATGCTTTGGTGTGCATTTATATGAGTTTGTCAGCCATTATCTGCTCATAATGTGAAGAGAAATGTACTTAAGATTATCAGTATTAAGACTGTGACTAAATTACAACCTGATCATAGGCAGAAAACTGCTGTAATTGTACTAAAGACAGACACAATATCTTGCCAGCAAAAGAGATCCGTTTCAGAAAATTACCCTATGACCTGCCCCAGTACTCACTTATGTGTGTTCCCAGACTGGTTTCTAGAACAGAAAAACCAATTAAGTCTGCTATTATTTTAAATAGAGTGTTGTGGTGAACTATGGTATTCATCCATCAAAAGAGTTTACTTCATCTTTATTGCCACTTTTAAAAATCTGCTTACAGGTTGTCTGCCTGTACAGAAGCACCATGTGAATATGACATTTTGTTGCCTTGCTTTGCCTTCCTCTTGCCATGCTTGGAAGATGTGGAGAGATTGCATATGCTAAATGCATATGCATTTGATACCCTTTGTTGTACTTCCCCATCCCTTCCAGTTGGTCCAGAGACTCCCCCAGCTCTGTCTGCAAGACTGTAAACACACCATCTATAGAAGATTACAGGTTCTAAATAAATTCTGACATTCTTCATTATCTATTGTGGGCTCAGCAAAATCTGAACTGGCAAAAACACTCTCAAAGAATTGCATTGCACCTCCAGAACTTCTATGTCTAGGAGCAGATCTGACAATTAGCACTGATAGGTGATGAGATGATAATTGCAGTACAGAATAAGACCACTTTTCTTATTTCCTGACACATTGTTTTTAGTATACCTCAATATGTTGTCTTCATCTCAGCCCTCTACTGGTTATTGAGTCAAAATTCTTCTTCTCAGAGGTAAATAAGTCCTTCCTACCATTTTCATTGCAGGATGAGCTGTCCTCAGCACCTTTATACCTAGATATTTCTGAATAAAGGATATATTTATTTTTTCTAACACTGACAGTTTTAGAGATATTTAGAACTCTATAAGATCAAAATGCTATTTGCTGCATCTTTAAAATTCTTCTGTTTAATTTGATTTTTAATTTTTTTTGTTTTGTTTATTTAGCGAGTTCCACTTCCAAATGAGAACTCTGCATATTTTGGTACATCTTCAATAGTTTATGAACAGGTGGTGTGTGTATTATCATTGTCAAATACTAATGCCTATGAAAATATATTACTAATATATTACTAATACCTTATGAAAAAAGAAAATATGCAGAAATAATGTAATGATCTTTAAATGTAATTAAGTTGCATCTTTGCTATTTGCACATAGGAGCCAGGCAGTTCCTTTCTAAGGTAACAGGCTCCCTCTTGTGGACACAGTAACAGACACAAATATAAGCACAGGTACCCACTCCGTCTTTTTTAACATTTCTTAAAGTAAAAATTGGTCAGAACTGGGCCGCCAGTTTCTCTCTTAATCCCTCAAGTGAAAATTGCAGAAATTCAGTGAATTGACTGTGGAGTTTTACCATAACTAAGGGAAGAGTGTCCAGCAATTTACTGAACCAATAGTAAGTAGGTCTTTTATGAAGGATGTCACAGCTTTTGCACTGACTTTACTGGCACGTTATGTTTTATGAAGCATTTTCATTATCTGCAGCAGGTTTAAAAAAATCTCTCGTTACTCCATACTTTAAAAGGGCAGAGGAAGTATATTTTTATCCAGTCTGAACTTAGATATTTATTTGAGATATGTTTAAAATCCATGTGTTTGGTGACTGGCTAGCTCATTCACAGCCAGCTCAAGCATCTCTTACTGCTTGGCAACTATGTTTTAACAAAGTATGTCACATCTCTAAGAAGGAAGAACTGATGCTGCTATTTTTAAAAGACCTCTGGAGTTCAAATCTGTGCATCTTGCTGAAGGAAAACCTAAAACTTGTATAGAAGTATATTAATAATTTCCTGCATAGTTTGTCAGAATTTATGGGTTATTTTTCACATCATTTTTCTTACCAGGTTGCTTTTTGGGGCCAATCTTACATCTTGTTTTTCTTTTTTAATAGGTGGAAACTCAACAACTGGGATATTGATTTGACAAAGGAGCGGTACAGTATGGTGGGAGGCAGACTTGTTATCAATAACCCAGAGAAATCAAGGGATGCTGGAAAATATGTCTGTGTAGTGTCCAATGTCTTTGGAACTGTCAGAAGCAGTGAAGCCACTCTGAGTTTTGGATGTAAGCTGTTGTTTATGTCACAATATAGAAAAATTATGGTTAGCTACAAATGCCCAATGTTTTACACTGCAGTGTATTCTGCTAACATGTGCTGTATCTGTACTACTCTGTAAAAACAGTATCTTAAGTGCCTTAGTCTGCAGATATTGTCACAAAATAAGTTTGTAAGCATTTTATATTCTTTAGCATTCAGCTGACATAACATAACAGACTTCCCAGTGAGTTGTTGTTAAATTATTATGTGAAGAGACTAATGGAGCCAGATCTGGAGATAATAATGTCTAGACTCTTTTAAAATCATGGTAGGACCTGAGGGGGAATAGTCACAGGAGAAAGGCTTGAGTGAGGGCATAGGGTGATGAGGTGCAGTGCAAGCACAGCTGCAGGAGGAAGGCACAGCACTTGCTAGTAAAGTATGCCCTGACTCCTAGGCTACAGTGAAAAAACCCTGCTGCAGGAAATTTCTGTCAACTTCTGACAGTCATGAGCTTGTCTTGAGAAGACATGTACATGTACAGCCCTGCATATCACCAAATACACGAATTACAAAAAATCAATGTACTAAATGAGGAATAATGCAAAATTTTAAGACAGTGTTTGAGATTTAGGTTTTATTTTGACTTAAGTTGACTTTTCCCCAAATATATTTTATCATCAGAGGATAAAAAAAGGAATCCCAAAAAAAAGGAATCCACTCCAACTGGGGCCCATTCACAAAGCCCTAGGTATCCTGACACTAAGGGTTTGGTGCCCCTCTTGTCTTTAACTGGCCTCCATAAGTAGAATTCATTCCTTGCTGTAGAAGATCAGACATTTAGTGAAAAGTTCAGCTTTCTGATAATACTTTTGAGACTGTGGGGCTACAAATATTAGGGAAAGTCAGAAGCTATAATGAGCTGATGAGGATCATATCATTGTTGATACAGTCTTAGTCTATATTTAGCCAGGGTATTTTCTAGAAAAAAAAAATTGAAGTCCAGGTTGTTACTTTTTTTAATGGAGAAAACATCAACATTTCATTTATGGGATATTTATTTATACCTAAAGCAGGTTTCAGTCGTGTCAGTCCTGAATAACCAATAGGATAAAAAAAAAAACAAAACAATAAACCTAATAGATTAAAAATAAATAAATAGAACCAAAACGGTCTGATGTATGCCTTCTGCCTACCAGCTCACTGGCTTCATGAGCTAAATGTTGATAGTATACTAAGAAATTATGCTGAACAGAACCCTAATATACAGAGTTCCAATATGTAAACTAAAATAGGTAAAGAGGTAAGGAATAGTGAAAAGATAGCTAGAAACTGATGAATATCTGTTAAAAAAGTACCTGCTTTCATTCTTCTTTATACTTTTGTATTTCTTCCTTTCTCCTACTTAATGATCACCTATAAAAACATTTCTTTCTACAATCAATGTTTCTAAAGAACTGAATAGAGTTGCTAAAATTAGTAGAGAAAAAGTCTGATCTTTAGTGTAAGTTTTTTTCTTTTGCTTATGCATAAACTGATTGAGAAATGTCAACAACCATTTAGAATAGTTCAAAAGTCTTGACCAGCTGTAATTTTGTTTTGTTGTTAAATTTACTGAAACTGTGGAACAGAGCCCACATTCTCTCAGATACTTCATCAATTACTCCATCTGAGAATACTGTACATACTTTTTAGATCCAGTGCCTTAACACTCATTCAAATTTTTTAAAGATAAAGTTTGCATCACTTTTTTCTTTTCCCTGCTATTTAAAATTACGATGAAAAAAATAGCAAAAAATTCATTGGTAATGAAAAATAAGCAAAACTGGCATTAGGGGTCAACAAGTTTCTATCTGCCATGCACTGGTGTATTTCTATAGTAGTCACTACAGGATAGAAAGTAATGATAATAATAAAAAGTTACTGTAGTTAAAATCCCTCTTCTCCTCCCCTTGCTTTTTTAAAAACTAGATCTGGATCCCTTTCCACCTGAGGAACGTTATGAGGTTAAAGTGCGAGAAGGTGTTGGGGCAGTGCTTCTTTGTGAACCTCCTTATCACTACCCAGGTAAGTCAGCTCAAAGTGCTTCATTTTCAATGTCTGAAGAGTAAAAGATGAATTTTTTTGTTTGTTTTGCAAGTTTCCTTTATATTCACTTAAACAGTAACTTTTGTGCAGCTTGAGAATCACTATTTAGGTTAGGTTGCTGTTTTGAATGTGTGTTGCTGACCATATGTTGACTGTTCATTGCACCTAGTAAAGTCACCTCAAGTGCTATGGTCATGTGTCGCAGACATCTTTTTATGAAAATCCTTTCTTAGGATTTTTTCTTCCTGAGAAGCTGAGAGGCTCCAGGAACAAAATGTAAACAGTGGTTATCTGATGCTGTGGAATGCAACAGGTGGATCTGTGATTGGTCTGGATGTTTGGATTTAGTGACCTGTCACAGCAGACCTGGCTCTCTCTCTCTGTCCAAGCCAGCTGCCTTTGTTATCATTCTTTTCCTTTCTATTCTTAGCTTAGCTAGCCTTCTGAGATGAGGCTTTTCCTTCTATTCTTTAGTATAGTTATAATGTAATATACATATCATGAAATAATAAATCAAGCCTTCTGAACATAGAGTCAACATTCTCGTCTCTTCCCTCACCTGAAAACCCCTGTGAACACTGTCACAGTCATGGGCTTCTGTTAAAATCATGGAACAGCTGAAGCACCCCAGAGGGTCAGAGATGAGGTTATTTATTCTCTGGAAGGGACTTTTTCTCATCATTAGCTACTGAAGAGCTCTGCATGGATTATACCCATAATCTTAAGCATCTGGAGTGCCATCATGAGGGATGAAATTGGCTGTTAGCATCTCTTTTACCTTGTAAAATGGAATAATGATTTAGTTTTCATGCTCAGTTTAAGCATTGTAAGGAACTGAAGAATGAAGACATATTACTAGATAAAATATTCTAAGGTTTTGTCTAAATCACAAGACTGCTGAACAGTTCCCAGCTTCTCAGTTGCATGAGGTCAAGACCCAGCTGCCTCTCTCATCCCATCCCAGTCTGTTCCTGTGGGATGGCTGTGCCCAGGGCAAGGTGTGCACACTGTAGCCAGGTCCCCAGTAACCTGCACTGACAGCAGCAGTGCCCCAGTGTTCAGTGTAGTCAGGAATGAGCTGGCTGCTGAAACATGCATAAATCTGTCTGCATAGCTGCCTCTCTGAAGAAAAGATCTATAACCTAGAAATTAGACTCAAGTGATTTATATACAGACAGTATTCTGTGGTTTAAATAGCTGATAGTGTTGGGTTTTAATATTGACTGAAGTGTTTTCCTCCAGATGACCTCAGTTATCGCTGGCTTCTAAATGAGTTCCCAGTGTTCATTGCTTTGGACAAACGACGATTTGTGTCACAGACAAATGGCAATCTCTACATTGCAAATGTGGAAGCATCAGATAAGGGCAATTATTCATGTTTTGTGTCCAGCCCTTCCATAACAAAGAGTGTATTCAGTAAATTTATTCCACTTATTCCGCAATCTGATCGTAAGTATTTATTGGAAATACTATGCACGGCATTTTAACTGCTTGTATTGTAATTTTGCTAATTCATAACTACTTTCATTTCTGTAAGGAGAATTATATGGCAAATTATAATGGCTGCTGCACAATGTTACTTGGTGTTTCAGATGCAGAGGTACAAATCATTCCCATTCACAGTGAAAACTTTATGAAAGAAATCTCCATTGATTAATTCACACATTTCCTTTCAGATCATTGAGAACAGAATTCTTATCCCCAGAACCCCCATTTTTTTTATGTGATAAGCCCTTGATCGCAAAATCTTCAGTATCTTTTCTAGTCTTGGCATTGGTTCAAAGGAGTATGGCTGAAAAGTAGAAACTTCATGTAAATGCTGATGAACAGCTTCAGGATTTACTTCTTTTCCCCCAGAAAATCCCCCATGAAAGAGGAAAATCCTTTTACCATGATGAAATTTCCCATCCAACAGTGGCCTGAGAGCTTTGGTCTCTTATTCAATCTCCTAAGGCACCTCTGTGGCTTTGTGTTACTGGATTAATGGCTGCCGTTTCTGCAGGAGAACTGCATGTTTTCTAAATAGGAACCAAATTCCCTTTTGCCACTTCCGACTGTCAGTCACTAGGTTCTCATAAAATTATCATCAGTTTTTCAGTGACTCTTTTATCTGTACAATTTTCCATATTACTGATTGAATTAATATATTTTCAAATAAGTGATCTTTGACCAAATATTCCAGTATTCACGCTGTCTTCTTCGTCTAGAACTGCAAGAGGATTCCTACAGGGATTGCTAGTAGGGAGATTTGACATCCCTTTGCACTCATTAAACTGTAGATATGCTTGTTCTAGCTGCTTCATACCATTACTGAGATAAAATTGAGCCTAAATTCAAAATAATTCAAAATATTCTATCCAGTAAAAAGCCTGTGAAAAAACAGACTCAGGTTTTTGTCTACCCACACATAGAGTACATCATCATGCTTTAAAAGCAATTAGAAATTCTGTTAAAAATGTTAGGATTAGTCATCCAGAGAAGGATAACTAGTTGCTGAGTAAAACACTTATGCCTTACTAGTAAAAGTTCAGTGCTTAGTCAGACTTTATGAATTGACAGGCTGTTGCAGTTTAAAGAAGAATTTTGTCTGGAATTTTAAGAAAAGTTTTATTGAACTGCGTAAATTTTATTAGCTCTAAAACTTTCTGATATGCCTTTTCTTAGAACCTTTTTTTTCATGTTAGGAGCAAAAGTATATCCTGCTGATATCAAGGTGAAGTTCAAGGACACGTACGCTCTCCTGGGACAAAACGTGACACTGGAGTGTTTTGCTCTTGGAAAGTAAGTGTGTTTTAGTTATTGTACAGCATGAATTGCTTTCATATTTCAGAGAATGAAAATAAATATTTCATGATCAAATGCTCTTTTTGTAGTCTGCAGTTTAAATGCCAGTTCTTGAACATGCTCATTTGTACTTTACTGTACCTTTTCAAGTCCGGTTCCTGAGCTCAGATGGAGTAAATACCTTGAACCCTTGCCAGCCTCTGCTGAGATAAGCATGTCTGGTGCAGTTCTTAAGATCTTCAATATTCAGTATGAAGATGAAGGTCTTTATGAGTGTGAAGCTGAAAACTATAAAGGAAAAGATAAACACCAAGCAAGAGTTTATGTACAAGGTAGGAAGAACAATTTTATTCTTGATGATCCGTGTTGCTTTTACTTAGGTTAGAAATGTCTGTGTTTTCACAGTTGATGTCTGTGTTGATTCCTCATACACTGCTGTTCAAGTTAATACAGTAGAATCAAAATTCTTGCATTAAGTGGCAGGCATGATATTTATGTATTAATTGTCTGGTTGGATGGCTGGTATATACTATATGACAGTTCTGTGTTACCTGTTATGCATAATGTAAATTAAATCAATTTATAGTTCTTGAAGTTAATGAACTTCTGGAAGAAAAAGAGACCATTAGGTTTGTTAGGATTTCTTTTCTTATTTTGTTTGTGTTTTCTGTCTTAGCTCTCTGTCTTATTAGCTATGCACAGTTCTTTATTCCTCCATTCTCTCTCACTTCCCTTTTTGCACTTGGTTAAATTAGATAACTAAAAATTGTATCTTACTGCTCATACTGAAATCATCCCAAGTAACTTGGCTTCCTGTCTGAGGTCTGTGCCATAAAATCATGATATTAAAAGGTCACACATAACATCTGAAGCACCCTCAGAAGATTTATGTCTCTTTCACTGGCTGTACAGAACATCTTAGTTAAGATCTCTGGTTGAGTGCTAGAACTACAGAAGATCAAACTCAGAATTAGTGTGACAAGGTTATTACTGCTTGTAAAGCTAATAAACTGGTTTGTTTGCTTAGCAAAAGCAAATATGCTGGACTGTTTCAATATTAATTTCTTACATATGCTGTTTGCACCAAGAGAGTAATTTCTTGGAGATCCTTTCAGTACGTATGCAGTTTTGCACAATTTCATGTCATTTAACTATCATTTTCATGGTGCTACTGAGTAATTTTCACACAGAATAATCTACAGATCAATATAAGTAGTGATATCTTGTCTTCTGTTTTTCAGGAACCATTATTTCAATTCTGTATTCTCATAAAAAATAGTTTGAGGCTTTTCTGAATCTATGTAGTAAGACAAAAATTTCTTTTTTCTGCTGGTGCATTGCTGACGTATCATCATTACTTTGAGTTTCCTGTTTAAGTATCATGGAAAAAGCAGTGGAATTAATACAACATAATGCTAATTAAATATGTATGTGCTGTATTTACAATGTATCATGTATTTTATTCTGCAGCTGCTCCTGAGTGGGTAGAACATATCAATGACACAGAAAGGGATATAGGCAGTGACCTGTACTGGCCTTGTGTAGCTACGGGCAAGCCTATTCCAACAATTAGGTGGCTGAAGAATGGTGCCTCGGTGAGTGTATTGCTGTAGGTAACACAGACTTGAGTGGTTAGCTCATGGAAACAGTGTTTTGAAATATGCATTATTAAAAGGTTAAAGGAAAATTAATTATAATCATCTAAATATTTCCTGATGCCACTTGCATGAGGCATTAAAATCTATATTTAAAAGTTTCCTCTCAATCTTCTCCTATTTCTTCAGGCTGTTTAGTATTCAGCTTTGACTTATCAACTTAACTTTTGACCACATGTTTAGGAGGTAGATATCCCTTTTTCTCTAGGCCTTTTTAAGTAAATGCTCTTCACTCTGGATAAAAAATGTCATCTTTTCTTCAAAATTAATCCTTTTTACCACATTAAACATGAACATGTCTTTAAAAATAGAAGAGAAAATAGTCAGTGGAGATATGAAAATAGAGGTTATTTTTTAAAGTATCAGTGGTCTTTATCCTGTATTTGTTCACATTTTTTCTAGACAAAGAATGTTGCAAATGTTTAGGTGATGTTTAAAAGAAGTTTAAAGTACTGTTTGATAATTTAATTCTATTACATTGGATATTTGGTTTAAACAAAGTAAATTTTCTCTCCTAGTATCCTGGAATCATAGAATGGTTTGTGTTGGAAGGTGCTTTAAAGATTATTAGTTCCAACCCCTTAGCTGTGGACCGGGGCACCTTTCACTAGCCCTTGTTGCTTAGAACTCCATCAGCCTGCCCTTCAACAATTCCAGGGATGGAAGATCCACAACTTCTCTGGGAAAAACCTTATCAGGCATTCCAACAGTGTATTCAAAGTCTAGTGCTTACACTACATGAAAAGCCATTAAAAAAACAAGAGACTATGAGGGCACAGTGCAGCTCTGCGTCTGCTGAGCTGTAGTGACTCTTGGAAAACAAACAAAAAAGACAATGAGGCATTTTGGTTTTTGACTGTATATCTTAAGAAGAATGTATGATGTTGGAGGCAGAGCAGGGATACCACCATCTGCTATATGGAGGTGACTTAAACCAGGAAAAACAATGCTTTTGTCTAGCTTTGGTAGTTATTGCAAACAAATATTTTAACAAGTGAGTTACTTGCTGGTCCCCACTGTACTTGGCTTTCACTAACAAAATCTGCATACTGGATTGCAGAACACAGTGTGCAAGTCTCCAGTAGTACACCAGAATATTATGCTGTGTGTTACTATGATGATAAGATGATTTCCAAATGAAAGATAGCAGAAATGTTAATTGCCTTGAAAATATAATTTGTTTCTAAATCAGATAATTTGTAATTAGGCCTTTCATTTAGAGCACAACAAAGATTCCTTGTATAAAATCTGATTAAAGCATTTTCACATAAAATAGTCAGAAAATATGCTTCCTTTAATCTGTTCTCTTTTCAACTAAGTACTATTCTCTTCATCTTCCATGCACTCCAGTGCTCTTAGATACAAGAGTTAAAGCTTTCAGCTTCATTTTTTCAAGAAAACAGAACACATTAACATGATCTTTCAAAAACTGATTGACATCTACATTTACAAAATACCCCACCTTAACTACCTTATTTTGATTGACTGGTTTTTGCTTTTTTACATTAAAATCAAATAATAGAAAATCATTTATACTATCCCTCAGAGGAATCTTCTGAAAACTTTCTACCTCACTGGGACTTGCTTTGACTTTTTCCTGTTCTAAAATGATGCAACAACAGAAAGCACTGATGAGTGAGCATGGCATAATGAAGCTTATGTGCATAAAATTAATTTAATTCCTTGTTTCTTATTTCTGAATCAGTAGTGTGCATTGATATGATAACAGGGGACTGGAGAGTAAATTTCTCTACTGACACTCAACTAGAACTTTCCCAGAAATTTAAATATTGAATGACAATGACTCTTTTTTTAGAAAAAGGTGATCCCAATGTTACTGAAAAAGGAAAAAAAAAAAAAAAAAAAAGAAGAATTTGGATGGGTGTGGATTCTTCAGCTTATGTAGTTTATGTTAATATCTTGTTATTTTATTGATTCTGTGTTTTAGTTCCGGAAAGGTGAACTAAGAATGCAAAGTCTGACCTTTGACGATGCCGGCATGTACCAGTGTATAGCAGAAAACGTGCATGGAATTATTTATGCAAATGCTGAACTGAAGATTGTGGGTCAGTGGGATTATTTCTCTATTTACTATTTCAGGCTTGAGTAAGATAGCAGTTATATTTGCAAGTACTATTTGGTAACAGATTCCTGTGAGGATGAAGCTAAGAACTCTCACTCAGTCTAGGTGAGATGGGGTTTATTTGAGCTCTCTAGCTGGTTTTTGACAACAACTTGAGGAATAAATTTACCGGCTTGTGGGGCATGTTTTCTGTTTGTATTTATAATGCTTGTTTCCTGGTGCTCCCCCTCAGAGGAACTGATAGTGCTGAAGGTGTACGAAGCTCATAGAGTTGCAGCCTAAGCTTTTAAGCTTTCAAAACTGGTTAAGAAGCATTTTCATTTTTGCTCACATATTATCACTCCTCTGTGATATAAAATCTGGTTTTTAAGAAACCATGTTGTCACTTACTTGGCCTTTGAAGCTCTTCATTTTTATTCTCCCCTTTGGTTTTGCTTTCTGCAACCCCTTACACTGAAGTCACAATGTCTGGTTTTGCCCACAAATAGATATGCCATTTGATGGCTGGATGTAGTTACGAGTCCACTGTTTTCCTGAGGAGCATCCTGTTGAAAGTTTGACTCTCAGATCCAAAGTTCTCAGCCTTTAAACAATTTCTGATGTTTTTACTGATTTCATTAGAGCAGACGCACTGGCTGTATGTTTCTAAATTTCCCTGTGGTAGTTGCTGTTCTTTCCATCTCACACTTGCCTTCAGACTTTCCCAAGAACCAAACTATTCTTGGTTTTCCCAACCCATTGCACAACAATCCTTCATTCTACACTGTTCTTCCATTACTATGTGCTCACTACCAGCTTGATTTACACAAAATGAGCACTTTTTAAATGTGCGTTTTCAAAATTCAGTGTTGGTAATATGCGGATATTGGTCAGAGTTTTGCTCTGTACTTCTGTAATTAAACAATAGCCTTATTTCCTCAGGCTGTGCACACACTTGCTGACATAATTAACTTGCTGATATGCCAAGATGCAAAATAATGAAAGCTTTATTTTCTTTCATCTGCTTTCAAATAAAGGAAAAATTAATAAACATAGATCTGACCTCAGAGACATAAGCGTGGTGCTTATGACAGTCACATCTCAATACTCTTGTACATCTCAGAATGCACCTACAGCCAGCTGGCCAAACAGAAAACCATAAAGAATAAGAAGGGTGCAATTTTAGTTTGTAGAGAGGGTTAAAACCACTGAAAAGTAAACCCAACTACTCTTTGGAATTATGATTGAGTGAGCAACTTGTTAAAGAAATTTATCTCCAGGAATCTGAATTTTATTAGGGCTGATCAAAAGGCCTTTTGAAAGGGAGGAACTTTCAGTGGACTTTGATCTTGTTAGATTAAACTCAGATGAAAGTTCAGAAATCAGTAGAAAGAAACCTCTAGGGTAAAACAGCACAAAACTACGTAATGATTTTTCATGTCTCTTGTAGATCAGCACATACTTCAAGTACATCTCTGTATTGTTAATATTTTTCTCACTAGTCTGCATAATGAACATTTGTAAACAATTCAGTAGTTCTGTCTTTTATTGTATGTTGGAAACAAATTCTGTTTTGCAGTAAAATCACTAACAGCAGTATTTGTGTTAATTTTTGCTTTCAGCTTCACCTCCTACTTTTGAATTTAACCCTATGAAGAAGAAAATCCTAGCAGCTAAAGGGGGGCGTGTAATCATTGAATGCAAGCCTAAAGCTGCTCCTAAGCCAAAATTCTCCTGGAGCAAAGGAACAGAATTGCTTGTAAATGGGAGCCGGTTAGTATCGACTGTCAGTGAACACTTTCGGCTTTAAAAGTGTAACCTTATGTATCTGCCTGCCTATCTCATAGGATGATTCTCCATTTTTCAGACTTCAGGGCCAGGAGAATGTGTAACTTCAGGAAAATAATATGCCAAAATGTTGCTGGCAGTATGGATTTAAGGAGTTAGCAGGGTATCCAACTTTACCCAGTCTGATTTAAGAATTGAATTGTACCATAAAACTCTAAGAAAAATACTTGAATGAGTACAAGTGAATAGAAGTATGTTCTCTTGCTCCCGCAATCTGAGATTGATGTCTAGATCTAATGTCTCAGTCTAATCCACTGTCTCTTTAAACATTTTTTACTGCAGGTGTGTTTATAAATCCAGTAGTTAGATGTGAGCTTGCAAATGATTTTTCTGGTTTGTTCTTTCATTTACTACAGTTCTACAGGAAGCATTGCTTTCTAATAGGAAATTTAATTTCTCTTGCACTTTCCATAGCATACGTATCTGGGATGATGGGAGCCTGGAAATTATCAATGTCACAAAGCTGGATGAAGGTCGCTACACCTGTTTTGCAGAAAATAACCGAGGAAAAGCCAATAGCACTGGTGTTCTAGAAATGACAGGTAAGCCTCAGAATTGCAATAGTTTGTTTTGGGCAGAACCCCTTAGTTCAAAATGACTAATTTTTGTTCCAGCATTGCACTACTTTTTCTAATTTAATTGCTCATTAACACTGAATTGATGCTTTTAAAGCATATTGCTCAGTTGAAACTGGGTATGTTTGCATCAGTTCTAACACTGTATCTCAGTTTTCAGGGTTGATATTTCCATAAGAGATTACTAAACAAGATCCATTAAATTGACATATTTTAATGCATTCCCTTTATTTGGTGGCTTAGCACTTATGCTAAGGTGTGATTCTGGGGCCATGGCTCAGAGAAATGGGTCTCCTGATGACCTTCCTTAGTGTTGTGGGTTTTTTGTTTTGTTTTGGTTTGGTTGTTTTTGGTGTTTTTTTTTTTGTTTTTTTGTTTTTTGTTTTTTTTGTAGGGGGTTTGGTTTGGTTGTTTGTTTATTAGTTTGGTGTGGTGGTGGTATAAGCATGTTTGAGAGAGCATTGCTCTCAACATATTAAAGAAATATGCATGAAATTTATGAGATAAGGGTGTATATCCATATGATTGCACTTCTATATTACCTTCCTTTATCAGTATTTTTATTTACTGTGAGTACTGATATCCTTAATTGTGTATTTTAAATTTGATGTCAAATAACTGTAGACTACAGACAGGAATAACAGCATTCTGTAAGACCCATGTCTATGAAGTACCACTGATAGTGGAAGAGTCATTTGTCAAAGAGGTTTTTAATCTCTGTTCCAGAAATCATGCTGGATGTTACAGCTCAATGCTGATGTGCTTTCTTACTTTTCTTATATTGTTTTCTCTTTTTCACATGTAGCTATTTACACAATTTGTTATGCATCTCTTACACTATTTCTCAATAGATAAATTAAGATCACAATCCCTGCAACGCTCTAATGAAAATCTGACTTGGCCTAACCAAGTAGAACTTTTCATTTATTATAGAGACAAGTTTTAAAATATAGGAAATATTATAATTGAAACAAGAAATGCAACACAAGTCATGTAGGACTCATCATATGTCTTCTTTCTACTTGAGACAGAGTCAATGAATAAAAATAGTTGTAATGTGATTCAGAGATTTAAAGATCTAAACAGAAGCCAGGTATTTTAGTTATAAAATGCTTTCTTTATTGTCTTCAGTTTGGTCCTTTGAAATATGGTTGTGTGAATAGCATGTAAACTAGACTTCAAGGGAGTGGTTTAATGTATGAACAAAATGTAAAGAGCTGAGCTTATATTTTAATAAATATTTATTTATTGGAATTTTCCCTGTTTGCCATTAACTTCACAGAAGCTACAAGAATTACTTTAGCTCCGTTGAATGTCGATGTCACCGTTGGAGAGAATGCTACCATGCAATGCATTGCATCCCATGACCCCACATTAGACCTGACATTTATCTGGTCTCTAAATGGCTTTGTAATAGATTTTGAGAAAGAGCATGAGCATTATGAACGGAATGTTATGGTAAGATATTATAGAACCTTATTTAACACGTGAAAGCCTAGTTTACTTTTTTGTGAATAATTGTCTTGTCTGTGTCAGTTCGAGTCCAGTAGGCCAAGAACATCAAACAGAATTACAGTTCAGACACCTTACAGACACATAGACACTTGCAGGCAGATACCTGAAATCAGATCTCTGAATTGCTGTAAGTATTTTGGTACCTCAGATAAATACCACTCTGATTATTAGTGAAAATAGCTGGTAAGATAGATAGCCTGATTGTAAACAGGGTGCAAATTACCTCAAAAAAGTTTGCATATGCATTAATTTTTACTTACCCATGTTTTTATCATCAGTAGTTCTGGAATTTGGCACGAAACTGGGCCAGATGGTGGGTAGGAGTCAAACAGTCTGTAAACACTGAGGAAGAGCAGTTTATGAGAAGGCTAAACATGTTAATACAAAGACATTCATTTTGGCTTGTAGAACAATCATAGTTCCTTTCTATTTATGTGTATAGCTATGTTTTTAGAGTCTTCTATCAGGTTTATTGAAATTAATATCTCTAGTAGAAATCCTTTCTTGTTATATCTAATCACCTACTGATTTGCCTAATAATCAGCAACCTCCAGTGGCTGCCTACTTGTGTAAATATTCATTCTGCTATTCTGAATTTAAATTATTCAAAAATCCTCATATTTAGATACCATTTTTTTGCGCTCTCAAGAGAAACTGTGGGTATGGAGAGAAATAGTTGCTAATGGTAGTTGTGGTGTCTGGGAACACCAGGGACCACATTTAGTTTCAGCTCTGTGTTCAAAATGATGTACCAGTGCCCCCTGAACAGTCCTTCTCCTAGGCTGGCAATATTATCTGATTTTCCATGGACCAAGAGATTCCTTTTTTTTTTGCTTTCAGTATTTGTTTATCTCTATGTGAAAATATGTTTAAAGTGTAACTTTTTAGTCTGATTTGGAACAAAACAGCCCTTTGAGGAGTCAAGAGTTGCCTCAACCTGCTCATTTGCTGAGAAATTAATTCTGAAATTTAATCCTGCTTTTAAGGCACTTTCTAGCAAAGCACTTCAAGTTGACAAGTGTGGGACCAAATAAGGCCTTCAGAAAATGTGTATTCTCTTAGAAGATTGACAATTTAGTTCCCAGCTACCACTTTCATCTTCCAGATGGCCAGTGGTCCTGGACTCCTGATCTCAAATTCTGATTATCTCCACAGTACTTTATGTCCTTTATTGAAGTGCTTCATTTCAAAACCAAATAACCCTACCTTTTCTAGACTACCTTGGTCTCTACAAACTTTCTGTGGTCTGCAGAGGGAGGGAACGAGGTGCTTCTCTTCATGTGGGTGATGAATCTTGTGCTGGAATGTTTCCTTTTTCAATAGATATAGGGATGGATACTCCACAGGATTCAAAAGAAGATGAAGAACTCTTAATTCACTTGGACCTTTAAGTAGTTTGTCAATTAATTTATTATCAGTTAATGAATTTATTATCAATTAATTTACTTCAGGATACCCTGAAGGATATCCTACTGCCTGAAGGATATTTCTTGGTTTGTTTTGCATTTGATCTATCAAAACTGGTAGAAATTCTTTTAGCAGAGGCATCTTCTAGTTTTGCATTCCTAAGCCTTAATTCTGGGCTTTCAAATGCAAAGCAAGTGCAAATAGTCTTTGTTACTCTTCCACAGGTACCTTGGTCTTTATCTGGGGCAGAGGAAACAGTAGGATTGCATATGAAGTCTGCATTTGTAGGTATTAGGTGGTTCAGTAGTTCAGTAATAACAAATGCAGAATTCAGCAAATCCAATGCAATGGTTTATGTAGAATATAATTAAGACAAATATGCAGTTTATGTATTTCTCTTCTATTCATTTGTTATTGTATTGTAGCATTAAGGGGTTTTCTCCTTCCTGGGCAAGCAAAGGGATTTTCTCTTTTCTCCTGCCAGTTTCCCTCTCCCTGGCAATTCTGGGCTGAAGTCACTGGGTGGCAGGTTTGCTCAGGCTCTCCTGGATGTAAAGAGTGAGCTGGTTTACACTTGACACCAGCAGCCCGAGCTGCTGAGCTTGAAACTGCTCACCAGCACTTCACAAACACAAAAGAAAAAGATGCTGCACTGTGAATATTAAGATTACTGGGTATATGAAGCATGTGCATAATTTCCTGTTGATGAAGGATCCTCATCTATCCCTCTGATAATATCACTATTAATTTATGTGACTATGCAGATCAAGTTGCTGAAACTTGATTGAGCCACAGTATTTCAGTTCTCAAAATAATACTATTATTATTGTCATATAGACATAATAAATGCTAATTAAATTCAGGTAAACACCTGCATAATTCTTCTTTCTTTAAATGAAAGCTTTGGTGTCTCCATCACTCCATCATTGCTGAAGGCAAAGCTAATTTGCATTACATTAATACTAAAACTAATTTCTCAAAAGGACATTTGTCAGTTCTGTTTTCATTTCCTGTGACAGCAGTATGTAAAGGGGGAAAAAAAAGAAAAAAAAAAAAAAGAACTGGTTAGCTTCCAAAGAGTCAAATAGAGTCTTCAAAATCTTACTATTAAATAGATTACTTTTAACTTTATATATGGTTGTTCCTCTGATTATTTGATTGCGGAATTAAACATTAACATATCTTTTCAAGTCCTGGAAAGATACAGCTCTTCAAGTAATCTGGAAAACTCTAATGTTTGTTTGTTATTTATAGATCTGCTTTTTGTCATATATTTTTAAAGATTGAAAAGATTACTTTTAAGATATTTATATTAAACAATGCATAAAGTATCCAAAAAGGAATATTCCTTTAAGTTCATTACAAAAAAAGAGTATTTTTTTATACTTTTGAGTCCCACTAGTCCATTCGCATGGATAGTCAGGAAAAGGAACTCCATAATTTAACTGGTTCAAGTCAGAAACTTGTATGTAGACTTAAGAAGAGTTCAAGTTTAGGCTGTAGTTGTCTTAGTGACATAATGACACAAGTGCATTTTAAATAGCTTCCCATATCATCAGTATTTCTGTTTGCTGCATTATTTATTAGTTGTCCTAATTTATATCAGTGAACCTGAAACCCTGATAGTTTTATCACCATTTTATCTTTAATAAGTTAAATTGAATTGCTGTACAAGTGTTCAGGAAGTTGACCTTGCAAGAAGCTTTCTTCTTTCAGTATTCAAAAAAAGAGTAAGTGGTGATAGAAAGATCCAGTAAAGCCAGGTGATGAATTTGGTCATAGATACAACTGACTTGCCACCTCCTCACATTTTCTCATATAAAGGGGCATTTCTCAAGCTGAGGCTGACACACCTCAGTGTCATGAGTGCTACAGAGCAGGAAGCAAAACCTGCTGAATTCAGCTGACTCTGAAGTGTGAATTCTGAGTTTGCTGTGTTCTCTCCAGTGTTCATAGGTGCAGAGACATGGCACAAAGGCAGACAAATACATTCAGCATAGAACTTGCGGGACCCACAGCTCAGGCTCTATTCAACTTTGAAGTAGCTTCTGAATCCAAGCTGTCTGTGCATAACCACCTCTGTATCCCTGCAGCTATCTTGGGCTTAACCTGCAGTAGTGTGGACTTCTCTGAATACTGAAAAGTTTGCTTTTTCCTTATGCAAATATTATTCCGCTTACTTTATCTCTCTTTGAAGTACAGAAAGCTTTACAGTGTTCTAGGATGACACTCATAATATTCTGGACATACACAGCCAGACAGGTACTTTTCACACTTATTTAAGTGCAACACAAATGGAAAAGCCTGTTTCTTTATTTAATTCTTTAAGGTGATTAGTCCAGATACCAAAATTCCCACTGCAGATTTCTGAAAGTGGTGAGATGAATTCTGGATTGGAGATGGTGTTTACCAAAACATTTTGCTTGTTTCTTCTCCAAAGCTGATGGTTTTATAAACAACAAAGAACAAGTTGAACTATAAAAGTCATATTAGAAGAGTAGAGATTTACCACTGCCTGTTTTTTGTACATTATTTTAAATTGCAGTTTGTTGGCTGACATGGATAGACAAAGTTATTCTACTGCATGCTCCTGCTTCAATAGGTTGCTATGGAGACACTTAGTTTTATTGCATAAATGTGTATTCCAACCCAAACTATTCTATGATTCTATGATTCCACTGTTACCTGCAGCAGAAAAGATACAAGGATTTTAATTTCCAGTTTTCTTCACTGCTTTCCTTGGTAATCCTCCTTCCAGAGCGTTTAGCCTGGCTCCAGATGTAGACCAGGAAATTAATAGAAAGTTCAAAAGAACTGAAGAATTAGAGTAAAAGAGATAGAATTATAGAATCATAGAACAGTTTAGGATGGAAAAGACCTTTAAGAAAACCAATTCTAACAGTTAACCTAGCACTGTGAAGTCCACCTCTGAACTATGTCTCTAAATGCCACACCTACACGTCGAAATGCCTCCAGGGTTGGTAATTCAACCACTTTCCAGGGTAACCTGTTCCAAAGCCTGACAACCTTTTCCATGGAGAAACTTTTCCCTTGTTATTTGGGAGAAGAGACCAACCCCACCTCCCTACTTCAGGTAATTGTAAAGAGTGATAAGGTCCCACCTCAGCCTGTGCTCCAGGCTGAACACCCCCAGTTCCTTCAGCTGCTCCTCATCACACCTGTGCTCCAGCCCCTTCACCAGCCTCATTGCCCTTCTCTGGACCTCTCCAGCACCTCGATGTCTTTCTTGCTGTGAGGGACCCAAAACTGACCACAGTACTTGAAGTGCCTCCTCACCAGTGCCAAGTACAGAGCGACACACTGACTATCATTACCCTAGTCCTGCTGGCCACACTTTTTCAGATACAAGCCAGGATGCCATTAACCTTCTTGGCCACCTGAGCACTCACTGGCTCATGTTCATCTGCTGCCACCCAGCAACTCCAGGTCCTTTTCCACCAGGCCATTTTCCTGCCGCTCTTCCCACATCCTGTAGCACTGCCTGGGGTTGTTGTGACCCAAGTGTAGGACCTGCACCTGGCCTTGACCTCATACAATTGGCCTTGGCTCATTGATCCAGACTGTCCAGATCCCTCTGCAGAGCCTTGCTACCCTCCACCAGATCAACACTCTTGCCTAACTTGGTGTCATCTGCAAACTCACTGAGCATGCGCTTGATCCCCTCATTCAGATTGTCAGTAAAGATATAAAACAGGACAGGCCTCAGAACTGAGCCCTGGAGTACCCCACTGATGCCCAGGCGCCAGGTGGATGTAACTCTCTGGGTCTGGCCATCCAGACAGTTTTTTTTTCCTTGCAACAGTCCACCCACCCAAGCCATAGGAAACCAGTTTCTCCAGGATAATGCTGTGGCAAATGTTGTCGAAGGCTTTCCTAAAGTCCATCAAAAAACATCCACAGCCTTTCCCTCACCCAATGAAGATGTCACCAAAATAGGAAAGAACAGTTACACACTGATTAGGAAGAAGAGGTTATTTATGGGCTAGAACAAAGCCAGAGTTGTAGTGAGCTCATTTAGTACAGTTTTTGAACATATTAAAGTGTCAGGTGATTGTTGATGAAGCATGACCAACCAAATCAACTGCTTACTGGTTTTTTTATGGAAGAGAGTTCCAGGACTCTCTCAAGGTACTGTCTCAATACACTGTTTTCAGTGCCTTCATGTATTAGGGAGGTGCTTTAGACATGAGTGAGCTGAAAGTGACTCTAAGTATTACTCCCAAAGCTACCCAATTTTGAGTAGGTTTGGAGGAATATTTAGAGGCAATGCCCTAATAATAACCTAGTGAGCATGGAATGTGATGGATGGAGTCAGTGGTTAGGAGCAAGGAGGGGAAGGAAGCAGAAGATATAATGCTGAGGGTGAAGCCAACAAGCAGTTTGCTCTGGCAGAAGCCTCTGAGGAAACTTATTCTACTGACAGCACAAAGAATTGTAATTATTTTAGATCTGCCAACTTCTCTGCTAGAATTAAAAAATACTCTGCAAAAGCAGTTGACTGTAACATTTATGTGCTTGTGAGACTTACCAGGCTACCAAAATTCATGTGCCATGTGTAGTTAGATAGCAGAAGCTAAGAAAGCCAGGTGTGAACACTACTCGGAGAAATGTAGTTTGCAGTGTATTGTGAATTTTTGTCATCAGCCGTAAAGCTGTGAGCCATGAGCATAAGTGAGCAAATAGCTAGGCGTTTTCTGCGGTTGTAAGTGAAATAACAAGGCCTATTACCAAAGGGATGCTGGTAAAAAGCAATGTCCTCAGAAATTTTCAGTGGTATGCTGAATGGAGAAGAATAATAATACATTTGTTGGAAATATTTCCTGGTCCACATTTCAAGTGTAGAATTAACATTGTATATCCTTTACGTATAAATACAGCTCACTGAAGGAAAAGATTTTTTAGTGGGAATGACTGTCATCATTATCCTGATGAGTTTTTTATTTATCTGTAACTATGGTTTATACAATGAAACAAGGTCTCAGGTGAATAGGATTAAGACAATAGTGTTGCACTGGGGGTGTTTTCCCTATGTCTCTGATGTCAATAGCAAGAAAATATCTATAATCACATTTACATTTAATTATCTCAACAGGAGTCGGATTATCTGTTCTGGTTTTAGCAACCACTCAACTAATTCTGTACTGGCAGGATCATACCAATTCACGTGAGCTCATTTAGAGAAAATAATTCTAGGTACAGGTAGTAGAAAAAGGTATTTAACATTATTTCTAGCTTTGGACAAACTGATCTCATCACCAAGAATCCTGTCTCTTTTGGATTACTTCTCATTGATTCTCTTACCATTTTACATCTACTGTGTATTAAACAATGCTGAAGCTCAGATGTCTAATTTTAGAACCTGAATTTAAAAAAACACTCCGCTTACCAGGTTCTTCTATTTCTGCCAAGTTAACTTTCCTATTACTTGGGCTTGTAAGTCTTATATTAACTGAAGTTCCTTTATTGTCTCTGAGGGCCCAACAAAATGGATAGACATTGTTTTCAGTCAAAACACTAGATTCCTGTAAATGATATTTAATTGTACAGGGGCACATTCTGATGGCTTTTGGCAATTTAGTGCCCTGGCAAAGGTGATCGTCAAAAAAACCAGTGACTCTCAGAAATAGGTCATAAAATGCTATTTTGACATCACTATTAAATCATAAATATAGGGCTTATATGATGCAAATATTTGCTTGAAACTTGGTAAATACCGAGTGGTGAACCGCAGATACCCTTGGAATATCCCTAAGTATTGCTATCACTGTTTCCAGTCTGTGATTCAGTCTTCTCTGAGTTAAGGAAGGCATTTTTAAGCATAGCCAAGCTGAGGTTTTGGGATGAAAACGTACAGTACATTCATATCTAATTTGTGGACAGAATTTGCTGA
Source organism: Molothrus aeneus (assembly GCF_037042795.1). Classification (NCBI taxonomy): domain Eukaryota; kingdom Metazoa; phylum Chordata; class Aves; order Passeriformes; family Icteridae; genus Molothrus; species Molothrus aeneus. The sequence continues at coordinate 42,132,588 of NC_089650.1, read as the reverse complement.
TGCCTGTGCTCTTAATTTGCTTGGTAAGCTCTTCTCTTACCACCAAGAACTTCGGCTTCTTCTGAGGTATGGAAAGCTTCATTACCAACTTCATGAAGGCTTGCTCCAGGAGAGCTTCTGAAGCAACAAGATACAACACCATATCTATGATTTTTTGATTATTTTTTAAATTATGTTACATTTTTCAATCTGATTTTCATCATTTAGGTTTTAAGACCAAGTTTCCATAAGGGAAATTATTGTTTGGGCAAGTATATGGGTACATCATTATTAAATACAGTAAATTAATTTAATTAAAGTGCAAACATAGAAATAAGTACTAGCCCCAGTAAGAATTTGCAATCATTTGCTATTGAAGTAATAATATGATTATAAGAATTCTCATTATCTGTTTCTAAACCTTATTGCTTTGCCCAGCATTTGCATATGTTTATTTGCAGATAAAAATGCAAGTAATTGTCAGAGAATCACAGGCACTGTGGTGCTTTCTAGGATGACATTTAGTGTTAGTGAACCAATACACAGCAGTCAAATAGGGAACTGTTTGTCTTTTTTATTAAAACCAATAAGAGCAGAATTAAAAAAAAAAAAAAAAAACAAACCAAAAAAACCCCCAAAAAACAACACACCCCAAAAAACCAACAACCAAATTAAAAACAGGAACTGAAAAATCAAAGAGTTTGATTTTTTACAGCTTCTTTTTTGGAGGACAGAGGATCAGGTAGCTGCCATCTTTTTTCCCATAGAGCTACTGACACTGACTGATTTTTCTCCCTGGAAGCTGTTGCCAGAATTGCTCAGCCCACTGTAGGGCTCACATGTGATTAGTCAGGTGTTCAGCCAGACAGTGTTCACTTATGCACTAATCCCAGCAGATTTTCAAAGGGTGCTGTCTGCCACAGCAGTCTTACTGGAGTTCTCATGAATAAACTGGGGAGGCATGAGCACAGAAATGACTTGGGAGGCATGAGCACAGAAATGGCACTGTCCCTAACTCTCCTCATCTCTGTAGATGCATGCATTTTGAAAAATCATATTAAAAGCCATATTAGCCTTGAGTGAACAGTGTGAATATATTTATTTCCTCATGGAAATAATATAATAATAACTAAGAGAGAAATTATCTGGAATATATCAGGAATTCTGGATTGTTTACTGATCCAGCAGGATCCTTGATAGCAGCGCTTGTGTAACTCAAAAAGAGAGAAAGCACAGTGTAACCTGCCTTTCTTGCTGACCCTGTAAGGCAATCAGCTGAAGTATTGCTAGCCAGAGTCAAACACTTTCTTTCATGTGTCCTTGATTCTTCTTTTATCCAATTATTTATTTACCACAGTAATTTCTTAAATATGTGAATTCTTATGTTGGACCTAAAAAAATTGATGCTAACAGATTTCAGTATGTGCTGAAATTTTACACCAGCAGAAATTGAAGCTGGCAACCAAAATCCTCACTGGAGTCTGGAAAGGAAAAGGGTGGTGTTATCTGGGTATTTTAATCTCCCCTAAATATAGACTATAAGCTCTCATTCTAGTTTCAGAGCATTTGGAAAAGATTTAATCTTGCTTTCTCTCCCCATCCTTTTCAATCAGGAAACATAATGGTATTAGATTTATTCTATTTCTTCTGAATGTCTAAAAGCAGACACACAGCCCATACTATTCAAGATTGTCTCAAAGGTTTTTTTTGTTACCCAGCATCTGTGATGATGAAAGCACTAGTTCTTACACCTAAATATTTTTGCAGTTTCTTTTTCATATATACCATTTTGCATCTGAATTGCTTTTATTCCTGCATGTAAAGATCTATGGATTGCAGTGAGTTATCTCAATGTTTGGGGTTTTTATTGCGGGGAGGGTGTTTCAGTTATATTTTTGAACAATTTTCAGTGAATTAGGAAATCTGAATGTTGCTCCTGTTGATATAGTGTGGTATAAATCCATGTATTAATTTTTTTGGTAGAACTTTTACTCCCATGAAAGTTTAGATGTATTTTGGTGAGAACATTTGGGTTTTTAGAGAAATCGCTTTAAGACTAGCACATGTATAACCCATTGATTTAGCCTAGTAATCTTTTTCTGGAATAAAAGGCAGGATGGATAAGCAAAATATTTCAAGTGAGTTATTTTTTAACACTTAAGTCAAAGTCTTCACATGAAATGTGTTTTTCATTAAGAAATAGCTGTGGTGCACATAGTGGTCTCCGTTCCACTTGTTGTTTTACAGGTGCACATCTGATTACTCAGAAGTGTCACAGGATAAAAATACTGTATTCTGTTTGCCTCTCTGCACAGCCAAAGGTAGCCAGTGGCCCACATAGCCATCTGAAAACGTGGCTGAGTATTTCCCAATAGTCTGGCATTGGTGAAGAGTGTTAAGGAAGGATTAGGGCCTGGGATGATGAGTGTATGAGCCTTGTTAAAAGGTAAATTGCTTACCTGGAGTCCTGCTGTTTTTCAAGGAGCAGTGAGAGCTGAGCCAGGGAAGAGCATCTCCAGCCTGACAGGGGCCTCAGCAGCAAGGGAGGGCAGAGGAGTACAGGGCAGCTCTTGGTGCATCTTTGTTTAGGCTATGCTTACAGCCTCTCTGAGCTAAAAGCTCAGGTACTGCTATAGGATTAAAAAAAAAGAGCCAAACAGCATCCTGCTCTGTTAGTAGGACTCCATGACATTCTGTCCTGCCAATGTGTTTAAAAAAAAGCAAGTAATGGTGCAGAAAAATCATATAACTGTGGTTTATGAACAAATTCTTGACTAAGTTTAGTTTTCAGATATGGGCTTCAAAAAGTAAGAGGGAAATGTTGATTTGTTAATAATCATTTACTGAAGTGTCTAGTTTTTTCATGTCCAGTAAAGAGTTGCGGCTCCTCAGGAAACACGGGACACTTTCAACAGCTGTCCTGTAAATCAGATGTATGTTTGAGGGTGATCCATCCTCTAAGTAAGCACGCACTTTTTAGAAATAGCAACCCCTGTGAGTTGGGAAGGATGTGTAGACAGGTATCACATAGCTGCCTAGGGATGTTTACCAGTTTCACTAAGTGTTGTTTTTGTGACAGATTAAATCCAATGGTGAGCTGCTGATTAAAAACGTCCAGCTGCGGCATGCAGGGAGGTACATGTGCACTGCTCAGACAATTGTGGACAATTCCTCAGCTTCAGCTGACCTTGTGGTAAGAGGTAAGCTTCTCCAGGTAATACAGAAATGTGGCTGCTTTTCACCTAGACAAGACACCAAGACAAGAGTGTTTCTGATTGTTTAGGGTATGTGATGTCTCATCAACAGATGGTAGAAATTAAAATGAGAAGTCCATAAATGAGCAAAATCATAAAAGTCTACTCAGGGTACTGATTTGGTTGCAGATATTTAGAGGTCTAACTAAGCAAGTGTTTTCCTGGAAAGAAATAAGGATTTTTTGATTATGGGTGTTTTCCTTATGTGAAAGCAATTCTGGTTTTTTATTGAAAGCAATTCAATATTTGAAAATAATTTGGTTTTCATTATTAAATCATTATTAAAAATAGATTTCAAGGATCATTTCAATGTATCTCCTGGATACATTTCACAGTCACTTCTCATTTTTCATAGAGCTGTATGGATTAAATTATTGTATATAATACTAGGCCTACATTAAAAGGATTCTGAGTTTTCAAATTACAGAAACCAAGATATCTGAGGTTAAGTTTATCTCAGTTTTTCTCTGATTCATATCTGTTAAGTGTTACTTCAGTCTCCAAATGCTATTCTTGCTCATACAGTATGCATCCTACAAGATCTGTTACAATGTGAAGTTTTAATAGCATGAGTTAATGTCCTTTGGGCATTTTGCTTTTTTTATGCCTGTGGGCATAACACATTCTGAAGTGCTAATGCTCTGTTTTGCTGATAATTCAGAACTGATGTAACTTGTACATTGAGTTGCCTTGCTGCTGTGTTTTGCCCCACATTCGAGTCACACCACAGAGCTGTGTAGCAGCTGAAGTATAGCTAGTGTAGTGGTTCTGAGCTTCTGTTATCTCAGGTTGTTGTGCATTTGAATATTTCTGCATTTAATTTTTTGCTGGGTATTAACAGTCCATGAAATGTCATCAGTTTTGGATAAAATGTCAAAGCAAATATGGTAAGTGATGAAACTACAGAATAGATCTGCAAAGTAAAGAGTAGGATCTGTTCATATGCCTTAGTATTATGTAAGCAATTCCTTTTAAAAATTAAAAGGCAAGGTGCTTTATCAAGCTTCTCATTCCCCTTCCAACCCAGTAATTAGAGTTTCTCAGAGACTATTTTGTAGAAGAAATTAGCGTTCATTTTGTTCTCAAAATTCAGATTTTAGTGCAATGAACACAGTTCTGCTTACAGCTGCCATTTTTGTGAGTGTAAGACTCAGCATCTTACCAGGCCAAGAGTAAATACCTTACAAAATATGACAAATGTGGGATTGTAGTTTCACTGCATTGGTAAGGAAGAGGCAACAGCAGAGAATGAAAAGAGCTATGCTCCAGAGCACCTCATCAGTGGGGCAGTAAAGGATAGCCACTGTCACTGCAGGCACATGATGTTTTGTCTGTTCCCAAAAGAATTTAACAGTTCACATGGATTGGTCTATGTGATCTTGTTTAAATTGCTAGTGATGTTAGTCCACTGAAGACTCTGCAGCCCCTCTGTGCACCTATGGACCTCAGTGGCCCTGTGTTGGCCTCACTGGGGCAGTGTTACAGATGTGCCTGCTTCCAGCTCTGGAATGTGGAATGCCTCTTGGGTGTGCTTCAGGCCTGTGCTGTGGGTAGCTGCCTCTTGGATGGACTGTTTGGATATATGCAGCAGTTTGTCACTTGGATGCACCCAGTTTACTGTCCCTGGTACCGTCTTATCAGCACATGGCTCTGCCCACTATATTTGGACCCAGTGGAACTGTGCCCCATTGCTAAAGCAACTACCAACCTTGGGGTTAGTTGTGGGTCCAGTATCAGCTATCCTATGAAGCCTTTTCCTTTTCCTATGGCCCTTGGTGTTTCCTGAGACATGCCATTTTCAGAAGCTGATGGGGAGGGGAGAAGCTGTAAGAGGTATCTTTTGAAGAAGGAAGGTAAGTTGTTGGGACTGATGAACCTTTCCATAGCTTCCAGCCTGAGGGCTTCTGAAGTGAACACTCTTGCAGGGTCTCTCATCAAACCTTCCCTGTGTGTGTCCTTAGAGCTGGGATAGGAAATATGCATGTTATCATGGTGCAGAGTTAACCAACAACCCTCATCTTAAAAATCAGCTCTTAACAACAAGTTCTACTTCCTGCATCCCTTGTGAAGAGTAAGAAGCTATTTCCACGTGCAGTGAGGTATTTAGTCCTTACCTTGAAAGGGAGATCCAAGGAATGAAATTGCTTGCTTGAAGGATATATTCATTGAAACCAAGGAACAGCAACATATGCTAGTACATGCTTTTGTTTCAGTTAGTTTCATTTGAGTCCTTTGGCTCAGCGGTATGGAGAAAATAGAGCTCAAGAGGAGCTGAAAATACATTTGGCACACTGTGTGTTTAGATCTGATGCAGAAATCTCCTTCCATTCTTTTTTGTTTTGTTTTGATTCTCTGTGGTTTCTCTGTAAATAGTGCACAGTATATTATGGTACTCTTGGGGTTTTTAATATTCTCTGGGACTTGTCCAATCAGGTTGTTGGATAATTATCTGAATCATGTTGGCATTATCTCTGAATGTTGAAGCAGAAAATACATTTCAGTAGTCCTAATGCATTGTATGTGTTTTTACACAACAGTTAATATGCATCAGATAACTGTGTATCTTAGAAAACAGAAGCACAATCGCAAAACCAGAATTTTGTAGGAGCTTGGAACCTGATGAGGGGTTTACCACACTGGGGTAATATGAAGACCAAGAAAAATGGGAAGAGATCTATAGAAATCTCTTCTGCAGTATGGTTTTTCTCCAAAATAAGTCACAGGGTTTTCCACATAACTTAGAGCCAGGACCTATATGGCACAAGCAGAAGTGTAGGTTAAAGGTGGGCCCCAATAAGGTCAGCATTAGGTGGAATTTGAGAAGGAAATTTTTTTGAGTTTTTTCCTGAGTTCAGTTTTATTTAGTAAAAAGAGCAGCAACACTTTCAAAGTATCATCTTTTCACTTAAAATTATCTCAATATTGATGAGGCAAGAATCATGGGAGTTTTATTTGGTAGTAATAAAATGCAAGAGGAGCTGTCCTCTGAATCATTCCCTAGAGTATTAAAAGTTGATGAACTTTAATACTTTCAGCACATTTAATTTGTTAATTGTACTGTTTTTTGGGTTTTTTTTTCTTTTTCCAGGTCCTCCAGGCCCCCCTGGAGGTATAAGAATAGAAGAAATCAGAGACACTGCTGTAGCACTTACCTGGAGTCGTGGAACAGACAATCATAGTCCTATTTCTAAATACACTATCCAGTCAAAAACCTTTCTATCTGAAGAGTGGAAAGATGCCAAAACAGGTAAGAGTAATGCCAGAAGAAATAAAGATAGTAAGTTTTAAAATATGATTGTTAGAAAGTTTGACTAATCAGAAAGTCATCACAGTAGAAAGAAACCAGGGATGCTCTTGTTGTCTGCTGCAGGTTTACTGTCCTGTCAGTGTCTTGTCAACAGCATTTGCTGGGAAATTCTGTTCCCAGCATTTTGAAGGCCTGAACTGAATATGAAGAAATACAGAAAAGATCCAGCCAGAGTTTCTACATGTTTTTTTGGCTCTTTACTTGTTGCTTGAAACATTCAATGTCAACTGCTGGAATAATAAAAATTTATTTATAGGTTAATTGGGATTAAAAGTGGATGTCATCGTTTTTGTATTTTTTATGGAGAAAGCTGTTAAAATTGTCTGCTTTTTCCTGGGAGCAGACTAAGTTCCAATTGCATTAAAACTGGCACCCCTAGAGAAAATATAGCTAAGATTATCCTTCTAACCACTGGATGTCATCATTGTGCCACAAAATTGCAGTTAAAGAGGAACCTACCTGAGGACAGGACATGCTAATGTAATATTTTTTGCAGGATTTAACATGAAGGCATACATTTTAATATTTTTTTAAGCTACTAATATCTCTGAATGCTTTATGAAGGATAGCATTGTCACAAGCTATACAGAATTTTCCTATCAATATGTTTCATTATCCCATCCTTATAAATTGCAACTTAAATGCTTTCCTGTGGAATTTAGATATCACATACTCAGCATTTCTAAATACTAAGAATAATAATAGTTTCAGTGATTGTCTTCCATTTAAGTTTTCACTTGAAACTACAGATGTGTAAGAAACAGGCTGACATATTGAACTGAAAATCCATTACATTTTTTAGAGTAAAAAGTTAGATATAGTAGGCCTTCTGCCTCAGATCATATTTTTCTTTCAGACTATGTAGTATATGAAGTTCACTTGGATATGATTGCCTCCATCAGCCAGCACTGATACTTTTTATGTCAAAGAGCTTGGAAAATGAACCCAGAAGGTTCCCCAGCCCCTTCTTATCTCTTATATCTTGTTTAATGGCTTCTTTAGAATAGATTTCTTTGAACATTAAAAAAAAATGTAGAAATTAGAGCTGTTCAAATAACGATTATTTGGTTCAGTAAAAATACATGCAGGAGGGAGGATCCTTTTAGACTTAGCTCTGCTTTTCTCAGGATAAGTTAATTTCATTTCTTATTCATTCTGTACTTTTCAATTAAAGAAAATAAGGAAATGTGAAGAATTTCAGGTGGCAACTGGTACTGTTTTGTTTGAGCTGTGCATTATTGGAAATGGAGGTATAAGAGTTAACATAAATGTTGGTTTCAGATCTTCATTCTGTCTGACTCAGAGCAGACTTGAAACCACTCTTCTCACTTCTCGGGAAGATTCCCTACTTGCAATTTTATAGGCATGATGGGATGAAATTCTCCACACCTCTGAAGTTCTCTGCTTCTCAGAATTACTGAGATAGTCTTTGAGACATGCAGTCAGACTTTGAATCTTACCCTAAACAATGCTGGGTGGGTGGGACAGAGGAATCCAGATTGTTGAATTCCTTTTTAAAGACACTAACACAAATGATACACATTATTAAGTTCTGAAAAGTTGACAGTAACTATTCTGGTGTTTCAAAGTCATTACTTTTTCATTTGAACCACACTTAGGAATTTTGTTAAATAGATGATTCCCTCAAAATAGGTAAAATCATCATAGTACCCATCACTGGCATCACTACAAGCTTTTACCTAATTGCTGAGCTGCTCCCATTTTGATTCAGTGTTAACTTTCAGATTAATGAAGCATGATGAACAGTCCAAATTGATCTGTCACCAAATGTTTAGGCTATCAGTTATGCTGCTAATTTTCAATGTGTGAAACAAGAAAATATACTTTGGCATTGCCTTTTGAAAATACTGTTATTATTACTACTAACATTATTCTCCCAGCCAAATCATTCATCTCAGGTTTCATAGTACTGAGTGTATTTTGTGAAAGAAGTGTATTCTACTTCATAGCATGGAAATATGTATGAATGGATTATGTAATAAGTTGTTTACAATTATGTTGCTCTTTCCAGTTAAGGGGATACAGATTCTCATTGTGCCAAGTGTTCATAATGGTTCTGGGAATCTGAGGGACAGTAAAATTAAATTAAGAGATCAGATATCCCAGGAAGGACATTGAAATTATGTTAAATTTGTATCACTACTTGGATGACATGAGAGGTATGCAATAGCTTTACTGACTAGGCAGAAAAATAATTTGAGTAAGGATGAGGGAGGATGGTGGTCAGGTAGAAAGAAAATGGAAAGTGTGTTCCTTTCTCCTTCAAGACCTCACTTTGGAATGAAATGTAATGATCATTAGGAAGAGGGAAGTGGTGTCACCATCTAGTGCTTACAGTGTTATTGCCTGCGTTTTTTGCAGGCATTGCATTTATATTTTAATTCCAAATCAGCTGCCTTTCCAGTGCAGAATATCTCAGTTCTCATCCTCCTCTGAACACAAGACTCTAATTTGGCAAACAACTCTTGTTTGTATATAAATGAAAATCCTCTGTCTTTCCATAGCTGCAGACAGCTATAGAAACAACCTGTATTGTCTGTGAATTGCAGACAGTCATGAGTTACTCATTTTATTTATGATAAAGAAGCTTATCCTTAAGACAATTACAAGTCTTTTCACAGGAATTGCGGGAACATTTACATTTCTTGATCAGAACCAGATAGCAAGTTATAACAGGTTCACTAATTAGGTGCACCAAAATAGGACTACATTTTATATGCCTCTCTTCATCAATTGATTGAACCCTACATGTCAAGCCCTTGTCTGTCCATGTAATGAATTTTTATTTTACTGTTTCTGCATTACAAATTTCTTATTGCATTTGTCTGTAGGTAAAATGAAATTCTACAGCTACAGTATGTAATTAGTAAGGAAGTCTCGTAACTACATGTACTAGTTCACACCCAGTTAAAACTTACGTGTCAATAAGGGTTTATCCAAGATAGTGTCATAGTTTCCAGATTCCCAGTCACTGCTGTGGGTACTCTTTGTAAAATGTGATATTCCTCATCTACAATGTCAAGTTTGCTTTAGCGTTCTCTGTGTGGTTGCAGAATAGTGCAAGTTTTGTTACAATCAACCACACTGTTGCTGACACAAGTGTTTTCTAAAGCATTTAATCTCTTTTTTAGACCCATCAGATATTGAAGGAAATATGGAATCTGCTACAGTGATTGATTTAATTCCATGGATGGAATATGAATTCCGGATAATAGCCACAAACACTCTGGGGACAGGAGAGCCCAGCATGCCATCGCCGAGGATTAGAACTGAAGGCGCTCGTACGTAAACAGAAAATGTCAGGGTTTTTTTAAATGTGTTTCTTAATTTTTAGACTTTTATTCACCGATTTTGTAATTCTAGGTTTTACTCTAAAAAAAGCAGTTTGTAAGATCCAGTGTGCAGAGAATATATTTTCAGCCACCCACTACTACAGATTGTACTAAGCAAGTACTAAACTATGAAGATGTGACTGCATCAAAGCAGACAGAACAGAAACATCAAGATATGGCAAATTTGTCTTCATTAGAGAAACAGAATCATACTGCATCTTTCAGAGATCCCCCACTGTATCTGTCAGCCAGGCTGTGTGTGTATGAGTGCGTGCACATGTTTGGGAGTGTGGTTCAGGACTTAGGAAAAAACATGCATGTATTTAACAAGGAAAGTGTCCATTTGCCATTTGGTTTGTATTCTAACTAAAGGATATGTGTTCTACTGGATAATGGCAGTTTTCTGTGGTTGCAGGTTTGGTCTGGTGTCTTCTTACGTCACGTCATGTATGTGACATTATCCAACACAACGTACTCTCTTACCAGTCTGGTTGCTCAGTGATAATAGCTCAGAGCATATTTAAGGATATTCTTCAGGCTCAGGCACATCCTTTTTATAATGAATTCTTTAAAATGAGAACTTATATGTTACTATTCCAGATATTACATTCTGGTTTGTCTGTACAGAGGAGATAACAGCAGTGTCCTAGGGGCTAATGTATCACTGCACAAAGACTGTGTCCAACAAACCTGTATTCCACAGAGTAGCACCCACTGGCAGTCCAGATTTCCTTACAATTGTTTCCCATAGCTTGAGTTTCGAAACTAAAAGTGAAAAACCAGTGTGGAAAACAACTTTTACAATTGCACCTGCTACGTCATAACTTTGATTAGATAGTATTTTCAAAATAAAATATATTTGCATTGTACATTCATTAAAGACAAACTTGGTCCATTAAAATGTTGTTGCTTGGGGAAAAAGAAAATAAATTGGTTAAATTATATTGGATAAGGAAGGAAAAGCCATGGAACTTCAATACTAAAGTAAAAGATAATCACTGCCTAGAAAATTGACTACTAGCTCATGTTTTATGACTCAAGAGCTGCATTTGAAGACCCAAGAATCTACAGGAGAAGTCTAGTGCACAATAGACATTTAAAAATGTTAGAAAAGACACAGATAAGGAGAGATATAATGGACCAGGGGTAGTGGGGAATGGGGAATAGGGGTGGTGTCCTGCAGTTTGCAGTGTGCTACGTTCATGGCATTTTTTGTAGCCTCCCCAAAAATGGCATACTTTCCAGTTTTGTAGCAGGATGTACCTCTTTTGCAAGAAGTGGCCTATTTAGTCTGTTGTCTGATTCCCAGGGCACAGCACCATGCCCTGGCAGACTGTGTGACAGTTTTTGACACACCATGCAAAATGGTAGTATAGTCTTTTTAGGCATCAGTCACCACTTATTGTCATGACAAAGTAGGGTATAAATAATTTACAGTTTACAGATTAACTTCTGCACCCAAGTGTGTTTTCTGCCAGGAGCTGGCATTTGTTATAAGCAACAGTAGGATTTGGGTTGCACTGTCAATGTCAAAGGTACTACAGAAGCAGTATGCACAACTCTATGTACATTTTAATGTAATTCTGAAAAAGGTAAATAACAAACAAAAATCCATGTCTACATATTGTAGTTATTATTAACATTTTCTGTGTTAAACAGCAACAAACAAGGCTGTGTCTTTGTTGTACTATGTGGGTGACAAATAATGTCTGTTACATTTAAAAGTTGTCAGCATCTTTTTCAGTTTTAAAGTCTCTCTTCTGGTAGATAACTAATTTCAGTAACTTACTAACATGCTAAGACTGTGTGCAATGCTTTTTATTTTTAATGAAGCAGCTTGCTTCATCAATAACATTTCATGATTTCTTGAAATTCAATAGATCAAGGGCTGGTTTTATGTATTTTAGCTTCTGGGCACATTAGAGTAATTGTATAAGTACAGTTGTCTAAGTTAGTTACCTGGTCTTAACAGAGAGAGAAACCTGGGTTTAATGGTTGGGAGAATGAGGAAGATATTTTTGAAAAGAATGACTTGTTAGACTTTAAACAGTCAGGGTTTTTTCTGTTCTTCAGCAGCCTTTCTATCTATCTGCTTGGACTACTTAAGCATTCTAGCAACCCTCTGTGTCTAACATTGCTCTAAAGCTATATATTTATAATAGATAGTGTGACTACAAGGTCAAGTAACAAACTCCAGCTTTCTTTCAAATTGTCATATGTATGTTTAGTCTTGATCTCCACTAATTTGTTTTCAGAAAGGACAGAAATAAATAATGCAAACCATGCACTGAATGCCGATTTCAATTTCAAATTTATTTTTACATACTTTTATCCTGTCTGAAAACATTAATTCTGCTCTGCTTTGTGTTCCTCTTCAGCTGACCCTCAGAGAAGGCCTCAGCAAACATTTTATTACATAGTGCTTCAGCACCATGACTTAGGGCTTTCACTGAGTAGTAGAGAAAATGCCCAATCCCGTTAGAATTTTTTACACAAAGAACACATTAATTTAGGTAGGGCAGATAGCTCATACATGCATATCTGAGGCATAATTAATGCCCTGTAGATAAGCTATCACGTCCTCAGTTTTCAGTGGTACATTGTGTGTCCATATTGAGTGACAGCAGATGAATACACAAACACCACAGAGGATAGCAACAGAATCATTGCACTTAGTGCAAAGAATCTGAGAGAAATGACAATATAGGAATGATTGAAAGTAGCCTGCTTTACCAGCTGTGCACCAGTGATAGACTAACAGATTGTATTTCATTACACAGGATATCGGTGTAAGATGCAATTAGTAAATTATAAATTGCTATGCCAGTTTTGCTTAGGTACATCTACCCATCCTGAATATGACTATCTAGAAGACATGTGCTACTAATCTAGAGTACAGTTAGGCTGCCAGTGCTTCCAAGATAAACCTATGGCAAGTAGATGGCAAGTAAATCCATTGAAGTAGGTGTAACTGATCACAATGTGTTGATGTAATTACACGTTGCTAGTCCATGGTGCTTGAGCCCTTGGCATACCAACATCTGAGAAAGCACAAGAACAATACACAGTGTACTTCTCTTAAGACTTACAAGAAATTTTCCATTCCTGAATATTCAATTAAATATTTGTAGATAATACAGGGAGAAGGAAGAATGATTGCTAGCTATGGTTACAGCTGGCACATTTCCTGAAGCAGTAGCTGTACATTAGTCTTGGCAGATTGCACACCATCATTATTTTAATTGTGTGTGCCACGTGTGCTCATTGGCCTTGCAGCTGTCTGCTGCATACTTTTTAGTAATTGTTCTTGTCTCTTCTGTTTCACTAGCTCCTAATGTGGCTCCTTCTGATGTTGGAGGAGGGGGTGGAAGCAATCGAGAGCTGACAATAACATGGATGGTAAGTATTGCGCATGCAAGATGGCATGAAATCTGTACTATCTTATATCTGATCTTGCTCCTACTCAAACCTGTGAATGGTTTGTCTCTGGGTCTTGTGAGAACAGGATTTGTATATAATATGTAGTTTTTCAGACTTTTCTCATGAACGAGTATATGAAAAGGAATGAGAAGGAGAGTACCTTAGGGGTTGATGTGTTGGACATTTCTAAAATATCATCTAAAACATTCTAAAACAGAGTTTGAAACACATACTGACTATAATGCATCACTAAAAGCAGACTTCATTCTGCTATTGAAGCAATGGTTTTGAAAACTTATCTATTCTGTGGATTATAGCTAAAGAAAGGGAAAGGAGACACCAAGGTAAGAGGAAATCAAGTCACAGCACAAGACAGGATAAGGATTTATGAACAAAGTTGCATAAGCAAAAGCAGCATGAAAGAGAGAACTGAAATCTACTCCAGGGTATTTGGGGAAGCTAGGGAGAAGAAATAAAAAAAAAAGATTGTTGGATTCCTGTCAGAGCCTATCAGTATCCAGGAAAAACAGAAATAGAGCAGCATTACCTCTGGCAAAGAAGGATGGTTGTGTTATGCTTGAGAAAATTACCAAGTTTGGTTTTTTTTGACCTCTCTGTTCACTGTTGTAAGGCTATGAGATACATATGGCACATTATGCCATTTGTATCTTCTGGGGAATAGTTGTTTCATATGTAGCAGCTGAATTGCCTCTAGGAAGAGTGCTTTTTCTTGGGGGAAGTAATGTAAAGATGTCATAAGTCCAATGCATGTATGTTGTATAGGAATTCTCCTTATGAATATGCAGTTTTTCATCCATATGCATATTTCCTTCTTTTTGTACTTAGGATTGATCATATATCTGTAAAAGTTCTGTGAAACTTCTGTGAAAGTATGACAGAAATAGCCAGCCATATCTTTGAGCTATCAGATTTGTGCTTTCCTGGCTGAGTTTTTTTGGGGGGGTTTGGAGTTTTTTTGTTTCTTAACTGAGTGCAAAATATTTATTCAGTCTTCCTAAGTATTTTAACGGTGAAGAAAAGATTTATAAGTGTCTGAAAAAAGAGGTCCACAGTTCTGTTACAATATATTGGAAAGGTTGGAAGTTTTCCTAATAATAGGTTAGGAAGTAAATGTGTCCTAATTGGCTTAATTCTGGTCTCTTTATTTTTGAAGAGCAAAAGAACACATGCAATGGGCAAGTGCAGAAGACCTAGATTATTTTACTTCATAAGATTTTCTTCTAAAAACTTTAACAAACTACAGAGCTGCTTCTGGCATTGTATATGAAGACTGGTACTCATGGCATTTCCAATACAGTGATAACTTGGCTGTGACCGAACTAAACAAAGAAAATATAATCAGGAGAAAGAATTATGCGAGACCAGAAGTACAAGACCGGTTTAGTATTTCCTGTAGATCTAGGCAGATTTTTATTCTCATTATTTCTCTTACCTAATGCTATGCTTTTCACATCTGTTCTGGGTAGCTCCTTTAGAGAGATAAATTAAGCATGGCTTCAAGTATTTATTTCCCAAGAATCTTCTCTCCTATGTCTAGCAAGAGTTTTTAAATAGAGACTTTAGCTTCACGGAGTCTGACAGACAACAATATATCTATCTGTAAGGCTAAGATAAAAATACATATTGATTCCCCCAAATGTGCTGACATTTGCATATGCTACTCTAAATAGTCCTTAATTAAGAAGAGAAGAACAAAATGTATGGCAGGTTCACATGTTGCTGCCAACCCCTTTTCAGCTTCTTCTATGATTCATAAGCCCAGGTTGAATGAGACAGCCAGAGATGCAATCAAAGTTCTTCTAAGACTTGTTTTGAAAGAGGAACTGAGAAGGAGAGCTAGGAGTGGCATGCCCATTCTTCCTCATTTTTCCCCATTTGTGTTTCCCTCTCCCATTTTCTTTTATAAACTTTTCAGTGGATTCTACAAACTATTCAGCTACTTATTATGTGCAGCCATTGGAGAGAAAGCTGCTTTCAAATTTCATATGAGACCTTTCAGAGTATAATCTTATGTGCCATTCCTGGCTTTCTAAAGTTTTCTCTGGCTGAAAATCATTCTGAGGCTCCAGTCTGCTTACTTTGGCATGTGAGATCGAATTCTGCTTTATTTTAAGCAGCTAGTTACAGTGATAGATTCAGAAGATCAGCTACATGGAAGTTTCATAAAACCTTGCTCAGAATATCTCCACACACGTTGGCCAAAGTGCTGCAGTAGTGGGCAAACACCTAAAGAGAAAATTACTTTCTGTGTCACTGCTCCAAGACCTTTGCCTCAAGATACTCTCTTTCATCTCTGTGAGGTTTCCATTAGGGAAAAAGGTGATGCAGAAAGCTTATTTTCAAAGGATGCTTCTGGTCAACCTCCTGATGCACAGATGAATGATGTGATTTTGGCTGGTTGGGTGCAGTGTCTAATAGTTGTGGTTAAAGCTCTATGGACTGAGAAGGGATAACTGAATGTAGAGCGTTGGTAAAAGAAGAAAAATCCATTATGGCAGATTGTCTTCCTTGATTTCATATTTTCCAGTGTTCCTAGGTATAGGAAATCAGCTATAGTTTTAAGAAATACTTTGGATAGGTACCTTTAATGCCTGTACTGAAAGTGGGAGTCATTTCATTAAAGGATTTGCCAGTTAGAAGCTGGGTAGTCCAAATCAGCATCTGGATCCCCTCCATCATCAGTGAAAAGTGGTAGGATGAGTCATTCTTTGAATGTGTCCATCTTTCTTTGTCAGCTGTGCCAGTTGCCTAGGTGACAAACTTTCAGTAAATTAATATAATTTGGACCAGCCACATAGATTTTCTCTTCACTGTTATTATTTTTCAGGAATATCTACATGTACATGGACCCCTATACTGGCATAATATTTCTGTGTTACGTATCTGCTGTGCCTCATACCTTAGGTCATTTTTTGCTAGCTGCAACTGTTTTATTACACAATTATTCTTGATTTCTTCCTGTGGGAGATAACATGATGTGTGTTGTACTGAGCTCAGATGAGGAAAAGTTATTAAAATGTTTTCCTAGCAAATGCACTAACACTGGAGATCTAACAGGGCCTATTTTAAAGGGGGTGGAAACAAGCCATTGAAGGAAACCAGGATGAAATGGAGGTTTGGTTCAGTGTTTTTACAACATACATATCAATGCTTTCTGCATTATTTATACTTAATTCTCGACCTAGCTGTTAAGCAAAAATTAACATTTTGGTTTTTTGTCTCTACAGCCTTTGTCAAGAGAATACCACTATGGAAATAACTTCGGTTATATAGTGGCCTTCAAGCCATTTGGTGAGAAAGAATGGAGAAGAGTTACAGTTACTAATCCTGAAATTGGCCGATATGTCCACAAGGATGAATCAATGCCACCTTCAACCCAGTATCAAGTAAAAGTGAAAGCTTTTAACAACAAAGGGGATGGGCCATTCAGCCTCACTGCTGTCATTTATTCAGCACAAGATGGTGAGTAAATGTTCCAAATGAGTTTTACACTGTGGGTCCAGATCAGCACTACCAACATCAGTAGAACCTGGTCCTTGACACTGATTAGTGTAGCAGGACACATCCTCAGCAGAGAGGTTGTGCATTGCCTGCCCAAAACACTTGTTCTGAACAGCCAACTCCCACTTTCTGCTCTCTGTGTGATGCAGAGCACTTGGTGGTACTTGCTGGCAGTAAGCAATACACAGCAGGATGCAAGATTCTTCACACAGCTTGTTAAAAGATTTAATAATATAGAAGAAGAATGCTTCTCTTCACAGTGGTTACCTAAAATACTTAGATCTTTATTCAGCAATGTCTCTGTGATCTTAATACATGTATTTGACGTATGCTTAATTTTCTTCTTCTTAACGGACCACATGAAAGCCTGGTATTTTAGTAGATCAGTATCAGAATTTAGCCCAAAATTGTGAAGGAATGATAGTTCAATTGTATCTAGTTACTATTCCAGCATGTTTAGAGTCTCATATAAATCATCCCTGTTACATACTTTATTCTGGTTTGCATGTTGGAGCTATCAAGTGAGTAATTTAACAGAAACCTCTTTCACATTCCATTAAAATATTTTTCTTAATTCTTACTGTAATTGTTTCACATGCTGTGATCTTTAGGATTGAAGTTTAAATGACATTTCCAAACTTAGAAGAAGAGAGAAAGAACTGGAAGAAAGATTACTTTAAATCAGAAGAAATATATACAACATCTTTAATTGCATTATCATCATTCAAGCCTGTTCTAAAAAAACTCAGTTTATTAATTTCTGCCAGAAACCCAAAGAACTGCTAGTATTTTTTTTTCCATAGAGCAAAATCTCCACACAGTCAACAGATGTGGACCAAAGAGCCAAGAGGAGGGAAATGATAACAGGGCCACATTCTCACACTTCCCATTCTATTCTGTGCACTTTATGGAAGATTTATGTCCATGGTTCCCATTAGCACTAATGGGAACTTCACTCACAAATCGGCCACACACAGAGAAAGGACAGAAGAGTCCTCAATACAAGCTGGCTGATGGGGATAATACTAATCTTTTTTTCTCAGGAAAGCACACCTTAGCAAATCATCTTCAACAGCTGCTGCAACAACACAGAGGGGTTTTTTTTGCAATTGCATAAGTGTGTTAGTAAATAGCTATGATGTAATGAAAGCAGTATCAGTCAGATTACACTTAAGTATCCATCCCTCCTCAGAGACTTTATCAACAACTGACTGATAAGTTCCCACGTGTTTATGTTAGGATTATCCATACCATGTCAGGAGTGGCAAGTGTGTTTTTATGGTCTCCAAGTTCAGGGAAATGGTTGAGCCTAGTAGCTCAAAAAGACAGAAGAAAAGCAAATGTGCAGTAGTTCCAGCTTCCAGATAAAGGGGTCACTTGAGTGGCTGCTGATGTTCTAACACAGACTTTTGCAAAGCCCAGATACCTGATAAAAAAAAGTTTGTGATTAAATGATCCCAGATGCAGACTGAAAAAGAAATAGAAGCCCAGTGAACCTACTCCTTTGATTTCAAGCACAAGAGTACAAACCTTACCAGTAATGCTCACAGCTCCTGTGTGGAGCTGTGACCCTGACTACTGCCTATATCCAATCCAGGAACTTCAGAGCAAGTTAGAGGGAATTTTTCCAAGAGATGTAATGGAAGTTACTCTGAAGAGCATTGAGGAGGGAGTTGTCTCCTGGCATCAGGACATGAACAAAATCACTTCCATACCTTGTAGCATGCTTACTGGCTGCCAGCCTGAACTTTGTATAGTTTTGCTTAGAAGATAACTGTGTGATGACCAATATATTTTCAGTGAAGAGAATATATTGTTATGACCATGTGATTTCTTTTTTTATCGGTAGATATAGTGAATTAGAAGGCTGGAGGAAAGCAACTGATGCCATCTTTCTGGCTCAGGAGAGGCTGCAAAATATTTATAGAACAAAAATGACAAATAAGGATGTAGATTATTTGCAGCTCATAAACAAGCATGAGCAGATCCAATATTGTTAGAGTATTTTATCATCAAAAGCCCTGGCAGCTGAAATTTTTCAATATGAAATTTTTTTGAAAGTTCTGTAATGGATACAGTAGAGAAGAGTCTGACAGTGATTTGGGAATAGATTAGATGATAACAACTATTCCACCTGTACTTCTGTACCTTTGAGTCAGCAAGTGATATTATTACTGTTAAACAACAAAACTTCTCAAAGGTACTAAGGAAATCTTAAGCAATATGGTCATGCAATATTCACAGAATCACAGAATTTCTAGATTGGAAGAGACCTTCAAGATCATTGAGTCCAAGCCATGTTCTAACACCTCAACTACATCATGGCACCAAGTGCCACATCCAGTCTTTTTTAAACACATCGAGGAACCTCCACCACTTCCCTGGGTAGATGATTCCAGTATTTGACCACTCTTTCTGTGAAAAACTTCCTCCTTAATTCTAGCCTGTATCTCCCTTGGCACAGCTTGAGACTGTGTCCTCTTGTTCTGTCTGTTGTTGCCCAGAGAAAGAGACCGACCCCCAGCTCACCACCGTCACCCTTCAGGAAGCTGAAGAGGGTGATAAGGTCACCTCTGAGTCTCCTTTTCTCCAGGCTGAATAACCCCAGCTCCCTCAGTCGTTCTTCATACGGCTTGTGTTCCAAGCCCCTCACCAGCCTCGTTGCTCTCCTCTGGACACGCTCAAGCATCTCAACGTCCCTCCTAAACTGAGGGGCCCAGAATTGGACGCAGTACTCAAGGTGTGGCCTCACCAGTGCCGAGTACAGGGGAAGGATGACCTCCCTGTTCCTGCTGGCCACACTATTCCTGATCCAGGCCAGGATGCCATTGGCCCTCTTGGCCACCTGGGCACACTGCTGGCTCATGTTCAGCCGACTGTCAACCAGCACGCCCAGGTCCCTTTCCTCCTGAGCACTGTCCAGCCATACCGTCCCCAGCCTATAACACTGCAGGGGGTTATTGTGGCCAAAGTGCAGGACTCGGCACTTGGACTTATTGAACTTTATCCCATTAGATTCTGCCCACCCATCCAACTGTTCCAAGTCCCTCTGCAAAGCCCTCCGTCCCTCTAACAGATCCACACACACTCCCAGCTTAGTGTCATCTGCAAATTTGCTAATGAAAGACTCTAAACCCTCATCCATGTCATCAATAAAAATATTAAACAGAACTGGCCCCAGCACAGACCCCTGAGGGACACCACTGGTGACTGGCCGCCAGCTGGATGCAGCACTGTTCACCACCACTCTCTGGGCCTGGCCATTCAGCCAGTTCCTAACCCAGCACAGAGTGCTCCTGTCCAAGCCACGGGCTGCCAGCTTGTCTGGAGTGTGCTGTGGGAGACAGTGTCAAAGGCCTTGCTGAAATCCAAATAAACAACATCTACTGCCTTCCCTGCATCCACTAGGCAGGTTACCTGGTCATAAAAGGTGACCAGGTTGGTCAAACATGACCTACCCCTCCTAAACCCATGCTGACTGGGTCTGATACCCTGGCCATCCTGTAAATTCTGTGTGATGGCACTTAATGTAAACTGTTCCATTATCTTGCCAGGTACTGAGGTCAGGCTGACTGGTCTACAATTACCAGGATCCTCCTTTGCACCCTTTTTGTGAATGGGTATCACATTGGCCAGCTTCCAGTCATCCAGAACCTCACCAGTGAGCCAGGACTGTTGGTAAATGATGGAGAGTGGCTTTGCAAGCTCATTTGCCAGCTCTCTCATTACTCTGGGGTGGATCCTGTCTGGTCCCATAGATTTATGAACATCCAAGCATTTCAGTAGTTCTTTGACTGCCTCTTCTTGGATAATGGGGGGACCATTCTGCT
The DNA here is from genome assembly GCF_037042795.1 of Molothrus aeneus. Taxonomy (NCBI): domain Eukaryota; kingdom Metazoa; phylum Chordata; class Aves; order Passeriformes; family Icteridae; genus Molothrus; species Molothrus aeneus. The sequence goes on along the minus strand of NC_089650.1, from coordinate 42,111,923 downwards.
CCCTGACACCATCAACCATTCCAGGCGGGCAGGTGTCTTGAGGGCAAGTCATCTTCCCACTAAAAACTGAGGCAAAGTAGGCATTAAGCACTTCTGCCTTCTTCTCATCTGCAGATGCTAACTTCCCTCCTTTGTCCAATAAAGAACAAAGGCTGGTCTTACCCTTCCTTCTAGCATTAATGTATTTGTAAAAACATTTTTTATTATCCTTCACAGAAGTCACCATTCTAAGTTCAAAATGAGCTTTGGCCTCCCTAATTTTTTTTCTGCATGCTCCAGCAGCCTTCTTGAATACTTCCTTAGAGACCTGACCCTCCTTCCAATGCTGATACATCCTCTTTTTATTCCTAAGTACCTCCAAAACCTCCTTGCCCAGCCAGGCTGGACGTTCACCCCGTTGACTGATCTTTCTGCACACAGGGACAGTCTGTTACTGTGCCCTCAAGATCTCTGTTTTGAGGCATGCCCACCTTTCCTAGACTCCTTTGTTTTTAAGGGCTATTTCCCAAGGGATGCTCTGAATAAGTCTCCTAAACAGGCCAAAGTCTGCCTTCCAGAAGTTCAATGTAAGAGTCTTACTGGTGCTCCTCCTGACTTCACCAACTATTGAGAACTCTATTATTTCATGATCACTCTGCCCCAAGCGGCCTCCAACCACCACATCTCCCACCAGCCCATCTCTATTTGCAAACAGCAGATCTATTCCATACAGATGTGTATAAATATCTATATATACATAAATATAGTGACAACTTTTCCCCTAAGTTGTGTATCCTATAATAGATCTATGTTTCTCTAGTTGTAACTCTGGGCATTGTTATTCCCTTCAGTGACTAGGGAATTTCTGTGTTCCCACAGAATAAGCCAAGTTCCATGTCTGACAACTGCTAGTCATATCTGCCTTTGCTAGTAGTGAGTAATGATTGCTAGTAATGAGTGCACAGGCCTCTTGCTTATCTAAATTCCTGTCATTGTGAAAACAATTTTGCAATAATGTATAATTTTTAATTAGACATTTGCATTATTAACAGCCATTGAAAGACAATTACAAAAGGTAACTTTGCATATAAGATTATTTTGTTACCTAGGATACTTTTCGTGAGAGATGTTAGTGATTTTTTTCTTAACAGCGGCTGTTTTGATGCATAGTTGACTGGATGCCCAGTTGGAAGATTAGGTATATGAAAGCTTTCCTCAGCTAGGGCTGCCATGCCAGTCTGTTGCAACTTGTTTCAAAAGGTTCACGACAGAGAACTGTTGTTAACTTGGAAAACTTTATCTTTTACAGACATTGCTAAGTTTATGCCTTTCTTTATTCCTTTCCTCATTTAAAATTCAAACAGCAGCGAAATGAAACTAGACTGTAATATTCTAAGCCCTGGATAAAGGTCTATCACATTATGATGGTCTGTACTCTATGTTGTCTGTTGTTCAGAACTGAGAATGCAAACAAAATCAACTTTATGGTATGCCTTACTAAAAGGGGCTTTGGATTATTTCACACCTAAGTTCAAGTTTGTATGTGCCACTGGACAGCTGTGTATCTAATATCTGCTCTCACAAAAAAATTGTATTATTAGGACTAAGTGACATACATGAGTATTTGTGTGTAACTAACTTTAAAATCTCATGTATATAATATGTGAGCTGCTGCCCCATTTAGTAAAAGATCACTAGATGCTTCAAAGGCTTTATCAAAGGCTGTTTTCAGTTTACACAAATTTCAGCATGAAGTCTGTTGAAGCGTAAAAATACGTAGTCTGAGCTGAGTAACAGGATCATTGCTTTGTTTTTATAGAGTCATTTTCCTTACAGATCATCACTGGACTTGAATTTTACTCAAGAAAAACAGATCAAACACTAAAACTTAGCTCAGTGATGTCAGGAAAATTATATAAAATACTGAAAATAATATAAAATACTGAAGTGAGGAGAATCCCTGTAAACAAGTATAACATTACCACAGGATCAGATTGAATGTTTAACATATGTTTCATCTTCCAGCTCCAACTGAAATACCTACAGATGTGAGCGTAAAGGTTTTGTCATCTTCTGAAATGTCTGTTTCTTGGCATCATGTTTCTGATAAATCTGTGGAGGGATATCAGGTGAGTTTAGTAGTGACTCTGTCAATCCATTTATTAATTTACTGTCAGTAGTTATAGCCAACAATAATTGGCATTCTGGCATTCCATCTCTTAGGGTTCACTTCTCTTTAGTTAGCATGTTCCATGCAGATTTTGCATCTTGAGAAACAGATTATTTTTGGTGTTATGTACTTCATTACTAAAATAGATTAGGAAATGTATGTTTGCACTTTTCAACTAACAAAAGGCACCATTATTTCCTGAAATAACATTGTCTCTTTCATGTAATTGAATGCCTATCTATAACTTCTTAAAATATATTGAAATTAAATTTTGGGTGTAATTTCCAACACATATGCAAAATTGTAACTAACTCTGGCCCACTTAAATTACCAGCAGTTATTAATATATTTCACCAACAAAACCCTACAGTAAGATTTTGACAAATGTCAAAATCCAGTATAACAGAGACGCTGCTATTGTGCAAGACAGTGATGTTTTCTTGATGGTTTCTCTGCTCTGCATGAAAAAGAGCTTCAGGGCATGTTCCATTTGGTCCATCTCAATGGTATTACTGGTGAAAATTGTTCTTGTCCTTCTGCAGAGATGACAACAACCACAGGCTGGGTGCAATGAGAAATGGCCATGTAGTACTCTAGCAGGGAAGTCTTAACATCATCCATGCACAGTAGATGCTGGCAAACTCTGCAGTGTACAGTCTGCTTACTTTGGCTGCAACCCAAAATGAGGGTTTGGGTCTTTAGTTTGTTAGTGACTTACCTTGGGATTTAAGTTTTCAGGTACTTGAAGATATCCTCTATGTTCCAAAATAAGGACATGCAAATGAGTAGCAATCTCATGGAATGTATTTTTTTAATTAAAATCTATTCATAAATAAGTAATACTTGGGCTTTTTTTTATTTCCTGACTTCTGTTTCTGTTTCCATGAGATTTATGTAAAACTTTTGTCATACCTTAACAAAAATAGTGTCCCATATAAAGGTTGATGTCAGGGGACATCAGAGGAAGAAGGGAGGAGAGAGGATTTAGCAGGAATGACCAGGATGAATGGAACACTCAATAGAAAAAACGAAAAAAGAATGAGAAAGAAATGTGGGGGATCTTTGAGTGGAAAAGAGAATAACTGTTAGAAAGGTGGGATATCCTGGGAATGGACTATTTGCTACATGGACTATGGATGTTTGCTACATGGACTATGGATGATGGACTATTTGCTACATGGACTATGGATGTTTGCTACATGGACTATGGATGATGGACTATTTGCTACATGGACTATGGATGTTGGGGGTGTGGCCTTGTTTCGATAGCTGTAGTGTAATTTCATCCACCTATTTGTGGAGAAATTCACAAACCAGCGTGAACTGACTGGCTTGTATGTGTACAGTGAGGAGCTACATTAGAATATAAATTTCTTCCTTTTTCCCCCCTCTTTTTCTAAGAAAATCTTCTGATTATCAGGACTATGTAAAAGATCCCATCTGGCTAGAAAATAAACAGACTGATAGTCCCAAATTACTGCCCCACAATTCTCAATAAGGTATTAATTCTGAGATATTTTTCCCCAGAACAATCACCAGTCTCACTCTAGCAGAAGGGAAGGCAGCAAAAGGAAAGTCCATGCTTCTTCACTGAGGATAAAAATAAAGACTTGTGTTCCTGAAGATCAGAACCCCCATTAGTCCTGAAGGAGCCATAGGACAGGGCAAAAATAGAGAGGGTTGTTCTGGAAGGTTAAGGCTGCAGATAGCATTTGTGAAGTTGCAATAAAAGTTGTGGTGAAAGAAGTATTCGAAGTGCATTATAAAATTCTAGTGACTATCTCTGGAAGGCTCTGGGTCTATTTGCATTGATAAATAATAACCTTTAAATTACTGCTCAGTTGTAACACAGGTTAATAGAAACCATCATTCACCAGAGCACCTTCTCAGTTTCCTATTGGTCTTTATTATTTCTAGAAAATTGCATAATTGACTTTTTTGAATGCTAGAGTTTAAGAGGTGGGAGTGCCCTGAGCAAAGATCCTGAGGTATTTCACCTGTGACACAATGCTTCTCACAGCAGGAGGAGTCAGATTTTCCTGACACTAATGCATTCTGTCAGCATGAGTGCCCCCATGGCGATGAGTGTGAGCTGTTACATTTTGCTATTACAGAGAAGTATCCTCAGCTCACACTTAAAGAAGAGATAAAGTATGAAAACTATCTCCATCCATATAGAGAATTTAAGATTGATGAGTTCTTACAATAGACTGCTAACAGCCACATCTCGGCAGTGCATGCAGCACAATGACACTATTCTTATTTTGCATCGTTTCTATGCAATAGAAACAGGTTTATTTTACTAAACAAATTTATCACTACTCACCACCATTGTATCTTCTAGACTGAAATATGCTATTAGCATTCTTTCTCAATATGAGTAAAGTGTATTTTTGTGTCAGTCCTACGTAGAACCTTCAAGAATATGGAAGCTTTTGTTTCATGATACTTACAGAAAGAGTTTCAGTATATTAAAGTTTGAATAGAGGAGAAGACCATGAAAGACAGGTTTTTTCCTGATTTTAGCACAGAGAGATGAACTAATTCATGATGGCTAAGGCATTCCTTCGCACAAATCACAACTGGCTTATTTCCCACAAAAATTCTAGAGCTTGGTTGAAATCTCCTTCTGTGTTCTCTGGGAATTCATTGCCTGTGGAGTACCCTAACAAAGTAAATGCAGAGCACCAGGAATAAGAAGGCTGTCTGGGCCTGCTATGTTAGCTCTTTAAAAAAAGAGAGAGGGGCTATTCTGTAGAGTGGGGAAATGTGATCCCTTGAAGCAATGTGGCATTTAATTCCAGAGGCAAGAAAGAAATTTCCAAATTATTTCAAGAAAGTTTGGAATTATTTAAAAATAAAGTGAGAAATGTAGGAATGGTATGAAGACAGTAGTTTTCTTAGCTCTCAGGGAAGCAGTATTTCTTTTTCCAGGAGTTGTTACAATGGTCCAAATATATAAATATGGCTGTGTATTAGAGAAGAACTTTCTGTGTTCATGACATATAGCTCACACAGTATGGGAGTAGAGTCCACAACATTGCAGCCGAGAGCTATTGTATTTAGGATTTAAATTTTATTTAATTTTTAAATTATATAAATTCTGTCTGAAATGTAGTATATTCTCAGTTATGACATTTGCATTTCATTCATTTTTCTCACTTGTCTTGTTTCATGCTCTATATTACTCTTGTATTACACCATTAGCTTCCCTGTACTGTAAATGAACATTAAGATTGTTAGAAGCTTTGCAAGGCAGAGGAATGCAAAGGTAAAGCTGTTACTTAATTAACATGATAGATCATACAAAAAAAAATTAATTGTTTTTCAGTGGCCAGCTAAAATCAACAACAAAGTTACTATTGGTCCTGTCATGGTTAATAAACTTTTGGCCACCTAGAACTTTACAGACATACTTTTGCTGCAGGCTAGAAACTTGTTTGAACTTAAAAGATAGACATGACGTTCTCTAGCTCCTGATGTACACGCCCTCTCTCACCTGAGTCAGCCACTTACTGTTAATACCTTATGGTGTACAGCTGGTTGCATTCAACAAGACCTGCTTATCTACAACAATATGTTAATTATAATTTTCTTCATATAAAAGAAACTCTGACTTGAAGATCACTATCAGACCTTCAGCTGAAATGGCTGTCACAGTTTCAGATCCATGCCAGTTTGAAGCCATTCATCTGGTGGAGGTTGCCACTCTACTGCTGAAGCCTGCAGAATGGACTGGGTGCAGAGTCCTCATTTTAGGGTAAAGGCTGTTTACTTGGGAAAATAGCCACCTTTATAAGTGTGAATTTTATGAGTGCGATTGCCTAAATTAAGCAAACTGATGTTTAGGATGCTAGTGAATGATACTTTCTAAACAAAATGCAGGACATACATTTATAGAACTGAAGATTATCTTTTTGTGCCTGCTGGAAATCAGGTGTGCATGCTGAACTTAAAAAGCAAATCCAGTTTGGTCTGCAGATACAGGAGTGTGATTGTCCCTGCAGCAGGAAAGAGTGACAAAGGCCACTAAGATGTCACATTTGTAATAATCAGAGTGAGTAACCTGTAGCACTGGTGGGAAGGACTGTGGCAAAAAACATTGACAAGAGACAAGCTCCAAGAAGTATTTAGTTGACAGTAATCTCTGGGTAGTGATACTGTTCTCATGTACAAAGACATTTGAAGTAGGTAAAGAGAAATCTGCTGCTAAATCCCCTGCATCTCTCATTATTCAACCACAGCATGTGTTCCAAGATAAAAGGAAGCAATATTTTTATTAAATATTGTAATTTAAATGTAAATAGGAGAAATAAAGCCTCACTAAACAAGGGCTGTACCCACAACTTGTAAAGAAGAGAACTTGTGATATTAACACTTTGAAAGACCATCAGTTCTTCTAACCTATTCCTTAAATAAAGTTTTCATGGACAACTAATGTCAGAAGAACAGAAGGTTAAAGTTGCTATTTAAAAGAAAAGATGACAGGATACCAATAATATCTTACAAAGTAAGATTTTTCCTAGAGCCTGAATTTACCAACAGTATTAACTTCTTCCTAAAAAATTTTAAACGTCCTCATGTAACATACAAAAATTCATTATGAAGTCAGACAGAAGCTGAGCAGAAATGCTGAGGGTGAAAACACTCAGGAACAAAATTCAATGGGCACAGCTTTCTGCTCTTTCAGGTTTCTGCAGTAAGTTAGTCTTATGCAAATGGTTATAAACCAGACAAAACCCAGAGACTGACAGTGTTTCACTCTCATTTGCATCTCACAAGGCCATGCAGAATAGGACCCTGTATATGTGAGGGACTGTATGGAATGACATCACTCCATAGGAATTACACTGTTTTCACCTGGTGCTTTGTTATGAATTAAATAATTCATAATAATGAATTAAAATAGGATGGAACAAGTTCTTGGGGAAAAAAAAAAGGAACCCTAATGGAATTTCTGTGTACTCTTAATTGGCTTTGGGTTTTAAGGTGTTATAAGCTTACAGTCATGTTTTTTGCATATTGTAAATATTTTCATGTACTTCTTAATCTACTTGGACAAATGTTATATTGTGCTATGAAACCTAATCAAGTTCAGCTGAAAACCTCTGAAAATGGTTAGGTACACCTATTCAGACCTACAATGCAGCTAACATGACTGAATACTTTGCTTTCCATAGATAGAAGTACAAAAAGCCTAAATTTGTAAGACATGCAAAACAAAACACGCCAAAAACATTCTTAGAGTTTAGTCTCTACAAGTGAAAGAAAATAATACTAAAGTTCAGAGTAGCATGCAAAAACAAAAAAGCAAGAAAAAAGTCTTGTTCTTTGAAGGCATTATCCAGCTCCCAGGCTTCTAGTGACTTAGCTGGGAACAAGTTAAACCACTGTGAGAAAAGTTTACATAATAAATTCTAGATTTATTTTTGTTCCTTTATGCCTATACACAACTTGGTTAAAATCACAGCCTGTAGAAGGAATTCTATGCTATTGCTGTTAGATTTCTTTTAGCTGGCTTATATCTGAATATACAATATAGAAATACATCAGGCTTTATAAAATTTCGTTATGATTAAATATGTAACATTTAATCCTCCAAATGGCATGCTTACAGATTCGTTACTGGGCTGCTCATGATAAAGAAGCAGCTGCACAGCGGGTACAGGTGAGCAATCAAGAGTATTCAACCAAACTGGAAAACCTCAAGCCTAACACTCGCTACCATGTGGACGTGTCTGCCTTCAACAGTGCAGGCTATGGACCTCCCAGCAGCACCATTGATGTTGTTACAAGGAAAGCACGTAAGTAAATGGAGCATTAGGTCAAGTATAATCATGTCCACCATGTTTTCAAACATGGCTTCTTGTTCACATACCCAATGTTCTCTTCTCATATGGCATTGCTGCTTAGTCTGAAAATTTCTGCTAAAATTCTCCTTCCTCTCTTTTGTTGCCATATATAATGGGGATATCTTACAAAAGGCGGTAAAGAGGCTAAGATTATAGGCTCAAAGGAGGGTGACCTGAAAGCTCAGATCAGGTTGCTCAGGGTTTTCTCCAGCTGGATCTTGAAAACCTAAAGGGATAGAGACTGCACAACCTCTCTGAGAAACCTATTCCAGTCCCTGACTTATTCTGAGCATCTAGTCTGAGACTCTTAATTGATATTGTGCATTTTTGTTACTCATCCTCCTGCTGTGCCATCCAAGAGCCTGGATCCTTTTTGATAAACCCCTGGCCAGGATAGGGCACTCTTAGGTCCCCTCCTGTCTCACCTCCAGGGTGAGCAAGTGCAACTCTTTCACCTTTCTTTCACAAATAAAGTGTCCCAGATCCCTACCAGGTTGGTATTGCTCTGTTGTACTCACTCCAGATTACTAGTGTCTTTCAAGTATTGGGAATCCCAAAGCTGGACACAATATTCTAAATGATGAGCAGTTGAGACCAGCTATTGCTTAGGCGTCTATACACTGCATTTCTGTTTTGTCAATGATGAATAAAATGTGACCAGATGCCATTGTCATCAGCAGCAGAGCAGCAAATTCAGGCTGCCTTGAGAAGTGGGCGATCTGAATCTCACTCTAGAATTGACATACCATAACAGGTTTTTGAATATTGTTCCTGACTCAATGAGGATACCTAGCACTAGCATTGACTGAACAATGTAAGAAAAGCATCTTGTGTATTTAAAATGCAATTATCTGGGCTAAAAATGCATACAACTGATTTGAGGGTCTCTGTCAGTAAATAGTGTATTGTGCAACTTGCATCTGCAGGGTTCATTAATAAGAGCCCATTTTATAAGCTTTCTGTGTAAGTTATAATTAATGGTTTCTGCATTGGCGTACTGTTATTTCTGCTGATCTGAGTTAAATTATGTAGAAATGGCTGTAAATAATTGATTGAATGTTTGCTCTCTATGAATAAATATGACTTATGCCACATTTCTGGGAGATTCTGAAGGTAGTTGCATGCCAGCAAACACTGGTGGTCAGCAACATTGAGCGGTAATGTTGGCCACTTACATTCTGGCAACACAGAAAGGCAGACCCACAATGCAGCCACTGCACAAAGCCATCCAAAATTGCCTGGCTGGAGCTGTAGCAGTTCATTCCAGGAAGGAGACTATCCTTTGCTTATATATATGACAGCCTAATTTCCATTTTCATATTTTTACATGTCTCAATAAAAACATCATTGAACATTTATGAAACCTCATTTATGTGTACATTATACATATGTTTCTTTTCAGCTCCAAGCCAGCGCCCAAGAATTATCAGTTCTGTAAGATCTGGTTCAAGGTACATCATCACCTGGGATCACGTGAAGGCAATGTCAAATGAGTCTGCCGTTGAAGGATACAAAGTATGATATCTGAAAATATTTTTTATCTTTATGTATGCTTTGTGTAGTGCATTTTATAGACAGTGTTGAATCTTTGTATGTAATCAGACTTGCACACACTTGAATGCTGAAGAGGAAGGCATTATACTCAGCAATCGCAACCATCCAGTAGGCCTAGGGCAAAGCCTATGTCAATATGGTGAGAAAAAATTAGGGGACTGAAATTCATTTGGGTGGTAAATCACATTAGGGGAAAGTTCATAGCAGTGAATGCAACAACCTTATTTCCCACATGATCACATTTATTGTCTGTTGGTTTAAAATAATGTATAGAAAACTTATATACTTTATCGTTTTTCCTTTTATCAGTATGCATTGTTCCAGTTTTCCTTTCCCATCTCCATACAGGGGTTATAGTTCCTGAAACATGAGTTTTTAAAGTCTGGGAAGAAAGACAAAGGGAAGGGACCTCTACCATCAGTAGATGCAGTTACTCTGTAACCACAGCAAGTGTATATACTGACTATAGGGCATATAGAAAACTTCAGCTATTAATTCCTGTTTAATGTTGCTACTTGCTTGGCAGTAAGAAAATTAGTATCATACTCTTCATTTGCAAATTTGATTGTGGAGTTGCACTCCTTCCTGGGAATTGCTAATCATGTTTCACAGAGATTATTTCAGAAAGAAATAGGATCTTTTCTAAAGGTCCCAAAAGACAACTACCATCTCATTTGCAATAGTTTAGCATTATTGAGAGTTAATAATAAAATTGCTAATCGTCTCATTTATAAATTTTGTGTCAGAAAACCCAGCTGAGTTCTCATATTTTTATTTTATGGTCTCTGCCACCTTGCCTTGATATTCTCCATCACTTAATTACTTATTTTGAGTGTAAGTGCTAAACTTATTTTTCAAAAGGTGGCATAATTTTGTAACAGAAAATGAGAAGACATCCTGTCTAAATTCACCTTGTGTAAATATTTAAAAAGTTGTATTAGCCCCTAAGTTTATATATATATATATGTGTGTGGGTATATATAGTGTTTCATATAAATTAAAACCCAATACTTTTTCATTGACACAGTTTACAGAATGTATCATACAGAAATGTATCTTCATGGAAATGTAACATTTCAATAACTGTATTTACCATGACTTTCCTAGGTACTATATAGGCCAGATGGACAGCATGAAGGCAAGTTGTTTTCCACTGGAAAGCACACAATAGAGGTCCCAGTCCCCAGCGATGGTGAATATGTTGTTGAGGTGCGAGCACACAGTGAAGGAGGAGATGGAGAAGTAGCCCAAATAAAAATTTCAGGTGAGCAGATAACTTCCCTTTTTCTTTGCCACATTCCTTGGAAATTTTGGACTGAGTGTTTTCCTCTTGCATGCTATTGAGAGATGGGCACACCCAAAATTGGAAAGATAGCCCTTCAGGAGTGACTGCACTGAGAATAAGAGTATATCTTAAAACATTTCTGAGGACTCATAGCACACACACAGGACACTCCTGTAGCAGTCCAGCTCAATCCTAGAAGCACTGCCAATCTTCCAAATACCAGAGTGCTTTTACTGGTGCCCCCGGTTAGGCTACCACTTCTAGTAATGTCCCACAGGCATAACTACATGGTGCAGACCTCAGGATCTAGGTGTCAGCTTGCAATAACCCCATAGGCCTAGCACCTTTTGCCTCTATGTCATTCCTTTGACAACTGCCACTAAATGGAAAATAATAGAGAAAAGGAATGGTCCACAGTGATCCACAGACCTCTTGCTGGGGAAGTTCCACTTCTCAGTGAGAAGGGGATCTGTGGCACAAAAATTATAAATAAGCAGTGAGAAACTCCACATGCTCTAATTCAGAGTGGTCTGGATGACTGGTAAAGAAGAGAAGGGACCGTGGCTTAGGATAATTCAAATTTGGCTTAATGTTGACTATGAATACAAGTTCAGACATGGTCTGCACATCTCCTTCCTGTTAGTTTTTTATCTTAAGTAGTTCCTTGGCACTGTTTGGTATGAAAGAGAACATATGAATAGACATCAAGGAATTGGATAGTTTCTTTGCAAGGTTATAATTCCATCACTTACATTGTATTCTTGTATTTTTAATCTAAAAAATTAACCCAGGGAATAGAAAGGATTAAATGTCAAAAATATTCTTATCACAGAAGCAATGCAATCATTATTGTGGCTTTTTAAAAAGAACAATGTTTATGCTGTATTATCTGTACTGTGGGGGAAGCTGCCCGTGCCTAAAGGAGTGGACCTCCCATCTGCAGGTTTCCAATAATATACACAGTTTATATAATCTGGTGTGAGCTCATGAGTATCACCATTTTTGTTTGTATTAAGTTTTTATTTTGTGTTTATTTTGTTCTTATGAATACCTGCACAGTAGACACATTTTACCTATTTTTTTTTTATCTATGTTTTTCTGGCTTTGGTGTCCGAGCATTGTTTCCTTTTGTAGCTGTTGTTAGATTAAAGAGTGTTTTTGTGTCTAATACATTGTTCCCATTAAGAACTGTATCTATACTAGCCAAGTGACTAATCAAATGTTTAAAACACTGTCTGCCTTGAATTTCTCCTCAATAACAATCATCAGGTCTTAAATAAATTCATCAACTCTTTTCTTCACCTCTCCAGCTTCTGATACTTCCTTTAAGACTAGATACTATATATGCACTCTGTTCAACTCAGCTGTCTGCAGAGATATTCTCACCTCCCCACACTTAACTACTTCCAGCATTATTCATGAAAGGCTTTCATTAGCCATTTATTACCTTTCATGGGGCTATGAGATTATGTTCATCTTGTTTGTCCAATACCATCTCTAAATTCTTCCTGGAATCCATACTTTCCAGGATGCACTATCTCATCATTTGCAGAGTACCACCGCAGGGTCATGTCTCTTTTTAACTTTGTGTTTAATTTTGCCTGTGGCTATGACAAAGCACAGTTGGTTTGAATGGTTCAAGTCCCTGTCTGAATTTTTGTATTAATCTGTTGTTGTCTCTATTTGCCATCTTGGTTCCATAGGTGCTTACTTCTGCTGCTTTTGATATAAATATATGGATTGCATTCAGTCCAGAGCTGTTCAGTGTGGAATTGCACTAGAAATTCAGAGCCCATTCTTCAATAATTGTGGTTTGAAATCTGCTAGTGTCTGACTTCTTAATCCATTTAGCATATGTGTTAATTGTGTGTACCATGTTCTATGAGACTATTTTAGGATAGTAAGTCAACCACTTTAAAAAATCTGAAATATATTGTTGTATTATCATTCACTGGGACAATCACTTTTAATATGTTTTATAAGTCACAAAAATGTTTAGGGAACTCCTGTCTTCAGGACATGTCCTAAGTATCTTTGTATCAACCATGTGTTACAGCCTGCCATTGGTGTGGTGCAAAGGCCTTTAGGTTGCAGCTGGCAGATTATTTCCCAGAGCATCGTGTCAGTGCAATGTCAAGCCCAAGCTGATCAGTCTTGCCAAGACTGTGACCTGTCCCAAGTATGTCTGTACAGAATTAGCACCACTGGGAGAGTTAGCACCCTGCTAATGCTGATTTGCAGAGTTTTGCATTAAACTGTCTTCTGCACTGCAGACAAGTTCTCATCCATAAATTGTACCACACACCAGCTAGACAGACAGGGACTGTGCCTCTGCTAACCTAGACAGAGACAGCATTCCCTGGACTCAGTTTAGGAAAGTTTGAAAAAGAGACAAAAGGCAAGGTATTCTCTTTGGAACACATAGTATACAGGCAATCAGGAAAGAATTTCAGGTTATTTCTAGGCTGCTTTTCCAAAAAGCAGAACAAAGTATAATTTTAATGCCTACACATGGCAAATTATGTCTGCTAATTTTTATTTTTAAGGAAATCTTCCAGTAATGGATTAGGGTTTAGAATAATTATCTCAAAAGAATGATAGAGTAGTTAATTTTTTTTTTTTAAATTACGGTTTTTCTCAGAGAATTGCAAAGAAGAGAAGATGTAGTTTGATAGGAATGTATGTTGTGGTGCTTGACTGACCAAAATGGAAGTTACATATTTACACAGAGATGTAAACAATAGTTAAAGCAAAACATAAGGAGTCTTACCAAACTCAGAGAGGAATATTGCCTTACATGACCTTTAGGCATCTGATTCCAGTGTTTGCAAACCTACCTAATTTTGTGCAGAAGTGAATGGGGAGAATTAAGTAGCTAGGGCAGAGGTTCCAAATAGTCTATATGACCAGGAATGGCAGGATCTTAAACAAGGAGTGTCTGCAACACCAGTGTGTCATCCAAGTGGGTGTTTCCCTGCTGTTCACTGGGTATCAAATCCAAAGTAATCTACATAATATGGCTGAGTTAGGTGTCTAAGTTCCCATTATAATCAGTTGTCATTTAGGGTGTAATTCAGAATGTTAAATAAAGCCTGTAGCATTTGAGATGCCCCAGTTTACCAGGGACATCCTGGGGCATCTCAAATGCTACGTCCAGGGACACAATTCTGACAGGCATGACATGAAATACAGGGAACCTGAGGCCTTCTGGATAGGTAGGTTGTCTTAGTTTGCAACAAATTTGGAGAGGAACTTCCAAAGGGATGGTTCCTTAAAGGGCAAAATTCAGCAGTCCTTCCCTCCACCTGTTTAGGTGATAAACTTCCTTCAAGAAAAGTGGAAAAAACTGTTTATTTAACAAGCAAAGTATTTATAAGCATAAAAAATGAATAATATTCAACAATAAAACCTTTTGCTGTTTTGAAGAGAGGGCAAATTCAGAAAGCCCTTCTGTAGTTCAGAGAGAGTGCTCTGTGGGTGTTTCTGGCTCACTGAGTGTCTCTCAGTCCCTCTGGTGCTGGAGTGCAGTGTCCTGGGCCCTCAGTGTGCCACAAGTGGGAGCCCACAGTGTTTTTTTCCTGGGTTTTTTGTCCAGAGCAGGTTTGAACAGTTCCAGGAAAAGAAGAAGCCGCAGTCTGAGGAACTTCTCTGCCTCAGCTAGCTAAAAACTAACTAAAAGCAAAGGAGAGCTCTCTCCCACTCCCTGTCTGTGCTGCAGACAATGTGCGCTCAGAGGCACCTGCAGCTCTTGTCTCCTTGGTTTTGAATACAGCCCTGAAAAAATTCCACTGCTTTTCCTTCTCTCTCAGATCTATTTTTAAAGGAAGTTCTTTCTGGGCTAAACAGATGATGGGAATGTAATTCAGCATCATAAAGTCATCCCAGCACACAGGTGGAGGCCAGACAGGACACCAGCACACATCTTTTATCCTATATTTCAGGTTCAGGAGCACTAACTGGCCCTGAGGTCCTAACATAGGAACTAAAATTGTAGCATGTTTTAACTAACATAATTACATTTGAAATTCAAATGGAAAAGAAACTAGAAGTAGATTTTATTTCTATCTCAATTCCTTGTTCAAGGGAAAAAACCTCCTTTTTGTTTTCTTCATCCTCTCCCATCTCACAGAAAACCCAGTCACCTGCAGAAGGGGGAGGCAAATATCCTGCAGCCACTTTGCTCTCATGTAACCAGTCAGCTTCCAACAGGTTACACTATTTTAGTTGAGAGTGATACAAGTTTATCAAACAGTATCTGAAGCTACCTCACATGCCTTTCTTTTTAGTGAACATCTTGAAATAAAAGTTCTTATATAATAACTCTCTGTATATGTGCATTCCAGCATACAGCTATAACCAGTGTAAAATACAGCCACGATCTTTTGTATTTTATTGGCCAGTGCCTGTCGTAGAGCAAGGAGCTTTATTTTTTAAGCCATTATAGTGAATTAATGAGCTACACAATTTAAAATTCATTTTTGAGTTACCACAACCAGATGAAGGTTGGAATGACTTGTTTAACCAATGGAGTCTTTTTCAAGAGTTAATAGCTTATCTGTTTCCTTTGAAATACAGTAAAGGCTGAGAAATTTTTTTGTCTCTTGCATGAGTTTTGGACTGCAGTGCTTTGTCATATTACTAAAATTAGTGTAATCAAAACAATCTTGCAATTAGTAGGAACTAAAACCATATGGTGCTTAGTTCTTTTTTCACTTCACTTGTGTAACTGCACTGGCCCCAGTGCAGTTGCTTTATGCCAGAGTAAGGAAAAAAAGAATGAAGCTCTCAAGTTTTAAATATTCATCCAGAGTGGGAAAGAGGGAAGGGTTACTCTTCTTATTTGAATAAATATTGGGGAAGAAAGGGAAGTACCATACACCTTCAGCTTCACATGTGAAATCAGGTTAATGTCTCAGTTTTAATAGTGGCATGGAGAAAGAATAATTTAGGTATTGTATATGCTTATAGCAAGAGAACAAAATTACAGTTTCTCTGTGTTCAGTGCACACACACACACATATATATATACACATATGAATTCCATTTGCCAGAGGCATGTTTTTGGATCCTGAAATAGCATTTACTTTGAAGTACAGCTCTTTCAAAGGAAAATGCATAAATTTTGCCTGTACTAATTTACACAATCCTTTTAATTATTTATCTTTTAATTTTTTCAGTTACTATTTAAAAGGGGACAAATGTTTGTTGCACACATTAGTACCAAGTAAGTCAGGTGATCATTCACTTCTCATGTGGTATAATCACAACCTTTTGATTTGAAAATGCCCATCTGTTGCAAAAGCTGTTGTAGTAATAAGAGGAGGAGAACACAGATAAAAATCATAATACTGAAGAAAACAGATTCTACCTAGTTGGGGCAGGACAGTCCTTTGTTCCTCACCTTGGAACTTCTTATGCATCTTGTACAAGAATACAGCAAAAAGCTTCTACTGAACTAAAAGTACATTTCTGAAAGAGCTCTCCTCTAAAAGAAGAGTAACTTTCAAAATGCATTTGCTGTTGTCTCACTACTGAAAAATTAATTAGAAAATACTCAGAATGCCCTCTAACCTGGTACATACATATGCTTAAAACAACATATTTTGTTCTCTGCTGTTTTTCTTGATTTTTCTTCATCATCACATTTCATTTCATCACAATTCTAATTTATTGGTATTGCCTTCTTCCAAGCCTTAGTTTGATTGAATAAGGTGACATACTCAGTGATAGAATAAGTGTTATCTTGAACAGCCATATTCTCATTAATTTCAATTTTTTTCTCTTTTTCTTCTATTCAAACTCAAAGTTTGGACAGATGGTGGAAGTATTTTCATATCTAGTTATGTTTTCTTAGTCTGCATTATCCTGTGATAATCCCTGTTTCCTTTCTTCCTTTCTGCAGTGACTTTAATGCCCAATTTAAGACTTTTTCTGCCTTGCTGAAGAGCAAGGTCAATTGAAGCTGATCTGTCCTGCTGGACTAGTTTATTTTCTTTGCTGCTTCTCAGTCCATTATTTTTATTGTCTGCCTATTTTTTGTGTTGTTCTCCAGCCCTGGGTGCTGCTTGTTGCCACTGATTGTTCCTTGTGGTGCTGCAGTACTCAGGGAGCAGAGGGAGGGAGGCTGTGCCACCATTTTGCACCTGAAGAGTTTCTGCTGTTTACCCATTGCACCCTGTGGCTTTTTAAATGTGGACTATTTGCAAGTCAAAAAGAGTGACACAGCTGGTATATAGTTGGGCTGAATTTATTTGTAAGAAAAATTCACAAACCCCAATTTTCTTGAACAAGGGGGAGTAGAAATCCCTCAACATGCCAACTGGCCAAAGAAGATGGTCTGCCTAGGTCACAGAAGAATCTCTTCATGCTATTATTTGTTGTGTGCACAACTTTAAGAGTATATTTTATGAAAAAATATTACCATTGGTCTTCTACTTTACTCTCCATGCAAAAGAATCTGTAAGGCATATTAGTATATGTGAGGGGGAAGAGGTATTTGAGAAATAACCTATGTTTGTTGACAGCCAAGTAATAACCCAACAACTGAAAATTTTCTGATTTTTTTTGGAGTCCAGGTCATCTTTTCATGTTGGCAGCCCAGGTCTGTGGCAGGGCTAGAATCAATGAAATAGAAGCTCCAGCTGCTGACAATGCCAAGGTTCCAGATGCTATTGCCAGAAGAAAACAAAATGTTTCCTTGACAGAATTTTCAAGTAGGAGAGGACAGACTAACATAATGGGGTAGAAAAACCACCCAGACCATCAGCAGCAATTTAAATATGTTTTTCTTAGGATAGTTGAAGCTGTTCCCCAGATGCACAGCAAACCTTAGCACAGCCCAAAGCATGAGCAGATGGACAGACAGCTTTGTTTCCATCCCATACATCTACTCTACTGCAAAAACAGTAAATCACAGAGTTGTGAATCACTCCATAGTGAAAGGTTTATGGTGCAGTCAAGAGGAAAATTTCCTCATGCACAAAAAAAGGTTTCCTAGACAAGGGAAGGTTGGATGCTTGATTTAGTAATGATGCCAGTGATGCAAGATAAGTATATTATGATTAGTTCCATTATTTTCCGTTTTCCATGAATAGGGATAACAGAATTTAAATCCTGTCACCTGATACGACCTATTTCTTTTGCAGTAGTCTTTGAAGAAATTATATTTCACCCCATTTCTGTTTTCCTGTTCTACCTGAGTAAATATGAAAACACTGAGAAAACAGATACAAATGAAGCCTAATAGTTGATATAGAAATTAATGACTGGACTAGGCAAAAACCCCTTCATTTTTTCAGATGGCCTATTTTTTTCACACAGAAGTGGACAAACTTAGACTCGAGGAGAAACAGAATAGAAGAAGGCTTTACAATTAACCTTCTTGTAGTAAAAAGGAGAGCTAAAAACCAGATAGCCCTAATGGAATATAGGTCCTTGGATCCTGCACCAAAAGGAGAGTATTATTTACAGGAAAATGAGTAGGAGTTTGGTCATTCTTTCAGAAAATAAAGGAATCTGTTTTGCAAAACAGTCACAAAGACAGACTGTCATGAGTGAGTTTTTAGGTTGTTTGAAGAATCAACAGCAAAGGTATCAGCAAAAGCAGATTTAATGTAAAAATGAAAGTACAACAAAGTTTGTTGGTAAGGTTCACTCTTTTACTTACTAGATGGACAAAGCACACAGAGAAAAATCAGAATAAAATCTAAAATCAATCTGTCTAAAACTAAAATCAACCTCAAATTATCCACATGGAGGCAGGGAATGGCAAAAGGTATGGATGGGGAAGGGTAAAGATAAAAAGGAATAAGGGACATTCTCTGGTTGTGCCAGAATGTTTCAAGGGGACCCCCTTCACCAAACTTAGCCTTCAGCTTGACCAACAGTTTAGGCCTAGTGGTTTTAGCAGCACTTAAACTTAACAGCACTTAATCAATAGCCTAAGTCAAACAATTTAAGAAAAGGTTCTGTAGAATTTACTGTAAACACATCAGTAACTCTCTTATGGGCCTGACTTACGAATCCAACATACTTGAGAATCTGAGAGCAACGCTCACAGTGCATTTGCTGTGGCATATTCACACTCACACGCACACAGACCTAAAGGAGTGTGTGAATAATTCCCATTGAGTTTAGGGAAGAGCTCGTGTTAAATGTATTTGCATCTTCACAGGCAAAGGGTTGAGCCTTAAGGAGGGGGATTATCAGCCCAGGCTGTGTCCTTGGCATTCATCGGCAGTCCCCTGAGCTTAACAAACTTGAGTTTGCTGGCTCTGAGAGGCCCCACTCAGAGGGAGGTTGCAGCTTGCTGAGGTCCGGAAGAGATCTCAAAGGTCCTTTTTTTTTCACAATGAAAAGACATTGATGTTGGGAAAAGGGCCAAAAATATCGTATATAAAGATAAGTAACATTTAAAGAAAATAATGATGTAACAAATTGTCACAAAGGCTTAAGAAATACATCAAAGTTGGAACTGTTTTAATGCATGCTTCATTTAGGCATTGATTTTATTTCCTTTGAGTATATTTGGAAGACTGTTGCATACTTTCAAGATGTCAGTAAAATTTAGGATCTCCTTTCAGAAATGTGAAAGTTTCATCCTGGATGTTATGTGATTGAGATGGCAACAGAGAATTTAAAATAGTAATAGAAAGCTGTGAATTAGTAGAACTTTACAAGAAGTTTCTGTGATACATAAAGATCAAGCTGAAGGAAAAGCCATCGAGCAGTTCTTCTTTTCATTTACTCAGACAGATGAACAACGACTTGTGTGAGAAAGGTTTCTGAGAAGAGGAGACAGGAAAAAACATTAGGTTAACTGCATGCATCCCATACAGATTTTATCTGATGTTCAACTACATTCTGGGTACATGTTTCTCTAGATAGTGTAGACCTAAACTTAAAAATTATCTGCTGAAGGAATTATATACCAGACAGTAGTAAAGCCTGTGCAAGATTTCACTATTTTTGCTTCAGACTGTTGGGATGAAAAAAAAAAGAGCAACAACAAAAACCCAAAACAAACCGAACCAAACCAAAAAATACCAACAACAAAAAAAAAACCCACAAAAAAAACCCTACCAAAAACCAAACCAACCAAAGAAAAAGACAAAAAAATAAAAGACAAACCAAAAAAACCCAAACCAAAACAAAAAAACACACACAAAAAAACCCCAAAACAAAACAAAAAACCCAAACAAAAAAACCCAGCCAAATTTAAGGGCATGTGTTTTGTTTATTTAAAAGATGTGAGGACTCTTGATAGTAAGTTCACACATGGTGCATTAGAGTGGTGGTTGGGTTGTGTGATGCTGATTTGGTTTTGATGCTGATTTTGATAGTTTTAGTTTGCAGTTGCTTGCACACTGGATCCATAAAATGCTGATTGAGAGGAGAGATCACACATTACAACACTGAGGAGAGAAAGAATATTTAGGCACTACATATATCCAGCTCATACCTGGCCAGACTTCAGACGGAGCTTACTAATCCTTCTCTTTTAATTTACATCCACATGTTTATTTGTACACTTCCACTGAGTCTTTATCTGGCATTTCTCTAGCTTTTAAAGGTTGATAAAACTGACAGATCACAATTGCATTACTGAGCAGAATTTTATTTTTTTAATTCTTGTAGTTTATTCTTAGGCAAAACTTTTCTTAACTTTCATTCATGAGCTACAGGAGTGTTCTGATGTCATGCAATGGCAAATAATGTTTCCAGTAAAGTATGGATCCTTACATGTAGGTCAGTAATCTAACAAGAAAGAAAAAGATGATCTGCTCAATGTGCATTTATCCTGCTAATGTTCTGTTAATGTGTTGTCCAAGGATAGGACTTGCTTTATTTAAGAAAACTGGTAAATATATCTCTGCAACAGTGCCTAAACCTTGTAAGGAATCACTATAATAGAGGTGAATTGCTAACTATTCTGGAGCCAGTAAGCACATCTCAGGGGAAGATTTATTATTCCTTTTTCTCTGTAGAACAGCAACATGCAAAGAGATGTTTCCTCATACTTGCACATCATTCAACTTTACTCAGCAAACTTTTTGTCTTGTTTTTCTTCATTAGAAGTGTTCAAAATATTTATTTGCGTCTTTCCAACTGCATTATCCTGGTCTGACAAAAGCAGAATACATTTTCTGTGGATATTCTTAAACACAAAACCTGGAGTTTTTCCCCTATGGCTTCATTCATTAAGAACCTGTACTCTGATATTTAAGAACAAAAACAAAACATTAATGTGCTTCATAAATCACTAAAAAATAAGATAAATATACCCCTGTGCTTTCACAGTTGGTCATGCTGTGCTTGTTTTTAGGCCTGCTGAAATCTCTGCTGCTCAGTTTGTGCATTACCTTCTCAGTATGGTTTTTCTTCATTTAACATTTTCTGGAGAGCTGTCCAGTGGGCCTGTTCCAGCAATGCCTTCAGCACCAGCTGCAAGCACCTCTGTGCTGAGTGTTCAGCAGCAGTAAGCTGGGTCCTGCACTGCCCATCTACCATCCTGGTATAGACAAGCCCTCCCTGGGGTGAAAGAATATCCAGTTCTCAGGCTCCTTTGGCCCATCTCCAAGACTGACAGCCTGCACAGTTTGGCTGGGTTGTTTTCTCATATAGATGCTTCTTAACAGGGAGCTGGACCATCGCAGCACAAACCTCTGAACAATAGCAATTCTTATTTTTGTTTGTCAGAGCGAGTCATGTAAAGTTTGTAAACCATAGATTAATATTTTATGTCTTAAAATATTTGTTTAAGAAATACCCTTGTGACTTTAACAGACATAAATGCCACACTACTAGAAGTCGGCCATCTGGACTTTGTAGTCTGGCAGGTAAACAAACGGACCAGGCTCTTTGACATCTCTCAGATTATTGCTGTTCAAATGAGCATTAACATTTCCAAAGGTGTCTCTTTGCTTTGTCACATTTCAAAGACTCCATTAATTTTGTTTTCACAAGCTTAAATATTTATTTTGACCTTTTCCCTTCTGGTATAATAACCTCCTGGCTTGTCAGACTGGCCAAATCAAAATACACTGATGTGTCCTGAATGGCCTTGTTTCTTGTATAAACATGCTGCATAAACATGCAGCTCTGGCAGAACAAAGGAGCGAGTCCTCCGCCCTACTGTAACAAGTCTCTGTCCATTGCAGATTATTCATCCAGGTAGGGGCTGTGCTGAGATATGCCAGCTGGTTTCCAGCCTCCATACTCTGTCGAATTCAGGGTTGTTCCCCCACTGCAAGTGGTGCTGCAGTCAGACCCATACTGTGTTGTTTTCTGTTCGATGCACAGGTGCCGCTGTTGGAGTACCAACTCTGCTCCTGGTCCTAGTGGTGCCTGCCCTGGGTGTCCTTGCCTGCTCGGGATTCTGAATGTAGCTGGATTCACCTTGTCCTCCACATTACACAAAGGATTCCCTTTGATGATGAGGACCACGATTCTTTTTGATTCCTGTGTCACCATCCTAAGCCAAATAAATTACACTTTAAAAAGAATTACCCTACCGATTTCCTATGAACTTTAAGAGGACTGAGGCATCCAGGAACTCCTTCATGAAGTAATCAACTTTTGAACGGCTAAGAATTTTTAACTTGTTCCAATATGCCTTATAAAACACTTATGCTGATCTGTGACAGTTGCATGATTCGGTCCAATGGGGCAAGTTACAGTGTTAAAACCCAATAACATAGGCTGTACAGTGAAAGTAAAATCACCATACGTAGGTGCTTTAACTTGAATAACAAATTGTGAAATATAATAGAGATTGAAATGTTGATTGTATGTGATAAATGTAAGAGTACTGCGTCTGTCTGTACTATCCTATATGTTTTGTGTACTGCATATTTTTGAATAGCCCCGTCATCATTTATTGGGATCACTGGTTTTAGAGAGACAGTCAAAGCAAAAACATTTAATTATTTAGAGCTATATTTCTTGAGGTCATTGGATAGAATTTGAAGGAATTGAAATAAAAGTCAGTGATAAGGATTTTTTGTTTTAAATATGTTCACCCAAGCATGTATAGCATGCTCAGCTTAAAGGAATTTACCTGTGCTTCACTGACCCGAGATTTATTATATTCTTTTCTGAAAAGAATTCTGTTGAAAAATTCTGTTATGGTAATTGTTGCTGGTTTTGGGAGTCAAATGTCAGCTTTCAGGGAAGCAGCGTAATGTATTGGTTTTGATTTAGTCTTATTCCTATTGTTATTATTAAGGTAGCAATATAACACTTAGGAGTTTGGAGATGAAGTCCATGCTAAGAACAGCCAAGTGGACCATGAAATGGTAGGAAACGTATGTTATTTTTTAGAGTGAAAAGATTTAAAATATAAAAAAAAAAGATATACAATAAATGGCAAAAGCAGAGTAGCACAGTAAAAAAATTATTATATTTACATTTTTATGCTGCAGACACCAGGTGTTACCTTCCTGTATTGAAGGCATACATTTGGGGGAACTATATGCTTTTTCAAGAACTTGATATTATTCTAATGTTCATAGTGTTGTAAATAAGAGTTTTAAAGTTCTGAGACCATTTCTCTATTTGACAGAGTACTGGATGATCCAACTGTGTGTTAGTACGTGAAAGTCAGATCCCAACTGTTAGTCAAAGCTACGTGTTTACTATGGCCTTTTCAAAATGGGAATCTATTAGAGATAGAGAATGTTTTTGTTCTGACTGTGTCTAGAGTGTTTCAGTGCTGGGTTTCTTTGTTGGTTTGTTTGGGGTTTTTTAAGTTGTTAAAGAAATGCGCATTCCTTTCATTTTCCATGGTATGCTGGGAATTAGTTTGGGTGTGAATGATGAAGAAACACAGTGGTGTTGAATCAGCTGGCTCAAGTAATAGTGCAATGTCTGATGCTTCAAGAATTATAAGCTTTGAATCATATTTTATTAGCACAACCTTGCTAGCTACTTAGAAATAGATTTTATCTTTTTAGAACTGATACTGTAGAGGTCCGTAATAATATTTACATGAAGCAAGAATAGGTCTATTAATAATTTACACCCTTTCCTTTTATTTGTATAATTTTGTACTATATATTTACATGTAAAAGTGTAGAGTCTTCATTAATAAATATCAATAATATGGTTTTAGTTTAATTTTAACTATTTGTTACAAGAAGAAAATTTTTTAAATAGGCAAAAGTGATACTCCCCTATAGAGGAATGTCAAAGTGTCAAACACTACTCAGTTTCATAAATTGTATAATTATTTGAAAGAGAAATGAGCTGTCTTCATACATAAGAGACTTATATGCTGTAAGCCTTCTGTACAAAAAATGTGTTTTATTGTGCTTCATTTGGTTTTGTTCTTTTGCAGTAAGACTCATTTTTATATAATATACAACCACAAGTACATATTTTGCCAAATGCATGATTGCCTTTTACTTTTCTAATACATGATGTAAGAAGCAAAACTGTTTCATTTTGCATGGAAATGACCTGGGACGGAAAGCCACTTCTCTTTTTTTAAATCAGCAACATGGATGAGGTAGGTGTCACATACTGATCAGATAGTTGGAGAATTTTCTGTTTCACATAATTGTGTAAATTTGACTGGGACCTTCAGCTTCAAATTGTTGTCAAGAAAAACTAACTAATGTATCATCTGCTTTAAAATGCAAGGTTCTTAATTAAAGTTTATATAGATAGACATATTTGTTGTTTCCTTATATTTCAGGAAAATTGATATTGCTATTATTTGATACTGATGAATATTGAACTGGTTTTTTAGTTACTTTTTATCTTTTCTTTTCAAAGGAGTAGAACAGGACTGTGCTTTGTCCTTTTTATGAATGAAAAGTAAATGACAATTAAATAAATGTATTAATGTTACTCAAAGTATTATAACTGTCTTTTGAATTGGAGCTTTCTAATTTCATAACAGCAATGTGGTCATTTGTGATAGTAAAGGTATGGATAGAATGAAGTCCTGTGTATCCCTGCCCTGCCTTCCTGTGACTATTGCTGGAGTTTAAGAGCTTTTCTGCATTATTTGCTTTGATTATAGGTAATACAGATAGAAAGACTTTCCTAAAATCGGTAAGAGAGAGCATCCTGAGAGCTTTTCAGCATTTTTGGAAACAAGAGATAACTAAGGAGAGTATTTTTTCAGGTAACATTTTCTATTCCAGTAGATATATGTCATGATTTTACCCCAGCCAGCAACTATGCCCCATACAGCTGTTCACTCACTGTCTGATCATGAGTGGAAAGAAAATCAGAAGAGTAAAAGTGAGAAAGCTCATGGATTGAGATAAAGACAGTTTAATAGGAAAAGCAAAAGCCATGCACAGATGCAAAGCAAAATAAAGGATTCATTTGCCACTTTCTATGGGCAGGCAGGTGTTCAGCCACCTCCAGGAAAACAGGGATACAGCATGGGTAATGGTGACTGGGAAGACAAATGCCATCACTCTGACTGTTCCCCACTCCCTTCATCTTCCCTCAGCTCTCTGTGCTGAGGGTGGTGGCCTGTGGTCTGGGGCATTTTGAGGTCAGCTGTCCTGGCTGTCCCTTCCCAACTCCTTCTGCACCCTTCTCCATTTCTTCCAGAGATGATCTACTTGTCTTTTTAACTTTCTACCACTAATTCCTTTTGCTTTGCCATTTAAAAATTCTTCTTGTTTCCAAAAACAGAAGAAAGGAGAGAATGCACAAAAGTCCTCATCAATAGAAAATAAAAAATGGTGTTCACATCTCAAAGAGAAGTGGCACTGTCTTTTCTTTTCTTGCCAGGCTAACATGTTTCTTTTACCTCCATGCCAATTAACCAATAATTTTACCAACCATGCCAATAACTAAAGAACATCATAAAAAGACACTTGAAAAATACCTCCTCCACTTTAGTTGGCCTTAACTCTCATTTAATTTATTCTCTTGATTAATTAATGACACTGGAAGTTATGCCAGTTTTTATTCTCCAAAACCCTTTACAAGCTCTTGATTTAGGTGGTAACTTCAACAGGCAACCCCTGGTAAGCACTGATGATTGGATTCTTCTGGTCTATATTTAAATAATCTAATCATGTCTTTAACACCTGATGCTTTTGGTCTTTTACTGTGTTGTCACAGCCACCAACTGTCTGCTTCACAAAAAGATATGACATAATTTCTTTCTCTCAAAGCAGGCAGCATACATGAGAGTTTGTAGTATCATCTGCTGGCAAAAAGAGAAATCCAAACAGAGAATACAAAGATACTGACTGGGCATCGTCCCCTCCTCGTGGCTGTCATGGTACAGCTATGTCACCTCTGTCCTTCAGCTGATGCTTGCAGAAAGAGAAGTGTTTCCATTGCACAAGAGATAATCCAGCTCCAGCCAAATTTAGATCCTTTTTTGTGGCATGCAGATCCAAGTGGGCACATGCCATAGGGGTGAATGGCAGCAGTGGTCATTGCCTGACTTTGGTCTGGTCTTAAATCCTTCAGGAAATACCCAGGTGGTGTGATCCCAGGGCCCTGGAGAGCACACAGGCAAGAGCTGTTGTCTTCAGAGCACAAAGCCTCTGTCCAGACATGGAAACAGAGCCCTGGCCTCAGAAATGATACATCCAGCACAAGCCACTGAATTCTCCTCAATGGGAGGAGAGAAGGAAATATCTTCCAGCATAAAGGTCCATATGATGTGAACAGGGAGAATTTCAACATCCAGTGAGCCCTGAAGTGAAAGCCTTTGGGAGTTCTCAACAACTTGGACCTATGTGCCAATAACTGTACTAGCTGCACATTGACATTTATTTCTGATTCTCACAGGGAGAAACGTCTAAAAAAATGCCAAATTCCCAGAGACACTAAACTCAGGGAATTCATCCCATCCAGACAGCTCTCTATGAACGGCTGCCCTGCAGTTGTCTGCAGAATGGTAGCACTCATGGGACATGGTAGGTGAATTGGGCTGGTGGAATCAAATGGTGTTTCCAAGCTGCTCAAATCTGGTACTACCCACAGCATTCATGAGGCACTGCTCATCACCATTGCTCCTTCCAGGACTGGTTTTCAGATGGTGCAGCCCGGAGCCATGCCAGAGCCCCTGGCAACCACTTAGCAGTGCAGGAGTCTGTGCCCCAGGGCTGGCACTACCAGCTGCAGGTTGGGTCTGTTAGTTATCAGTTTAAAATCTTCAGGGTTGCTGTAGGTTCCACAAAAGCTTAGTCCTTACTATTAATTTATCTCTATCTGCAATTAAGAAGGGAGTGGAGACATGCACAGGGCTTTAGGGAAAGACTCTCTGGTGAGGCTTTTGCAGACCCACCTTTTGCGCTTCAACATTAAACTGCTATTCTTTATCTTGTGAGTCTATGATAAGCCAATAATATTCATGAAGTCATATGTTGTTTTCTCTGCCCGAAGGTTTTTAGCTATAGATCCTGAGAAATAAGCATCTGTCAGATCTCTGTGACAGGACTGAAGCAGTTAATTATGGATCCTTATTTAACTGTACGCTGACAGAATAATGCATGTCAGATTCCCTGTGGATCTACCTGCAGCTCAAAGAGCTGCTGAAAATCAGCCAGTTCTCCACTGTGCTCCTCTCACAGAGAAAAAGAGCACCCAAGTACCACTGCAGGCCTCTGACATGTGTGCCGAAGCCAAGGTGATGTCTCCTCTGGCATCAAATCACAAGACTCTTCAGCCAGCTTCAGTACCTGATTTATACCTAGGAAAAAGTTCATGATGGAATGATACAAAGGGGTCTACAGAAGGTGAGTGTATTTATATATGTGGGCCTTCTGCAAGTAGCACACTGGGATGTAAAGCATGCACTGGGATTGTAACATAATCTGACAAAAATTAATACCTCAAGGAAAAAAAAGCCCAAAACAATAGAGAGGAGCTCTGCAGTTTTTTGTGGCAGCTTTTATACAGGCAGGTTAAACTTCGTGCTCCAAGAGGCAAGGAAGTGCACACAGAATGACTGCATTGGGTTCTGCTCAGCAAAGGTTCCTGTCATCAACCTACAGCACTGATTTGTGTGATGCTGCAGAGATGATGACTTAGACAGCAGTACAGGAGAAGAGGGTAAAACAGTTCTATGTAGGTAAGGAAGGAATCAATAATTCAAACACTCAAGACTGAGCCAAATGTGCTAATGCAAATGACCTAGAAAATAGCATCAACTTTCAATGTTAGTAACTGTGTTGCCATACAACAAAAGAACCTGCTCCTTTGAGGTTTATGGATTCCAGGAGGCAGGAAAACAGGACTTTTTAAATATAGAAACAGCATAATCACTGGCTTGGTCTTTTTCTAATCAGTACTGAAGAAACTAAAAGCCTTCACTCTGTCAGGAACACAGGGCACAGGGGGCATGAACTTAGTTAACACAGTTCATTTCCCTACTTGGCATCTTCCAGGATGTCCTTGCTGCAATTTGATAACCTGGTGGCTTCTGGCCAGTGCTCTCCCAGCACTCAGCCTTTCAGCAAAGATAAACAAAAATGGATATTTCTATGATCAAAGTACTTAGCCTTTCTTTCTTTTCTTGCTTTCTTTCTTGCTTCCTTTCTTTCCTCTCCCCCTGCTTTTCTTCATTTGCTTTCCCCTTTTCCCTTCCTCTCTTCCTTCTCTCAAAAGAAAAACTGAATAGGAACTTTAACACTGGTAATAAAAAGCCATCACTAGGGAATATCATGGTTAGTTAAGCTCTAAAACAAGGAAAAATCCCTTAATGACTATCCAGGTGTCCAAGAGATTTTGCAAGCACTCAATTTCATGGACATTTCTGGTACAACAAAGAGGTAGGTGAAACCACCATGACTTTTAACTCTGTCAAGCCCTGTGTAGGCTTCTTCCCAAAGCTCTGAATCAGATTTGGAGGATCAAGGATATAGTCCAGTGATTTAAAAAGACTTGACATCAGTGTCAGACATCTTAAAGAACTTGAAGCCATGTGCTCTGAAAACTAAACTAAAACACGTGTTATGCATTACCCAATGAGCAACCTGCAATTTCTAATCTAGTTTCATAATGAACATGATAGATATTTGGATACCAGCATTTATTCTAACATACAACATGGCAGAATGGGGGGAATATGCCTAGGTCTGGCTTTATGTTGAATGACAAGGCGTTTACATCAATAAAGAATTTACATTGTGCTATGGACAACTTATTCCACCCCAACTCAGGTACCTCCATGACTTCCCCTATGTCCTACAATACCTCCCCTAGGTCTGGGGAGCCAGCCAGGCAGGCTTCAGGGAGCCATTTCGCCTGGGACAGGCTGATCACCCTCACCTCTGCTTGTGGCAAGCAGAGCTCACCTCAGCTGAGTCATTGCTGAAGCTAGGTGGGAACACCTGGGTGGCTGGCTACCTCCTAAGGCTATAAAGGAGACTGAGGGAGACTGTGTGCCCCAGGAGAGGCTGCCAACATATGTGTTTTGGGTTATTTTTTGCTTCAGAATCTTGAAATGCTGGAAAATTTAGATTATCAGTGAAATACTTGAACCTTATTATGCCAAAAGTAAAATCCTGCGGGATGTCTGCTCAAGAGAAAATGCGTTTGTACCATCCTAGCACAGAGGAACCTCAGGGCAACTGAAAGGAAGGAGTTACTACTGTGGAGTACACCAGTGGAGAAACAACAGAGTGAGAAATAAAAAGATTCTTTCTAATGATAGCATTAGAAAAGCAAAGTCTTGTTGACAGTATTAGCTCCTCAGAAAGTAATGAACTAGAACTACTGTGAGAATAATTGCATATAAACTATGATAATGTTGATGTTATGCCAAAAGCTGTGATGTCTATTGAGAATTATTACAAAATCAAACTCCAGGGAAGTCAGCTCCATTTCTGATCTTTAAAAATGCAAGTAAACATGGGATGAAAAAATCTCATGAGAAAGAACATTTGAAAAATACAATGGGAGATCTTGCATCTAAGTAGATAGTTTTCTAAATGACAAATATATATGTTTATGATCATTATTTTAAGTTTTTCCCTTTTCATGTTTATTTGTAGAAAGTGGTGGTGTCTTTTCTGATTTCCATATTCCTGATTTACTAACTAATAGTTTTTCACTGGCCTAGTGTTCTCTGATGACATCTTAGGATAAATATGAAAAAATAAATTACAGCTTAAAAAAATCTTGCAGCTCTTCATGCCATGAGTAGATACTGACAGGACCTGTAAGTTAATTGTGAATCCAAACCACTGAATGAACTGTGTAAAGGGGTTAAATAGTAGCTATACCAAATATATAATCTCCTTGCTTCTCTCTGGTAGAATTGTAAGCAAAATCTAGATAAATCAAATGTACACTTCATTAAGGACACATGTAAAAGCATTATGTGTTTTTTTGATAATACCCATTTAAAATGTCTTTGATTATTTTTTACTTCCTTTGGCTCATACCAGGAAGCCTCTGTTATTTTTCCTTCGCAAAGTGTGTGCTCAACCAGAAGTAAAAAGTAACTCATAAAAAAGGAAAATAAGTAAAATATGTAGAAAAAACGTGTTAAAAATCCTTCAATTATGGATGCTAATGTTTCTGTCCATTAAGCATCAAAAAGTAATTTTCTATAATGGATATATTAAAATTAACTCTCATTACAAGCTGATGACTGCCAGATGTTAATAAACTATTTCTAAGTGCTTATCATTAGGTATAATAATGACTAAGGTCACAAAGTGTTTCATGCTTATGTGCCTGTAAAACATAGTACAGAGAGCAATGGCTATATTCTCTTTAAACAATAAAACATGATCATAGAATGGCTTGGGTTGGAAGTGACCTTAAAGTGACCTTAAATCTAGTTCCAACCCCCCTTCATGAGCAGAGACACTTTCCACTAGACCAGGTGGCTGAGGGCCATAAGAAAACAGTTGATTTCTACCAGACAATAAGAGGGCAAACCTTCACTTTGGCCCAGGGTAGTGTAAGAACCGTCATGGGAGCCTTTCCACCACATTTTGTAACCAGTGTTTCACCTACAGGTAGACTAATTTCTTGGCTAAGCCTCCATCCACTATTTATTTAGTCAATGCCTGTATGCTGGATCAACTGTCAAAAAAATCAACCTTTATAATGATTGAGCTGAAGGGGAAAACTGTTAAGTAGCACATTGTTTTACTCTATTCATTGCATTATCAATTTAAAAAAACCTTCCCAGGAGGACAACACACAGACCTGATCCTGCCTGAAGACATTTGTGGCAGTTGCTGACTATAATGACAGCAGACTGGGACTGAGATTGCTTGTGGAGGATGCATACAGCAGAGGTATGAAATAATTGCTTTCCTCTCTAAAATATTTCTTTTCTAAATGTTGTGCTATTTTTATGAATCTCCTCCCTTTTTTTTTTTTTTTTTTTTTTTGTCATTGTAATGTCCCAATCTGTGCACCACAAGCCCTTTCTGGGTAACTTTAAAAGTCACAAAGGAGTTCCTAAATTTTCATTTTTGCCATGCTGCACTCCTGGACAACACGGAGGCACAGGAGAAACCTTGAACCTAACTTCTCTCCTGTAATGTGTATCAGGGGAGTTCATTTGTCAAACCCTAGTGCATTTAACTTTGCAATGAACTCAGTAAAGCTGGCTTTCATTCCAGCTTGATTGAATCTACCCAAGAGCCAGGGAAGTTGTGATCTCAGCTGACATCTCTCAGAGCCTCACCTGCAAGGCTGGGGAAGCCTTTGCCCTCCTGGCCACAGCTGAGATTTGTTGTGGGATTCCTCTGTACCTCCCTGGAGACACTTCTGTAGGAAGGGAGAAGCTTCAACTGCACAACAGGGAACAAAACATGACTGAAGCATCAAGTTGCCAGAGAATGGGGTTTGTTTGGCATTTGTCCAGGGAATAATAGGCAAAGGTTTCCTGGGAAAGGTCATCATCCCCCGGTCTGGGAACTCTTCCTTGTGGGCAGCAGCAGCAAGCAGGCTCACTCCATTGGGCTGTGCCAGTAAATGAGACAAAAAGAGAGGTCTGTGTTTTCAGCAGAAGGAGAAATAACCACTAGGGCCTGCTTTTTCCTTCACTGAAGCTGCTACCCCCACAACATATGCACTAGAGACAGCTCTGCACATCCACAAGTACAGCCACATCAGGGAGTAGCTTTCATCAGCTTGAAATCTTCTTACCTTGGTAGCTCAGTGCCCCTCAGTTGTGCTCAGAGATCTTTGATTTTCTCATGTATGGTTAATGAAATTTAGCAGCTACACATTCTTATGGAAACCATTAAAGCACACGTGGAAATTCTAATTTTCTATATAATTTTGATTGGTTTGAAATATCTCAAAAGAGCTAAAAGAGTAAATGAGCATTTAGCTGGAATAATTTCTTAAACCAACTAAATTAATTTCAGTGCTGCATTTTCTGTTTACTCCTTTCTCTGTGTAAAATTTCTCTCCTTGTTCTTTTCCTTTGGATCAAGCACAACTGGCTGAGCTTAGAAGGTATGCTAAAGACCTGAACATGACTGACTTGTTTAAATCCAGTCCTCAAAGTCTAAAAACATCATTCTTCTACTTGGGGCTCCTCAGGTTTCCAGATCCTTCTGGAAAGATGGGCAGGGGCCTCTGAAAAACAGCTCTGGCCAATGTATACCAAGATACCTCACACACCACCCTCAGACAATAGCTGGAAATGGGAGGAATGCAGGATTTTTCCTGTCACTACATTGGTCAATGTCCCCCCAGTCTGCCACAAGGGCAAATAAATTTGGTGGATTCTTTTTTTTTAATTGCTCTGAGTTTCAGATCACAACTCCAACTCCCCAGGGGACTCAGCAGGGTGCTGATCATTGCTATTGTTGTGAGGAATTGCAGTAGTGATGAGCAACAGCTTTCCCCCATGGAAAGTCAGCAGCACTAGGAGAAAGAGAAAGGGAGGGCAATGGATTCTCACAGCAAAGAGGAGACAGTGAGTCAGGAGACACAGCTTTCAGGCACTGCTGGGCTGCTGTGGGCTGGCTGACACTGCCCAGACATGGCTGCTCCCCTTCTGGGAGGTACAGAGGGTGCACTGCCCTGGCCTAAGCTAAAACCTCTGTCTTTCTGCTCTGTCCTTCCTAAAATGTCCCCTAAACTGAGATTACCTGCTACCTAACTGAATGTGCAGGGGTCCAGATGGGATGGATGGGAAATAGCCTTCCCAGCTGAGAAAGGACTTCTAGCAGCCAAAGTCCTCGCAAAAAGGCAGTGCTTTCCCAGCCAAAATTGCTTGCTTCTCTCCAGCTAGGCAGGCACATCCTCTGCACCTCCACGCGGGGTCCCGTGAGCTGAAAGCCAGCTTTTCCAGCGGTGACAAAGTGGGGACCCAGGAGTTTGAAATCGACTAAGGCCTCAAAGTGGCTCATTAATTTGTAGGATGATGTCAGCAAACCCTGTTTATGCCTACTGAGAGAAATCAGACACCTACCAACTAAAGGAACAGCTAAGCAATGCTTTTTTGAAGATAGCAGTGGCGCCAAACTGGTGGGATCAGGCACCTACATACCTTTGAGGTACTTGGCCAAGGAGATTAAGTGACTTGCCCACGGTCACACAGGAAATCTGTGGCAGAGCCAAGAACTGATCCAACTTTCAAATTACTTAACCACAAGATTATCATTCTTCCATGTATTAAATTATTAATTCTGATGCTTGTCAGGAAGCCTGAGGCATAGGACGGGTGCTTATTAATTGGAGCCAGACACATAAACATGCACATTGATTTATGTATTCATATATTTAAAACTGGATGAAAGACCTATCTGGTATCTCATTTAGGATCTCTCTTTGGTTGCTCACCTCCTGGTTTACATAGAGTTGAGGATGCACTGGAGAACAACCAGTTTCTTCCCATATACAGAGCACTTGCTTATGGGCCTATACATGCTGTAGGATTCATTGGAAGTCGGGGAGTTTGTATCATCCATGGAGTCTGTGTATCATCCATGTATCATCCCAGTCTGTCTTTCAGATTTAGACATTGCTGTCACCCATTCCTGGCCAGGGCTTGTTTCTCCATTAAGCTAATGTGGCAACAGTCTATTTTCTCTAGTCTGGGTTTAGTTCAAGTGCTTGTAATACCTGCAGTTCTTTCGCTATTTTTCATTCCCTTAAGAAACTGAAATAGAAAATATCCAGGGAAGATGGAAAGCAGTAACACTGACAAGGTTTATGCACTCAACTGGGATGCCTGCATGGAGAAATAAGTCTCCCTCTCCTCCTTCAGAGTCAGGGGATGAGGGTAACACCTCTGGGGATGACTCAGAGAGGAGCCTTGGATATACGCTCTGACTTGCCCGCTGGGGGAGACGCTCTGTCTACACTGAATATCAAGGGAGGCCAGGGAGGCAAGGCTGGCAAATGCAGGCATTTAGGCATTCAAATATATATGCTTTTAATACATTCCTCACACCCTGCACACCTCCTACTTATGCTTGAGGTACAGTGCTGAGCACTGTGGAAATACTGGATTTCCATGAGATGTACTCTGAGCTGATACGCAGATAGAGGGGGATAAGCTAGCAAGATTAAACTTACCTGTAATTATGTTCTTGTGAACAGCTAGAGGTACGTTCCAGTTCTGGTCTCAAGAAAAAGAGGACAGTCAAGGCTTTTGTAGCATCTAACCAGAGCCTCCCCCATCGAGTCCCAGCAAGAGAGCAGAACACCAGCCACATGCTGGGCAGGGAAGGGTGGTGGCAGTGGGAGCATTCCTGAGGCAGAAGGCTTTAAGAAAAGCGAAGCTCAGGTTTGTGAGACCAGAGCTGAACTTATATCTTAGACTACAGGGACTGTAAACATCTGCCAGCAGCAGTGGACTGTGTCACAGTCCACTCCACAGCACATCCTAACAAGCAACCAGGAGTTGTATGTGGTCTCTAGGTAACATCAGTCACTGATCTTAAAATATCCAGAGGCAACATATTTTGGGGTTAAGTTGTATTTTCATCAGATTGTAGTAATCAGATAAGTAGGTTTGGTAAACCAAGTTGGTGACTTTTAACTTGTGTAACTTGGTAATGAGGTACATATCTGGGTATTTGTCATTAGTGTTTCACAATGGTATGGGAGCACTTCACCATGTGTAATGGATTTCAACCTGCAACAGGTCAGTAATGCAAGGAATTAGAATTATTATTCCTCATAGATAAGGCCTGAAAGACTTAAAAGCATGGGAATTACTTCTAAAAGGTGGAGATTGTATTTTGCTTTCCCTTACACAGAAGGATAAGAAAAAGTACCTCTTCTATACACATGGCATAGAATATCTCTTCCTTGTGCAGCTGGCCAACAAAATGCAACAGGCTCGTGCTTCAGCATCTGGGCTATTTGAATAACACTGTGTGGCAAACACAAACATGATATGCAGAAAGAATGAGTAATCTATAGATACAGTGACAAGTAGCAACAAATAGTGACTGAGGAAAATGCATTTAATCAGCTTTCACATTCAAAGCCAGTGTAATCTTGCCTTTTTTGTGTCTGTCTCTCTTACTGGAGTTTGTATTAAATACAGCCACAATCAGACAATAATTCTCTTAGTCTCAGTGAAATTTACTGGGTACTTGATCCTTCTGAAATTTAAGCTACTTACACAGCATCCTAGCTTTTAGTTTCTCTTCTAGACATATTTCACCTCTCTGTTCTGTGTTACTGGTGGGTATTTTCAGATATCAGGTCTGCATATACATACCAAATCTTGATTTTGGGTGCCTGTTCAGACACTTTTGGGTGGTAGCTAAGTACTCTACAACCACCACTTTTGCAGAAGTTTCTAAGGGAAATCTTTGGAAAGGTGAGAAGGGAAAGGGCTTAGATTTGGGAAGCTTTTCAAAGGCAAGCAGCACAGCTGTCAGAGAAAAACCTGGAGAATAGTTTTGGGAAAAAAGTGTTCCTAAGAGCCAGGATGGAGAGAAGCACTAGGTTGTGGCACTAGGATTTAGTAGTAAAACTGAGACAGGAAGTTAAAGTAGTGGAAAAGCAGAAAATGGCTGTCAGAAAAGAGCATGGTCAAAGCTTTCATTTTTGGAGAAATTTTAACATTTTTCAGAACACTGAAAGTCCAAATACTACTCCCTTCTAATTGATAATGACATAATTGTATTCTGGAAAATCCTAGTCTTTAACCAATTCATCCAATTTATCAACCAGTGTGGTGTGTAAGGAGTCTGTGGCTCAGCCAAGCAATTTTGCCCAGGCCCATAGAACCTGATGAGGACAAACCTTGTGGTTTCTTCCACATGGTTTTCCGTAAAGGTGGGACAATTCACTCTTGCTTAGTATTCCCACTCCCCTCAGGCTGGTCAGATGTAACCCAGGTTTGGGCTGAGAGCTCTCATCACAGCTGCCTCTAAGTATGAGCACAGTGCCAGGCTAACACAGCCCTGTAGCACTTGCCTGTGCTTTCCTGTCAGGTCAGTGTGGACAGCAGAGGTCACACTTGCCTGCCCACTGGGTGGCCAAACCTTTCATGTCCTGGTGCTATGAAGGCTCCTCTCAGAAGAGTCATTCCCAATGTTCAATGACTTCAGACTTGTTTCTAAATAGTCTTCCCATTTTCTGATCTACTTGCAAAATTCTTTGGGTTTTCTATGTGCATGTGTGTTTTTTTTCTTTCCTTCCTCCATTTCTTGTGCTTTTCCCTATGAGCACCAGGTCTCTGTGTTTATCCTTACTTGGCAGCTGCCAAAAATGCTGCTGTCAAAACACATCTGTAGAGTAAGTGGTGAGTTTTTTAAAGGAATGTAAATAGACAATAAATTGTTATGGGTTTTGCCCACAGAATCCATGCATCTTTGATTGTTAGTACTTGTTTTATTTTATTTAATTTGTTGTTGGAAATGTCTTGGGTTAGTTTTTGCCATATAACTGTTGGGAGCCCCACATAACAAGTATGACAATGTAAGAGGCATTTTTGAGTTACTTCAGGCAAAACTTCAGGGCTGCTGAGAAAGTCCTAAAGGCAGCAAACAGGTCAAGGCAGGTTGATCTCTGCTTTTTCTTGGCTTCATTATATGTGCCCACAAAAGTGTCACAGCAGATTCAGGCATATGGATCCACTAAGAAATCTTGTGGTTTCTTCCACGTGGACTTCCATAAAGGTGGGACAATCTACTCTTGCTAGTACCTTAGTATTACTGACAGAGAGAATAAGCTGCCTACCCAGAGTGACAGAGAGAGGAAGGAAATGCTGAACCCTTGCTGGTGGTGGCCACTACAAAAGGAAGATTGCAGAGGGTAGGGAGGGAAACAGAGAACACTGTAGGGACTTCAGCCACAATCTTCTCTGTAATGCAGAGGAGACATTTGTTCAGCTGCAGTTGTCACAGGTTCATTCAGATTCCAGAAATACACAAAGATAAGTGTATAATCTCCTTCTGTGATCATTCAGCTGTAAAAGATGCTGTAAAGGCTGTACACTGTGGCACAGTAGCATGAGTAAATCTTTGCAATGGACTTGTGCCACAGGCTGTCCACACTCAGTCATATGCTCATTGGATCTACAGCTGTAAATTATGTGGTCACTGAGGCTGGAGAAGTGGCTGAAGGCCGTTCACAATGTGCCACTGGTTTCAAAAAAACGATTCATTAATCACAGTGGCGTGAAGCCCAGGCTGGACTTTGATGCCATGACAGCCCCTACCAGGCCCTTGCTGAGTCCCTTCCACATCAGCAGAGTAATCCACCCACCAGCTGTGGCCAGCAGCCTTCATGTGCTCCCTGCAGTATATATTTGCTTGGCTAATTGAAAATTAATTATTTTTTCATGAGAATCAAATGAGAAGCATATCTGTGGGAAACTGCTCTCTTCCATCTTAATAATGCTACTGGTAGTGCTCAGATAATTTGACTATGGAGCATGGGATAGCATGTGTCTTTCCTCAGAGACGCTTAAGGTGGGACAGGGAATATTTGCCCACAAATATTTCTTGCCCACAAGAAAACACTTGATTAGAAAACTATGGTAAGAATCTTGCTCTCCTTTAGCTGCAGCCATACCCTTCTAGGAAAAGTGCCAAATTCTTAAATTTCTGTTGACAAGCTGAAGAAATTCAGATGTGTAACTGAGTGCTTTGGGTAATAAAATGAAATACAAGAGAAGTGGGGCAAAGACCACTTCAGAACATGCATGAAGCTCAAATTTTTGCCATCCCTTACTCTGCTATGTGTTT
The DNA here is from genome assembly GCF_037042795.1 of Molothrus aeneus. Taxonomy (NCBI): domain Eukaryota; kingdom Metazoa; phylum Chordata; class Aves; order Passeriformes; family Icteridae; genus Molothrus; species Molothrus aeneus. Next base: position 42,073,961 of record NC_089650.1, on the reverse strand, counting down.
CCTGTTTCTGACTGGATGTATACCTTTGGAACATGAAAAAAAGCAGAGGCATTTGTGAGGCTTGTTCTCACTGCTGTGCTATAGGTCTTCCTTCTCCACCTGACATGAAATAATGGTGTGTTAGAAATATGTTTGTTTCCAACCATTTGTTGACATAAAACTGGATTATTTTTCTTTTGCTGGTGCCTAAGGGCAAGACAGAGATTGCAACACATGAAGCAGACAGCTACAACAGGCAGAAAGAGATATCTGGCAGGAAAATCTGGACCACCTAAGACACAGATTTCCTACTCATGGAAAGATTTCTGCCTTAAAATCTTGATCCAGAAAGCTTTGTGTGTCAAGCAGGGATCAGACAGAGCAACCATCAGGATATGGTAGACATAGATGTACACCTGAATTTCTGCCACTGTTTTGCCCTGAAATTGTGCAGTACCTACTTCAGGGCTGTTTTCTGTTCCTCTGTCCATGGAATGTGGAGGCCTTCAAGTTCATGACAGGGTTAATGGTCTCCTATGGGAGCAGAAGTGCTGATGTTGCTGGTGGTATCAGCTTTTTCCTCAGATAGGGTCTGATCTGCAACCTCTCTTAGAAAGAGTATCTGGATAATTTCTGTCTTGTAAGGGATTCTATGCCTCTTTTAAACCACTCAGCAGCAAAATATCCTCAAGAGGAGGCACAGGGAAGGGACAAGATCCCATGCTCCTGTCAGACCCCAGCCCCTACTGTCAGGAACATAAGGCTCATGGACCAGGAAAATAGCAAGTGGTAGGGAGCCTGATCCCAAAGGCAGGGTCCCAGGGTGAGCTGGGGGTGAAACTGCTGTCCCTTGGTCACCTCCCAGCCAAGGGGCATGCAGTGGGACTCCTCTCAGAGGAATCTCCTTCTGTCCCCAGGGAGTGGGCAGCCACCCAGATGGCTCCTCTGTGCAGGAGCTGCACACAAAGGAACTGGCAGCAAGAGCTCACCTCTCCTGGCCCTCAGCTCAAAATGGTAATTAGACAGAGGAAAGAGCCACTCTTCATATATGGCCAGTGCCAAGCCTATATCCTACTAAAACAAGGAGCTCCCAAAGAGAGATCTGGTGCTCTCCTCCACACCCAGCCAAGCCTAGATTATTGAGAAATTTTCCATGTAGCTGGAGAGCACCTGCACAGCTGCACAATCCCTCCTGAGCCGTGGATTCACCCAGACTGGGTCCGATAGACAGGCCAGACCAGGACAGAGGTGAGTCTGATAAATGGGGGGGGTCATAAGGTCTGTTTGTCCCTCAGGAAAACCAAAGCTGTTCTGGGATGACCTCTGAAACAGTCTCTGCTTGCAGATGGGCTGGCAGAAACCCTTTTGGGAAGGGTGATGTTGCTTATGTGGAATTTGTGTGGTTGTGCACCATCCTACCATCCTGCTTTTCTCCTTGCTGAGGCAGAAGGGAGAAGCAAGTGTACAGTGCTACACCTGGGTAGCAGAAGAAACATTTTGCAGAATATCATCTGCTGCAGGGCCAGCATGGGTGCTTTTGGATGTGGATGAGGAGGTGGAGGCTGGAGGTTGGTGATGCTTCCTGAACCTCCTTGGTATGCCTGAGCAGAGTGCTGGCCATCAGGGTGCCCTCTGCATCCCCAATGCTGTCACAGGCCATGGCACCACTTCACTGATGCTGTTTTCTGAATACGTTTCAGCATTTATGCTGCAAAATATATCAGAACTACGCTTTCCCCTTCCAGCCCTTTTCTGCTTCAATTCAGATCTCTCTCTCAGCTGGTTGGTGTGCACACCTAATGCCCTAAACAGGAAGGGAGACCAATTAAGTGACAATCTGCACAGGAAGATGTCAAACAAGGCACAGGACTTGTAGAGTTCTGCCTCCTCTTGCAGTGCATCAAACGGTTAAAATAAAAAATTTGACAATAGTGGATGTGAGGATGAGTTTAAACATTAACAACAGTCTAACAACTCCCCTTCTTGGGGTCCAACACCTGTAAATAGAAATACTCAGAAATAATCACTAGTTTAAATAATCTGCACCTGTGTGTCACATTCAGGCTCAGATTTGGCTCTTGGTAGCCTTTGAACTTAAGGGTCACTAATTTTCCCTTTAAAAAATTCTGTAAGACTTTTACCAAGAATTATATCAAGTTCCGTATAGACTAAAGCATGTAAGTTCATATATTCACTTCAGGATTACCATTGCCTTACTCTTGCTTTCCTGGGTTGGTAGGGTTGGACCCACAGGCATTACAGCAATGCAGTTCATTCAGGTAAAAGGAGACCTTCACATTTATTTATGAGGACCATCCACCTTACAAGGCTTTAAAATATTTTCAGCACTAGGTTTAGTTTCCAATTAGTCATATGAATAAAATGTGGTATTCCCTAGTTTTTCTGAGCCATTTCTCATTTTCTTTATTGTGGTTTCAGGATCTGTGTATAATATGACATTTTTACTGTGATTTATGGCTTTAGGTGAACAATATGCTGTATGTGGTGTTAATTGCAGTGGGTGGAATCCAGAGGCATTAAAATGTTCATCTTCCTTCTGTGCTAATGAGCTTTGATTTCTAACCTGTCAGCAGGGATTATTTATTAGAGCATCATATTTATGATTCTCAACAACAGCTCAAGTGTCAACACTTTCATCCAAGCACCCTCCATTCCCTCCTTCCCAGACTGGTTTTGACAAAAGGGAAAAATTGTTTTGTGCTGAAACTTGGCTTAGACAGTGTCTGAATGTAGTAAGGGTAAAATGGAAATAAATACAGGAGCTCAGGAAAGGGTTCCAAGAGAACAACTGGTCAGTTTGGGGAAAAATACACCTTTTAATGATACTCCATTCCAGAGATTAAGATTTTAAGTATTTTCTTTGAAGTGGATGGCATAATTCTGTCTATAGATTTGAGCAGGTGGTAAGAAATACAGATCTCCTAACAGCTAATAATAGAACTGAAGGAGTTTCCTTCTCTGGATTTATGGTAGTCAAACAATCTCCCTATTTGAGCTTCCCATTTCTCAAACAGGTCTCAATGCTTCTTACTTCTCTCAGGTAAGAATAACTTAATACATTATTATCAATGGAAGAGAAATACTAGATATACCCATGTAGTGTCTTTCAGAAGCCTGGATTTCCTTCTCAATTAGTTAAAAAAAAAGAAAAAAGTAGCTTTGACCTTTCTGATCAATTTTGGCATTACCTCACACAAGTCTATCTGATATTTCACAGTATTTCTATCAAACATTTCCATCAAACTTGAAAACAATATATATATATATGCATATATATATATACATATATATACATATATTCTCTGAAAAGAAACTGAAAACCTAAATTAGTATGTCAATGTGCTAAGACTTCAAAAATTAAATAGTGAGACAGGACGTGTCTTACTATTTAAAGAAAGAAAATGTAATAAATGTAAATTCATTTGTCAAATGTTTCTTATGCACTTGATATCATCAGATGCTATATGTTCTGCTGCACATATAACTGGAAAAACAGGAATAAAAAAATATTAATGATCAAGGCAGCTGCATCAGTTTTTTGATCTGGTTCCTTATAGCATAGCTGATATAAAACTTTAGGACTGTTTTCTTTTTTATTTTTAATTATCTGGTTAATCTAGTAAGTCTTTCCCATTTTTTGAAAGCCTGAATATTTGTGTTTCCTACATTTTCATTTTTTTTAATTCTCTAGCTACAATGTTGTACTGACATAGGTCTTTTTATTTAATTGCCATGTTTGTTTTGAATTAAAACCAACCTGTCTGCACTTAATAATGCAAACAAATTAAATATTCTCAGCAAGATTCTCATTGTGCCAGCTAGCATCCTCAGAAGATTTTTTTTAACTGCTTTATATGTTGCTTTTAATTACATTCCTTTCCCAAGCGATTATATCCCCATATAAGCCCCATTCCTGCAAGCTATCCTGGCACAGAAACAGAGACTTAAAGACAGAAGAATACTGGTAAGGACTGCTGGGGAAAAAAGGCCTTTTGGTCAAAGCTGAGGGGTGCCAGGAGCACTGTAAGCCTTGCAAATGCTTCTCTTTGGTAAAAAAACCAAAGGAAAAGTCAAGTAGTTTTGGAGGCATGAGGAAGCAGCAGGCTCTAGTTACCCACCTAGACAACCTCCAGGAGGACCAGGAGGAGATACAAAGTACAGGAAGAGTCTTCCTTTTGGGAAACTGTGTGCCTGATGCTGGGCCCCCTGAATTTCTTTTTTTAATCACAGGGTTATAGCTCAACTCTTGCTTGAGGTGAGAGCTGTGAAACCCCAGGGGACACTTTGCAGAGAGGAACTCTGATGTCCAGGAAGAGCCAGCACCCATCACTGGCCGTGAGGCTGTGACTTGAAAGAAAGCAAGGCTGGTAGAGTCACTCAGATTTTTCCTTTGAGGGAATAAAACTGCTGTAACCAGGGTCCTACTCCATGCCAGGACTAAGTGTTGTGAGTATTTGAGGACCTATTTCAGCAGGAAGAAATAGCTCAGGAGTTCTGGCCCCAAATGTGCCTTTTTTTAATGGCACCCCAATGCAGGCCTTGATCTCTGTGTTTTAGAAACACCAGCTGGCTAAAAAAACCTTCCAGGTTACAAGATTCAGGAGAGACACAGCTGATATATAGCTGACAAAACTGTAGCTGACAGCTGGCAAAACTGATTAATTACCAGCTAACACAGAGGATGAACTTCTGCTATCCTACTGGCTGGAGCCAAGAAACCAAAGATGGACAGCTCCAAAACTTTAGAGCTAGGTGGGACTATCCCAAGTTACTCACCATCTACAGACATACATAAGCCAAGTCAATCCAGCCTGTTTGCTGCAGTAGTCTTCATTTCTCAAGTGCAAACTGAAGACAGAAACTCCCTTGGTAACAAAATGGTATCTTCGTATTAGAAACTGTCTTAATTTTAGCTACTCCTTGTTGTTATATTTTCTAAAATGATTTTTTTTAAATTTCTGTTTGGTGTAGAGAAAGCATGGCAGGTCCAAGCATGATGATACTTACTTAAACAAGGTTTGTGTTTTCAGATCTTTCCCCTAGCAATCAGAACTGAGCAGCAATATGTGGTGGAGGGTTGCTCACCTTTTAATGCAAGTTGCAATTCTGACTTGACTGCATGATTCTGGGAGACCAGGCAGAGGCAGCTGACTATTGAGTTATTATTTTTTAAAGCAATATACTATTTAAAAGCATTCTCATTCATTCCTGTCTTCCAGTTGGAATTTCTACTTATTCAGCTAGACCTTAGAAACAGAAAGAGTTAATTTCACATTCTGCACAAATGCAGGGTGAAATCAGGATGAGCCCTGCATTAGGAAAGTGTGATTAGCTCCCACCTACTGATGACCCTTAAGTCCTTAATGTAGTTATTGATTTCCAAAATACAATCACCCTTCTGTAACCATGACCTACATTCTTATGTCAAGGTTAATGGCATTATGTTAACCATATGCAAGTGTGTGTGGTGCAAAGGAGCACAGCTTATCAAGCAATCCAGATTGCTCCCGAGTGTCACCTCTTTATTTAAAGCTAGCAGTCATAATTGATTTTTTGTAATATTTTTAAAGCAAAACTTCCTCATAAGCACTAATGGTCTTGGCTGAAAGTGGATATGAGAGAACACAAGGAAGAAAATTATGCAAATTTTAATTCTGTCTTTCTTAAATTCCTCCTTTGACTTTTAGTAGATGAAAAATAGTTTTTACCAGGTGAGATGGTGTTGCCTTTATGGAAATAATTCTTGGAGGATCTCCTTGGCATAATTTGTCCACCTCTTAATCAAGTTTTTCAACGAGTAGAGCCAGTGTTGTGATGATGGCTGTCTCAGGTTTAGTGTCTAGAAGGTAAAAAAGAAACCAAAATGAGCTGGGTTTTCTCATACTGCAGTGGTTTTCTCCCCACTCAGTGGTTCAGTGAAGAGACAGACGCTTTTGATTTCTTCAAGAACCCAGTTCCTCTGCTAGAGGAAAGATTAGCAAAAGTGCAGAGCTGCTGCACAGTATTAGAATTGGGGAAACAAATTTATTTCCTGCTAATTGCTTACCATGAGAAAGAAAAGCTGTAGCACATGAATCTAAATGTGGGTCCTGTGTGCAATCCAGCTCTGAAAGCTGAGGCAGCTGCACCTCTTTCTTTATCAAAAGGTACAGGAGAGTTCAGGTCCCCATTCTGGGATGGCATGTGAGGGCCAAGGCAATGTTTCTAATAAAAGCTTTTTCTGGAGGAGTGAACACCAATAAACAGAAGTAGAAGAGACTTGTCCTTATCACAATTGTTTTTACAGAATGAATATAAAGTCTGTTTTTTCCATAGTGTCACTGTAATATGAACACAAGAATACATTGTTATTTCTTTATTGCAGTACACTAATGCATCTTTAAAACAAGAATTTTATGAGTTGACATGGATGAAGGGCATAGCTATTTATGTATCTATACCATACAATAGTTGAATATATGTACCTACAAAAAAGCATGCTTTCTATCTGGCTTCCACATTCCTTTTACCCTTCCACATTGCTATTAGTTGTATGTGTTGTATGCAGCAATAAGAGGAGAAAAACAGCTGAGTTGTTGCACCCAGCAGGTTTGTGATGCTGTGAACTCAAAAATGGAGATAACAGAAGTGTACTGGAGCAGAATCCTGAAAAAATAAGCCCATGACAAAAAATTCAAAGGCTATGTTTAGTTTCTGTGCTGAATCATGTATTTACCACACATTAATGCATAAAGAGTCAAAACAGGGAAAAGCAGGTCCCCCTGCATCCACTTGTATATGAATTATTTTCTGTGCTGAATATAGATGTCCTGTAGCCACATAAAAAATTGGGATGGGAGATCTTATGTTTATAGCCTTTGGACTGTGCAGCAGTCAAGATTTTTAATTTTCTTCATTTGACTACGATTCCCAGACTGAAAAAGTTTCCCCTTGTAAATAATTCAGCTCCTCTTCCTGTGACTGCAACAGAAGCCTGCTTTTATACCTGCCAACACTTATGTGTATAGCACAGTATGCAAAAGAGTGCCCAAATTAAAAGATTTATTAAAATTTTTTACTATGAGAAACTTATAATGCTGTGGGCACATCTTCTTTGTTGCAAATGTCCTTCCATAACTATTTTGAAGAGACTTTTTGTCCAATACAAGTCATCCATAAAGCTACAAAACAGACACTCACTGGCACTCAGCTTCTGCTTATCTGGAGTTATCCAGAGTGAAAACACACTCCAGGGAGGACAGACACCAGGACAGGCCACTTGGCAGTGGAGGTGCAGAGAGTCTCATACTGCTTTCTGGAAGGGCTGGCTTGCCCCAGGGAGCCCCAGGAGTGCACCCTGGGGTGGGTGCTCACAGCCCCCCTGGCAGTGCCCCATCCCTCTGTCCCCTCTTGGGGCCTGAGGGTGTAAAGGTACTGCCCAGGGGTCCTGCCTGGAGGGCAGTTCCAATTTCTGAATAGAAGTGGCCAAAGACAGACAGGAGCACTTTCCAGGAGTCTGTTGGAGAGCCATGGGAGCTGATGGGACAGTTCAAGTATTGAGTATGTCTTTTTGCTACAAATAAACTTCTCACTTTTTTTTAGAGTAAAAGAAGGCAACTCCTATCCCAACTTCTCCTGCCTTCTCCTTTTGGAAGGAGCCAGTCCTGTAAGACATAAAACTCCTCCAGCAGGCAGAAGTGCTGCAGGGGTGCTGTGAGTGAGAACAACTCTGTGGGATGGGGATAAATAGGAGACTGTGATGGGGATGTAGCAGCAGCAAGTTTCAGAGGAGTAGTGCCAGTGGCACTGGTGTTGCAGGGCTGGTTAGCAGGTGAGGAAGAGCAGCAGAGCATTGCTTTGGTGGTGGAAAATGGCTGAGTTGAATTTAGGCCATGAAGAACATGAAGAAGAAGCCATGGAGAGCATATTTAGAGACAGAGCTGATTGTGTGGGTCTTGTAACTAGAAACAGAGATGTGAATGCTTTAGCTAAATGTAGTAACAGACCTCATGTATTTCATACCCTTTGAGAAAGAGATTCTAAATCTCTAAGAATAGGCACTGAGCTGTGACTGATACATAAACATATCTAACTGCTCCCTCACTGAGCTGAAAGAAGCATTTCAGGACTACTGCCAACACAGGTTGGAACAACAGTGTTTCACCTAGTGACACTTTTTCAGATTTTTCAAATTGATTGTTAAATTATTATTCTTTTCCAAATAAAAATTAAAAAAAGAGAGACCTATTTACTTAAATCATGCTTTCTAAACCTAGTTTTTTTCCACCCAAGGAATATCACTTATTCTTCATCCCTGATTGGGCTTGGTTTTCTACATTTAAGCAACATGAGGAAGAATTTCAGTGTTTCTGAAATAAGGTTCTCTAGAAAAATGAGCCTGGCACATTTTCTGCCTGACACTGCCTGGCATACATTCAGCTGCAAGGATACAAAAGGTTTTATCCTAGTGCTAGTAAAGTACATCTCAATCCATAGTCTCATTGAGCAGACACTGGGATTTGTCTTCATGAAGTTATTGGGAAAATATGGGCAACACATTTTAACAGATCTCTGACAAGACCTCTAATCCTGATGTTAATTGAATGTTTTTTCCAGGACATATTTTCAACGTTGCTTTTCTCTGCTTGTTCAATTTGTATATTCCTGAGAGCGGGGAGATGACAGGAATTAATGCCTGTTTGCATTAACCCAAACTTTATTCTCACTTAATTAACTATGATTAATGTCAGGAGGCAAAGGAGCAGCATCAAGCTATTTTCAACAGCTCTGTCTGTACTGATGAGTTCAGAAAACAAAAAAACCCAACCACCAAGTAGTGCCATTGCAATGTTGGTTACAAAAAAACCCAGACAAAAGATGAATTGTTTTAAAGGCAAGGTTTGTTCTTCAGCCTCAGACAATATCTTGGTAAGCTGAGAGTGACTATAACACTTTGAAACCTCAGTTAAGAAGCATAAATCAAAAATAGAAGCGTTACCCCCAAAACTAAAAACAAGGGAAAAAATTTTACCCAGAATTGCTTAGTAATCATGAATCTGTGTAAACTGTATTTGAGTAATATATTCTCAGTGATTTCAGAGAAACAAGAGTTCAGTTTTTTATTGGCACTATTCCTTAATAATCTCACAAACTGAATATACAATTCTTATCCAGTGCCAAAAATAAATCACAGGTAGATTAGGACACCGGCTAGGTCTCACAAAGGAGAGCAAACAGCTGTAGGCTAGTGGTAAAAGCAGCAGATATGGCAGGCCTGGCATTTGAACTGAGTTACTAGAAACATCCAAGCTCTCTATGAGCTCTTTTTCACATCATTGCAAGGGTTTAAAAAGAAAGATACTAAAATCAAGATGGATATTGTAACTTCCCTGAGTTCTTCATTGGGAAACCTGGGACTTGGAAGAGCAGGGTGAGCTCCTGGAGGCTGCCTGTGCCAGGCGATGATCTAATCTGAAGAACTAAAGTAAATGGAGTCATTTGAAAATAGACAGAAAACTGATTAATTATTTTCTCCAGTGGATGTGACTGTACAATATTTCTAAAGGTTCAGGGCAAACTACATCTGTTCTTCTTTTGCTAGAAGGGTTTCCTTTTCTTGATGTTCTTATGGTCTGGGACCTCCATGAGGGATCTTTTATTCCCTTATTCCTCACCTACAGGGACGAGGGAAGAATTAAGATTTTATAAGCTGCAAGCCTTTGAATGGAAGAAGCACAAGGCAACAGCTGGGTGGGAATTCCACTTTTTCCTCTTTCCCACAGGAGTTTGTTTTTGTATGTGTTCCTGTCTCCCTTCTGTGGCAGGTAGAAGACGTTAGCTCTTGGCTCCTCACTAGCAAAGGAGGAATAGAAAAAATGACACAAAATGTAGCAGCTACAGATGACAAAGGAGAGGGAAGGAGAACTGGAAAGAAGAACTGGGCATGTTGAAGACTGGAATAGGGATGGTCAGGGGCTGGTACAGGGAAAGGCAAAACAATTAGAAGAAAAGAAGCAAATACTAAAATCCTTGAGAAAGTGGAAGATGAATGGGAAAAGTTTGAATGAGTAAAGGAAAGCAGAAATTTTTAGGCATGATTTCCTGGATCTGTGTTTCTAGACTGTATTTGAGATAACAGATTTTTTTTTTACATTGAAAATGTTTGCTCTTGTGTTTTTTTGCTGCTTGTTTTCTTCTTTTTTTACCTTGCCTTTTTAAGACTATCTAGGTGGCCTTGCAGTGCACTGAGAACTGGCTATTCAAGAAAAATTTTTTGTTTATGGAGAAGACATTTTTACAAACACATTATATGATGATATTTTCATTCTAACATGGAATAGGGAGCAAAAGAACAGACAAACTAATCAGGAAGGCTGATCTTTTCCAGCCAGTAAAACCAGCAGTTTGTGCTCTACTTTTGTCCACATTTACCCTAATTCTTTCACACACAATAAGAAATTATTTTGCTGAAGAATCCGTACCATAACGAAAATCTTGCTATGAATAAATCCTTCGAGGAATTTTCTTGTTTACTCAAGGAGTGAGAGTTCTAGTTTTAGAAAAGCTTCCCCTGGCCTATTCCTTTCAAACAGAGTTTTATGCAAGGAAAGAAAATCTTTTTCCTTGCAGTTGAAGCAATAGGAAATGGCTGAAGGAATAAAATTGTCATGGGTGACCACTTACTGATGTCACTCTTCTCAGGCTTTCAGCAGAGCAATCATTTTAGGGAGAAACAATTGGCAAGTAGCATCATGTTTTAACTGGACTAGGGCCCTGCCACTTGTGATCTCTAGGTATGGTCTTTGGTTAGGAGGTCTACTGCCCTTGGTGGGTTTCAGTGGAGTCCAACGGGCTCCTTGCGTAGGCTTTCAGAGCATTCCAATCTTACCCACATAATTATAGTGTGCTTTGTCTTCTGGCCAGCCTGGGGAGAGTAGCTGGTATGAGTCATGTGGATTAGAACTTGATATTTCATAATAACATTGGTGGGTTCCAAACAAATTTCTCTCTTTCCCTCTTCCTCTCTCTCTCCCTTTGAATACACTGTCAACCAGTTTTTCTCTTCCTGAAGTGAAGAAGATAAAGCAGTCTGTCATCCCTCTTAGTCCCCAGTATGGGTGTGGAAACCATTGCACAACTTTGTAGTAGAGTGAAAAGGTCTCATCTAAGCATGTGACGTGACTTTGTGCAACTCTTAAATGCAACAGAAGGAAATTGTATTGCTTACTCAGCATTTATTTAACTATTTGGAAAATTATATCCTTGGTCAATGATTTCTAATTTAATAGCAGGAATGATCTTATAAAATTTTAAACCCTCATTCTAAATAATTTTGCTGCTGTAAATATGTCCTTTCTTCCCCTATTAAAAAAAAAAAAAAAACAACTAAATAAAATATTGTGCATGTAAGAGTCTGAAATAATAAAATAGGAAATTCAAATTTTATCTTTGGCAAACAAATAGAAATATTTACATCAGTAATTTTAATCTGCAGAGCAAATCTTTGTCCCCAAGGTTTTCAAAGCCTCATTTTTCTTTCCAAAGTAAAGAAAACTGTGTTCTCAAGAAACGAGACAGTCAGACATATGTCACAGAAGCCAGGCTAGATTTAATTCAGGACTAACAAAAATTGTCAAAACCAACATGTAGTGCTAGCATCACATGTTTTAATGTGTCTGCATCTAAGCCCACTCAAAACATGATAAATCAAACAGGACAAAACCTACATATCAGTGACTGGGCAAAGCAGTCTTTTGATCCAGAATACCTTTTTTTTCTTTTTTTTTGTTTATTCTGTGACAATGAAATTCAGATATTTTTTGGTTTTTTGGGCCTGTTTATCTCAAAGTGCCTGCAACTTCATCCAAAACCTAAGTCAGAGTATTCCTGGGCTACGATAGATGTAGATAAGGCCCAACATGTTTTCTTCCCAGCTACAGGTTTTATAATATAAACAATGCTTTGAGTAACATTTGTTAATTATGAATGCAATTAGTCTCTAGATGTTTGTGTAGATGTGCTGTATTTACAAATATAATTTCTGTCACGGGTACTTCTGTAAAGTTTGTTTCACACATTCTGTGTTTCAGTTTGTAGTTATGTCTGGGTGCCTATTCAAGCCTGGATTAGGCTAGTTTAATGTCACACAAAAAACAAAAACCACAAAACATGGTTTGCACCTCAGTTAAAACATCTTAAGGTGTAATGCAAAGAAAATTATGGCAGTTTGGCCATTCTAACTTGATAATATTTTACTGTGTTCCCATTGTCATTGTTCTGCTCCAAGCCTATGAAAGCATCTTCCTTGTGAATCATAAATGATGTACTGTTTTTAGAGAAGGAAATAAAATAAGACATCATCGCAGAAGCCTGAGGAAAAAAGATTGTAGAAAAAAAATTCATTTTCACATAATAATTATGGTCTATTCTAGCCAGTCATGTTTGTTTCTAAAGACACAGTAATTTTTCACATTCTTTTTCAGAAAAAGTTCCTCACAGGCAGTAGATTGATGAGCACAACTTTGTTCCAGGAAATCTTGACTCCATAACATGAGACATTCTTGAGAAGCCATGAAATATTATTACAAAAGTCTTTCTTCGTCAATCATGTGCAAATAGAGGATATTTGCTTTTCACCATTTATAAATGGCCAGATCCTCAAAGAGACTAAATTGCCTTAAAATTAGGGCCTCTGCTGCAGAATCCAAAATGCTGTAGTGCCTGTGTTACTTCTGTGGTGCCTGGGGAAGATCAGACTCCCCACAAAGGACTCTGAGCTAACCAGTAGAGCACACAAGAAGGTGATGCAATTACACACATGCCTTTGTTCTGGGTTACCAGGGGGAAGAGCGTGCTGGCCAAAGCACCATGACAGCAGAGCTGTTTGGGATCCTGAGGGACAAACCCCATTGGGCATCTGCTAAGAGTAAAGTAACTTGTCTGCAGATGTGTTCTGGAGAAAATACAACAATCAGTTGTGGAACAAAAAGTGAACAAAACTTCCACGGGCCAGTACAACACAACATTAGAAGAGCTGTCACATTTTCCTACCTAGGTCTCTGCTGTCCTTGCAGGAAAGTCAGTCTCTCCATTAGAAGGAAAAGGGAAGGCTTCTGGAGTGAGAAAAACTTCATGTAGCACATAAGCTGTTTCTGCTCAGGAAAGGAATCAATCAATCAGCAAGAAAATACCTAATACATAGATAAAAGAATTTCTGTGCATTGAAATATATCTTAAATCTGGCATTTATGCTGCCACTAGCACAACCTGGTTGGCCTTTGCAGCCATTAACACTCTGTTCCAGGGATGCATTATTATTCTTCCTCCCTTTCCAGTTACTACTTTAGAGTGATGGGAAAATAAAAGGCTCATCCAAATTTCTCCTACAAACCTGCAGTCATATAGCTGGGCTTCTTAAAGAGTGCCCTCACCCCCATTTGTTGGCTGCCCTAAGACCCAGACAGAGTCTCTTTTTCTACTGAAGCTGAAGACAAGGTCAGACAAATCTCATCCTTACTGGAACAAAAAAGAGGGATTCAGTATATCTTGTGTTGCTGAAATCATTCATTTGAATAATTGCATTTTATTCAAACAATCTTGGGAAAAGCTAAAAATCCAAGGCACCTGAAGAGCTTTTGTACCTACAGGGGTATGAAGGGGTTTGGCATGGCAGCTTTTCAGTTGTGTTTGTAAACCCACACTAAATCTTTGTGTGTTTCTTTCTGGTGCATTGTCATCTCAGCAGGGGCCATTCACAATTTCATCTGGAACAAGGGAAACCTTTCACTGGAGACCCAGTCCTACATCAGTGGAAACAGCAGCTCTTACTCATGTTCATGAGGAGATAAAGTATTTGTATGTATGTGTTTCATGGGCTTTAGTTGTGCTGGTGGTATAATGGGGAGCTGGCCAGGTGATCCCATGAAAGGAGGAGGTTCTAAATTCCTGGGGATTTGTGATTAGTGAAATCCAACTGCAATACAAAGCATGGGCCAAATGCCAGGCATAATGCATGCACTGTTTCTGGCAGGGCTTATCTTAGGTGTATAACCCAGATATTGAAGATTTTTTTCAATTCTGATTACTATTTTTTTTTTCCAGCTCAAATTTCCTTACATGGAAATCAGTCAAGTGGCTTCAATGTGAGTTAATGCAAATTCTAGTCCTTTGGACTGTATGATTCTGTTTATTTCTGCTTCATTGTCTACTCTGCAAAGCTCCTCAACACTTCTTTGTTTCTGCTTCTGACTGTGCTTTTATCAAATTTGCCTGCCATATAAAAATGTGGCTTTTGTCTGGACCTCATCCAAAGGCCACTGAAATCAGCAGGTTCACAAAAGGTTCAGAGCCAGCTGTCACTGACACTGCTGCCGTCCATGTTTTTTTCATCTAGCATGTTTTGCTTTTATGGTGCTTTTCTCTTTCACCAGTACTAAAACAAAACCTCCATCACAGTGCAGTCTATTTAATATTCATATTTTGATTTTCCTTTTAATAAGTAACAGTTTTTCATAGCATTCCTTACCCTCCTGGGATGGCATGTCAATCCAGTAGGTCTAATGATAAATTGCCAAGCACAAATGGAACTTAAGTTCTCAATGTCACTGACAAATGTTTTTCTGCTTAAATAAATATTACTGTGAAATGATTTACTAAGTCTGTACTAAAATAGATGAGAAATGCTTTTCTGATAGCAATAAAAAAGTAGTCAATCCATTCTGTTGGATGTGGGGAAACAGCATTCTGAGTGAATATATGAGAACATTTGGTTCATCCTCATCATTAGACTTCATTGTTTTGAAACAGAATTGTAAAAACTTTGATTTAACTTCACTAAATGAGTAAAGGGAATTCTCCCATGCAAGATTTTTTTCCCCTTGCCTTTAATCTTTGCATCTAAACCTAAGAACAAAATCTGATGTCTCATTTGAGGTTGCTGTTGAAGTTCCCGACTTTTCATTGCACTCTTCAGCTCCCACCTGTTACAAGCCATCATTCAAAACATTCTGCACTTAATATATTAAACAAGTGGACTCTACTTCCTTCTGCTCCATTCAAAGGGAAGATGCCAAGCAAACCCATCTCCTGAACAGCCTTTCAGGGCTCTCCACATTTCCAGTATTTCACAAGAGCTTCAAATTTTACGGGATACAATGGGACAAAGAAAGCAGCCCGTATGTCACAAGACCAGGCAGATACCCAGGGAGATGCCAGACCACAGTGCACTGGCACTGGCTGCTGGGAGCAAGATCAGTGCCAGCAACAGCTGTGTCCATCAGAGGACATCCAAAACAGCCTCACTGTGCCCAGAGATCTGAGACCTCCCCATGCTGAACCTGGGTTTCCCTGTAGATCCTTGGACTCCCACTGAAGTCTTCCCATTTGAAGCAACAACCAGTTAAAGCTGTGGAATTTTAAAAACACTTCTATCTTTTTTTTTTTTTTTTGCATACACAAGTCTACAAACCCCCAAACATTTTCATCTGCTTACTAGCCTTTAATTATACTAACTGCCAATAGGTTCTATTACTTGTCCAAAAAAAAAAATGCTGCCTGTTGTGTAATTTTTTAACTGTGATTTATGAAGCATATTTGTGTAGCATTAGGTCATGTTTGTCAGATTTTAGCTTCTTATTTGGCAACGACACCATTAATTAGCAATATTGCTGATAACCTCCATTTTATATAACCAGAAAGCTATTTTTCTGTATGAGCTGGCAGTGGAAAACAAGAAAAGGATTTTTGCATGGTGCCACAAGTCTGGATAAGAATGACCAGAGAAATACACTCAATATTCTATGGGATTACTCTCTGTTAAAGATTCTTTATTTTTTGACAGGCATTATTTTGTTACATGTTCTTATTGTGATTTTCTTTCTTTTCAGCATTGCAGTACACTCTTTTTCATCTCTTTTTTGAATGCTCTCTGAGTTTGCAGTGAGGCCAGTAGCATATTCCTGAGGTTGCACATTTCCTGTTGCAATACCCCATTTTTAGCTTCTCACAACTCTTCCAAACTTCCTCCATACAGAATGCAATTTTCCATCTAACTTCCATCTAACTTATTTTATTTTTCCAGAGCATATTTCTGAATATTTGGGAAAGCTAGTACTGTAGTGCCAGTGTTTTGGGGATAAAGAATATACTTCTACCTGTCTCAGAACTTAACATCTTCTTTTACTTTAAATGTAGTTTCTTTTAAGATTTAGTGCTATGATATAAAGTTTCACAAAAAGATAAACCTTATATATAAGCTTATCTTTTACTGATACGAAAATTCAATTTTGGTCAAGAGACAGCCCTTTGAAATACCACATTTCTCTGGAGAAGTTCAAAACATCTCTGTAGAAAGTGGTTTTGATTCACCAGTGAAAGCTTACAGAGATGTGACTTCTCCCTGCCAGAGCTTCCAGAGCACATCCAAGGGCCTTGCAGCCCTAAGCAGGCAGATGCTGTTCAACTTGACATTAGTCACTCTGCACTGCACTTACAAACCTGGAACATGGGAAAAGCACTAAGTCCACGTCTCAGAGGGCTTTGTGAAACCAGGTTACAAATTACAATGAAGCACACACATGCTGCAATGAAAGGCACTGTAAAGAGCTCTGGAGGATGTGAATAACCCTACTTTCACAACACAGCTTCGTGGAGAAGAAAGACAGCTTGGGCTGTTGCTGTGTTTTAACTCCAGACAGTTTGCTCACCCTTACACACCCTCAGTGGAATCAGGAGGATTGGAAAAATAAAGCCTGTGGGATTAGATAAAAAGAGTTTAATAATTGAAATAAAATATAGTAATGATGATAATAATAATATTGAAAGGGAAGAGAACAAAAAGAGAGAGAGAAATAAACCCAAGAGAAACAAGTGATGTGCAATCCAGTTACTCACCACTCAATGAACAATGCTCAGCCTCTCCCAAAGCAGTGATCAGTGCTTCCTAGACAGATCCCCCCAGTTTATGTACTTGGCATGATGTTCTATGGCATGGCCATACCTCTTTGTCCAGATCAGATCAGATCAGATCAGCTGTCTTGGCCATGCCCTCTCCCAGTTTCTAGTGCAGTTCCTCCCTAGCAGGGCATGGGAAACTGGAAACTCCTTAATTCAGGGTAAGCACTGCTTCATAATAATGAAAACATCACTGTGTTATCAACATTATTCTCATAATGAATCCAAAAAACACAGCACTGTACCAGCTAGTAGAAAGAAATTAACTCTATCCCAGATGAAACCTGGACAGTCTTGCAATGAACAATGGAAGGAAAATAACATTGTGTTGTTACTCATTAACTGAGCACAGTCAGGGTTCTGCACTAAGAATCCATGGAAAGGAAAAAACAACATGAGCACATGAGGAAAGATGGCATCCTAGGACATGTACACTGCCTTGCTGTTTCAAAGTTCCTGGTCATCATTCATTTTCTAACTTCTGAATTCTTAGTCTTTAACCTAATCTCTGTTACCTACCTCACAGCTAATAGGTGAAGAGAATGTCTTTGTAGATAAAGTGCTGACCTGGGACCTGGGAAGAGTAGTCTCCTTTTTTGGATTCCCCCACATGTTTTAGGTGTTTAGAGTAGAAACCAAATCTATAAAATAAGTATAATTTATAAAAAGATATAAATTTATACTTATAAATGGGAAGTTTATTTGCCTGTTGTATATCACATCTATTTGATGTTCCTTTCAGAACCTTTTGGGGAGTTCTTGACTCTTATTCAGTATTTGTCAGTCTCAGCTGAGGCCTCTAGCTGTTGTTTTAATAGTAACTTCATGAGCTCTGTTCAAAGCTCACTGAAACTTAAGAAAGCTTTCCCAGAGAATACAGGGATGCTCATGATGGCTGTGGGAATTTCTCTACAGGCAAACCCCAAGCACTGCAAAAGCTCTGCTCAAAAAACATAACAAGACTAGAAATCAATCTTTTTATCCCGAGATGTAGTTAAGAAGGTTCAAAGTAAATTAGATGTGCAGTCATCAGTGGATTGATTACATGTACTAAGAGGCAAATACACTAAGGACATTTGCAAGGGACTGCCAGGTTTGGCTGCAGGCACCTGGGAACCTGCACTCTCTGGTGTGAGAGACAGACAAGGAACCAAGTGGGACATGGCAGGGTGTGCAAGTGGCACTAGATGCCTGTATTGAGGAAGTTTGATTTGTTCTGTGCTTCTAAGATAGGACTGCAAGCATTTATTATGGATCCTTCTCTGCATTGCTGATGCACTAATGTTGAGTCTGCTGTGGCTTTTTGATGTAATAGGAAGAAAATTCTTAAAACTTTGTCCCAGAATGTAACTTTGTATTGGTACACAAGGTTTTGCTAGTGAAAAACCATTGCAGTCCCAGAGATAAAATAGGTGCATTAATATTCTAGACCTAAACCAAGAAAAAGTTTATCCTGGTTTTCGTCCCCCCAGTTTATCAATTCTAGCTGTGAGAATTAGAGCAAAAAGCAGAAAGAGAGGAGTGTGAACAAGGCAATAACAGTTATGCAGAAATTCATTTAGAATCTGACTTTAGGCAAAATTCCCCAGTAGCTTCAGCTTGTGCTCAGAAATCAGCCTTCTGACAGATATACCAGAAAGACTTTCTTGCAGCCCAGTGGTACTTAGGAGAATGCTTTGCTCCCAAAAGCAAAGGTATTAAATCACTGAGCCAGGAGTAGGAGATGTGTTTTGATTAGGCACACAGCCTTCCTCTGGCAGCTTTGAAGACCTGCAGTCTAGCAGATGGCAACCTAACAAGCAGATTTGTGTTTCTCTGATAAATGTTGTGCCCTTGGTTTTGACTGTGTGAGATTGTCACAAACCATTTTTTTGGTTTTTTGTACTGGTTTTTTGCCTGCTTCCTTTTACAAGCTGTTCTTTATTTCTCCTCAGGTTCACTGCTTGTTTGTGCAAGGAGCATGGCCAGGAAGTCACCATTAGCCTCCCTTAAGGCAGAGTTGGAGCAGGCAGTGTCTGGGGTCACAGGCACAAAGTTGTGCCGCAGCACTGCTGAAGTGTGGGGCACTGTCACTGCTGTGCACGGTGTCATCACTGTGCAGGTCTTGGCTCAGCCTCCTGCAGCCCCAGCACTCACAGTGGGCCCTGCTCTGCTTGCAGACTTCAGCAGGCATTTCAGGGTGCTCTGGTGGCAGTGCCTGTGCACTCAGAATGATGGGAATTGCCCGGTGGTCGTGGATTCTGTGTGTGGATAGTGTTCTCTGCGTTTTGTTCTCGGCATGGACAGGTTTTCTTAAATTTTCTTTGAACATTTGGATTAACACAGGAGAATGCCATCCCTGTCTCACTCTTTTTTTGAGTGACTAATACACATGTTTAAGATTCAGTTGGTGGCCTTTTGTTGATTCCTGCAAATGGTACTGAGGATGCAAGTGTTGTCACCCTTTTTGAAAAAAAAGTAGGAAAGCTTTTTCAAAATGTTGAGAGGGTGGCATTTCCAAAATATACCCATAACAAAGAAAGATGATAGATGCAAATCTTCTCCATGATCTAGAAAATAAGGAAAAAAGGAAGTTCAGCCTGAGGTTCCAGAAAAGAGGAATCAAATTCCAGGTAAATTATGTAATTATTTTTACTGCAAAAGTATTGCTTTATTATGATTTTATTGTAAACATTAATTTAAAAAAAATTGAAACAGGAGGCTCTTTTCAGGAGGTATACAGTACAGAAAGGAGAATGATTGATAGGAAGGGAGAACCAGATAAAGAGCAAGTGTTAGGGTATCTGTCACATGCACTAGACAAACATTCCCTTGCACAGCAATCCCAGCAGCGCTGTGAGTTCCAGGAGAAAGAAGAAGTAGATAGTATCTTACCTTCAAATTTTAGTTTGCAGCTCAGCACTGATGACAGGAATTCTCTTTGCTTAAACAGATGAGCCAATAAAAATATATGTCCTCTGTTATTTACAGACTATCTATTGCAGTAGTGAGATAGTGTCATTTATTGATAAGAAGAAAAAGTCTCTGATGGGAAAAATTCCTTTGTTTCTCCTTTTGGGAAAGAGCAGCAGGAGGCTGTCACTGGTTAAGCAAAGGTACAGTTCTGTTGACTTCAGCACAAGCTCACTCATGCCTCTGTGTCAGAGCATTTTTGTTGTGACTTGATGGTGCTGAGACACCTCTCATCAGCTATTCTGAGGGTTTCTCTTTGTAATCCTTCACATACACCTCCTCCTTCTGCACACCCTTTTTGCTTTATGGAGCAGTTTCTGTTGGAGCAAAGGGGACAGAAAGGAGGAGGTATGGCAACACAGAGCAGTGCATCTTTCTTCTTTTGGGATACAGGCATGTCAGGAAACAGTGGGGAGGTGTGCCATGCCAGGAGACCCACTGGAGCAATTACATTTTTGGGAGAAATTGTGCTTCTGTACTTCTTCAGTATGAAGTGCGGGCATAAGGGTTTCCCTTCCCCTGATCCCTGGGGCTGCCCAGCCTGTCTGCTGCCTACCATGCCCAGCTGATTTTCCACTTGCATACCTGTCCCAAGGGCATGCTGAGGAAGCCTCCCTGAGCCTGTGAAGGCTTCTGATAGGGACAGCACAAAGGGCTCTTTTTCCATGCACCTCCATCCAAAAGACAGGAGCACATCATGCTGGTATTTCTGAATACTTTGTTGAAATATTTTCCTAATTCTCCTAGAAATCAAAAAGCCCGGACTTGCTCCCAACAAAACTAATGGCAAATCCCTATGAAAATAAAGTGAAAAGAGCAGTCCCTAAATAGGTGTCCATCTTCATTTCCGAAAGGAAACGTGCAGACTGCCTTTGACAGTTTTTTAACTAAAACTAATACTCACTTCAACTCATGTCTGAATAATTTAAAATGCAGCAACATCCCTTTGCTCTATTGTAGTGAGACATTCAAGATCCCAGCAAAATATTTATTTTGGCTAGTGTCTATATCCAATTCCTCTTTTTATCAATAGAACAATATTTACAGAGGTCAGGCTGCCAACTTTGCCAGACAGATGCCCTTTGCATTCAAGAGAAAACATGACTCATCATAGGATCAGGATTTCAGCTGCAAATTAAAACTTTTCTTTGATAGACTGAAAGAGACAAGTCAATAAAGGAAAATTCTTGATAGCTAGAAAGGAATGTCTTCTTTGAGACTGCCAATATTCAGTTCTGATTACTAATATCTTAATTGATGGATGAGATTTTTTTTCCTTTATCTAATTATGTCCCAGAGGCAATGTTTAAAAAAAATTGAAAGATAGCTATAAACAACTGTGCTGTATGACAGTGTCAGCTTCTTTTTGTTACCTCATTGAGACCATGAATATCTTATCATGCATTTGTACAGCACACAGGACAAAAGTGTTTGCTCTGACCCAAATCTGTGATTCTCCAGAAATTGCATATAATTAGTATTAAGCACAGTAAAAAAATAGCAACAATGAAAAAGTCAGAGATAAACTTACAGACTTGTGGCTTGTTAGTTTTCAGTGCTCCATCATATCACATGTATGAAAATAGACTTAGTCTAGTAGCCACAGTGTGTGACACAGTAGGAAAAATAACCTCTATGCTGGATGAAAAAGACCAGAAGGTTTAGTGAACCTTGTTTTTCAGAGCTGTTACTCATGGTATTTACTGCAGATAGCCCACAAAGTTATTTCTTGACACTCATTGAAAATATGTAATATATTTTTCATCATGTACCCTTTTAATGATGATTAAATATCACAACCCTACCTTTCAACTAATTGTAATGGTCTTGTTATTCTTGGTTTTGCCTGACTATGATTTCAAACTAATGATCATTAGTAGCAATAACAGTCCTCTACCCTTTTATCACACCTCACATCTGTGGAACTCTGTGTTAAGCATTACTATGTACATTACACCAGTGCTTACCCTGAGTCACAGAGGTTAATTAACTTAATAAAGATCCTAAGGCACGTCAGAGGCAGAATCAGGGATAAGGAAAGTCAGCCCTGAGCTCTGATCCCTCTGGCCTTGACAATGTGACAGTTGTTAGTAAAGGGTTAGACTGACTGCAAAATGCTATTAATCTCTAAAAGCTGGATTTCTTTAGGAACAGATTATTTGTGTGGGAAGGAAAGGAGGGAATCACTAAAAGAAAGCTGAAAGTGGGACTAATGGAAAGAGAAGCTCCTGCTTGTCTGAATCACACTGCTTGAAGGGTATTGCAGACAGCTGGTACTATTTGTCAGGCTGTCATGTTCACAAAACCAGCCTGAACATTGAGGTACTGAAATTCAGTTCCCAAACAGTACAAAATCAGATTTCAGTGTCAGTGCTTACCTCACTGAAGGTCCTCAACTGAGAACCTGGGAATAGGGGAGCTCTTAATATGCAGGCTGCCAAAAGATCGTGTTCATCTAACTTTTGCCTTAGAGAAAAAGATTGCCACTTTTGGACTCTGTCCTAGTCAGCAGTGAATCACTGCTTGCTCAAACACAAAGCTGGATAAATTTTGATGTTGTAGAGAGCAAGAAACCTGGAAACTTATAAGTCTCATTACTACAGAAAAAAGTTATTTTCTGTGTCTCTCCTCTTTCAAACCATCATGCTGGTTTATTTTAATGTGAGAATGTTTCACAGAAGCTGTTAATGCTGCTTCAGATTCTCGTGGGGATGGAGACTTGAATCAGTGAATTTAAAGTGGCATTTTATGCTGATGGCATATTAATATGTATGATCTAGGAAGGACTTCAGCTTTTACTACAGTTTGAATCACCACTAATTTTGGAAAATTTTCTGGCCTTAAAATGAGATGTAATAAATTTCAAACCCTGCCTCTGCATATACCAGATAACCATTTAAGGTGAAAAGCTAAGTTGTCCCAAACCTCAGCTTATGTTTCTCTTTAAAAGAGACAATCATGATAGCAAAATATAAAATTAATATAGAACATCTTGCTGTGCCTTGATTAATTTTAAAACATAACCAAGGGCCAAATCCAGCTTTTCTCACTCAGGTAAGGGGAGTGTAAGGGTCTGATATTAACTCTCAAAAGTTAATATCAGACCCTTACACTACATTGTATGTTATTGATCCATATCTTTGGTGATACAAGCAGAAACTGATGCATCCATAATATGACTCCAGCATGAAGGGTGGAAACATCTTGAAATACATCTGAGTGGGATGAACAGGACAATATTAATAGGTATGAGAAAAAGCATGTTCAGCCTATCTAAAAGTGCACCTGATTTGGACCTGTTTATTTCCTGTTGATGTCACTGAAGCGTCCTGCTGCTCAGCATTTCTAAAACTCAGGCTTCTTTTCTGAAAACCTTTATAGGTTAAAAAAAATAGCAATGAGGAAATACAGCAGGGAGGAGCTGCATTAGCACATTGACAAAACACCCCACAACAAGACTATCAGGCTGTACATGTCAATCCTCAGTGCAGCAGTAGGTAGTCATTAGAAAGTTGCATTAGTACACCAGAATTAACATTCATGAATCCATGATGATAGGCAGTTAAGGAAAAATGTAGATTTAATTTGTCCAAATATGCTTCAATGATGTCATCTCTGATCTTTCAGGTCTGAGTCTCTCAAAAAGAGGAGTAGATGTTGCTGGTCAAACTCAAAATATTTTTAAAATGTTTTCAAGCATCAGAAAGTTATTTCTCTCTTTCTTTTCCATTTTTGAGCTCATTGCAATAGAAACTGTTAAATCATGTAGTTGAAAATTTCTAATTCAGCACTCTTGACATTTCCAGAAATGGAAGACATCCACTTCATTTGAGAGCATTCTTCCAGGACATCTCTTCAGCTAAACTGCACTCCCTCAGGTGCTAAGATAAACAGCCACAAGATCTTTACTATAGTTTTACCTGTACAGACTGTTTCTTAGTTTGGTCTCTAAGAAAAGATCTGGCATTGGCCTTATCTGTATATATGCATATCTGTTTGGGTACCCTCTTTAATTATGCTTAAACTCCTCATTTCTTTCAACCACATCTTGCAAATGTGTAGGAGACAGAAAGATCGTAGAAGTTAAATAAAACCTGGCAAACTGCTAGAGGAGAAGGCCCTTGCCCTGGGTCTTCCCACCAAAGGAAACAACACCACGAACCCCACTGTCACTGAACATCAGAAAAACCAGACACTATCCATAACTCTTGGGAAAACCCCAACTCATCTGTTCTGCCAAATCTTCTGCCAACCTTCTGTCAGCCTGGGGATGCCCTCCCCCCACAGGAGCACCGGGAGGCCACGTCTGTCTCCCCTCTGACAGCTCCCAGGCACCAGAGTTAAAGGCCCACCGTGGCCCTCTGCCTGGCTTGGAATGAGAGAGGGAACAGAAACCATGGAGGCATCGATAATGGAGGCTGATCTGAGCTCCCTGCAGTTGCTTTAGTGCTGTCCCTTGCAGGTGTTACCCAAAATATTGTAAAAAGTCACCATCTGTCAGAGGTCATGGTTTCCAGCCTTGCTGAGAGCAGAGAGGAAGGACCTGTTTGAAATAACAGTGGTTCTCACACACCTACAAGGAAAAAAATCACAAACTGTAGCAAGTTCTCTCCACTTTTAGTGAGGGTGGCAACAAGACATTCTGATAGAAAGAATAATGCTCCAGATGTGGTTTTAGAATAACTAGTCAAGGTGGTCTTCCACATAAGACAAATACAATAAATCCTATTTATAAGTTAAATAAAATACAAATCATTGAAATTATTTAAGTCTACTTATGGAATAAGCAATTGTATGCATTTTAATTCAGACTCATTAATAAGTAATTTCTGAAAGCATAACTTCAGAAAAACAGGACTCAGAAGAAAAATAAGGCTAAAAAGATCAAGAGCTGGAAAAACTACAAAATCCAAACTCATTAATTCTCCTTGCTCATAATATTTGCTTCTATTTTATGCTGACATTTCTAAAGATTAACTACTATAAATCATTACTGCATATTATTTCTACTGTCAAATGCAATCACGAAACTTCAATTTTGTAAGTGTCTCATGGAGAAAGTAAAATATATCTAGGAATCATGTTTGCTAGTGCACTAGAATACTTAATTACATGAACAAATCTTTCTTTTTTTTACCACTGCATTATTTGTGTTAATGTAAGCTGAATCTCAAAGGAACTGACCTTGAGGTCAATTAAATATTTGGAGTATCACAGCTTTCATATTTGAGGAACACCAACAGAGTAAAGTGCTGCTTGGCTATTTCTGTTTAACCTATTTTGTACATGTAGGCAACAGGCATGGGATTTAAGAGGGTATTCTACACTGTATAAATTACAGCTTGTGTAACAAACAAATAGAACATATAGAAGAGTCAGAAACATATTCTTATATGCTTATCTTATGGCCCATATCAACAACAAGATACTAATTTTTCATTTCATTTCCATTTTTTCTATTG
The DNA here is from genome assembly GCF_037042795.1 of Molothrus aeneus. Taxonomy (NCBI): domain Eukaryota; kingdom Metazoa; phylum Chordata; class Aves; order Passeriformes; family Icteridae; genus Molothrus; species Molothrus aeneus. The sequence continues at coordinate 42,048,618 of NC_089650.1, read as the reverse complement.
CTTCCATATTTCTAACCTATTCTTTTTCTTTTCTGGTTTTTTTTTTTAGTACTGTATCATGTAAGACTTTAACACTGAAACAGTACATGGATTCTCATATTCCCATGCACTGATTACCATTGGCTTCTTTCATTTTTGACTGGTTTTCTTTGACTTACTAATAGCTTTTTCCAATCTGTGTCATTTTTAAATGCATAAAGTAATCAAAATTCTCTGCACACACTTCCTAGCCTGTTCACCTGGTTTAGACTAAGACCAGCCACATTCTGGTGGCAATGATATTTAACTTTAATTTCAAAGGCTTAAATTCAGGTATTTAAATAAAAGTTCTGAAAATCCTACCACAAAATTCCCACATTTATTTATTTTTAGTTTGTTAAATTTCACTCTGAACTTTCCATATATGTTTCTAAATTTTTTACTTGTCTCCCTTACCAGTTGATATGTAAGTTAATACTGCAAAAAATGCATAGGTAAAGGCAGTTTTCTAAAGGCTATGCAATGTGACACTGGAAAGAAACATGCAAAAGGGTACAAATACCCTGAACAATTTATTTTACTCTGAACAGCTGTCAAAGCCTTCACTGAGACATGCTGAGTTGGAAACTGAGGTTCTGCTTCTATTTCAGTTTGTGGTGCCTTATTTTACTAATACTGGGGTGACTGTTTTTTCATCTTAGGTGTTTATGTCATTTTGCTTTGTGAAAAGGAAGCCCTAGGAACAGCCACTGGGTGTTTGCTGGTTGATCAAGTACTGCAAGGGCAAGAGGACTTAGCCCTTCTCAGGAGGGACTGTCATCAGCAATGAGGTGATCCCTTTCCAGTCCAGTTTGGGCTCTGTCATCTCATAAGGTGAGTGAGTGGCTCTTCTCAGTGACAGCAACTGATGAGACTCCATAATGTGAAAAATTATCCCCTAAGTCTTTTTTCCCTTGATTTAATGGGTGCTAAAATAGAAAGCTTTTTGTATCTGCATACCCTTAGGGAGCAGCTCTGTGCAGAGAGGAGGTGTCTGCAGCAAGTGCACCGTGGACTGGCTCTGCAGGGACAAATTTAAAACCCGTGACGTCTGCAGGTTGCAACAGTTGGATTGGGAAAGGGAAATGAGAGAGAAATGCCCAAGGCAAGGCAAGGCTCTGATGTTCCCTTACCCTTATACCCACTGCTGGCACCTTCTGCTGGGGCTGCAGGCAGCCCCACGGTGAGCAGGGCAGTGCAGGAGTGCTGGGCAGGGCTGGGCAGCCAGCACAGCCTGGCTGTGGGAGGTGGCACAGAGCTGGCGAGCAGCTTATGTTGAACACTGAACAAGAGAGGGAGGGAAAGGTAAAGGGGAATAAAGAAAAAGCAGTCTCAACACACAAACTGTATCGATACAGGTCAAGTGCATAGCCTTCTCTACCTGGGCTTCCAGTTTAGGAGATGGCTTTGTCTTGCTCTGCAAGAGAGAAAGAGAAGTCCCAGTTTCCTGTTCTGGCACATATTTCCAGTTTATGCGAATAATTCTGACCTAGAATCTAAAGAATTTAATTATCTACCTCCTCATCCACAAAATAGGTGTAGGAGCTATTCCCTCCTTCAAATTTGTTTACTATTAAAATGTTCTGCTAAAAAGGACTATGAAAAAAAACACATTGAAGTGCTCATATCTACCTTCGACTTGTACCAAGGACTTCAGTAGAAATGTGATACTGAAAAAAAACCCTGTTCAGCTGCTGGAGGTGTCCAAAGCTGATAGCATAGTTAATTTCTATCAGGTAAGTTCCTAAAGGGCTGAACAGGCATGCTTAGGAGCATTTGGCTTTTATAGTACTGGGCAGATTGACTCTTAGATCACACACAATCTCACTGCTCCTTGAATTCCTCTCTCTGCAAGGTTCACACCTCAAGGGTGTGACTGCAGAGCACACCTCCCAGGTCAAGCACGTCCTGGAAGGTGCTTTTATCCACCTGTTGTGTTGGAAGGTGCATATTTCAATCCTGACTGCCCTAAGGTGCCCTAGTGAGGCATCTTTATTAGCTACAGGAATTGTATAGGGACTTGAGTTGACTGCTGTGAAGTCTGCTGGGTAGCATTAGCAGTAAGTGAAGAGAAAACTGAAAAGCTGTTTCAGGACTTGCTTATGGCCATTTAGTGGCTGAAAGAGGCAGGTCAAAAATCTAGACTTCCTACTTACTGCGTTTTTTTGGGTTTTTTTTGTTCTCATTTTCCTAGTGGCCAGAGCAGATTGTTGGTTTATTTGATGCCATATATAGTTACACAAACATAGAGATCATACAGTGTCTTTGTGCCGGTGAATAACATATTACAAATTATTACAAATATTTCTGGATGTAATCATTTTCACTGAATGTGTGCAACTTAATTGAATTTTCTTTCCTTAACTGATGAATGCAAATACTTGCTCAGCTTTCAGCAAATATCTGTACACTTGTACACTCTCAGACTTGGACACTTCCTCAAACACTTTTACTGTGCTCAGTGATAAACTGTAGTACAGAAAAATTGCTTGCTGACTTAAAATTTGTAAACCTTCTGAGGTGATTCTTTTCAATAAAACATTAGTAATATTGTCTAATTTTATGCTTATAATCTTTTTTTTCCAAAGTTCAGTGACAAAAATTATTTGCAGACTTCTGCTATTAAAATCTGATAACAGATTTTAATAGCAAAGGCTCAAATCTAAGTTCTTATCTCAGAGTGAAATTGCTGAGTCTTCCTAACTCTAGATTAGTTACTGCATTTTACTAGTGTGACTGGAAAAAGAACCTTTTTGTGAAATCCTATGGATGAATAATAGGCTCACATAATTTTTATGAGATTGAGGGGGGAAATACAAAAATACATATTTTATTCCCACATATGGGAGTTGAAAGTTCACAGGATTTTCCCCTTTGACTTCAGTGGAGCCTGGAGCCTTACAGTTACCTTCAGTATTTCAGAGCAGTATTTCTTACTTTCTTGTGATACTTTCATCAGAAGACTTGGAAACAGCTGTATAATTCATCCTTTAAGCTGTAGATCCTCTTAGGATGAGAAAAGAGCTATGGGCAGATATGACCCTCTATTTATAATAGAAATAGCTCTTCCTCCCGGCTCTGATGATCAGGAGCAGCTGGGTTTGTGTGCTGGTAAAGAATTCCTTCAGGGCAGTTACCCCCACCAAAATCCTCCCTCAAAGTGTGTGTGTCTGTGTATGTGTGTGTAGGTACCAGTGACTAAGGAAGCAAATGCTGTCTTATCTCAAGTTACTTTTTCTGCCTTACCAAGCAGAGCCAAAATGAATGTGTTAGAAGCTGTTGAAGACATGGACTGATTGGGAGACAAGGCACTGCACATTTATTTGATCTGCGACCGGGTTCAGTCCCAGTGTGGTGCTATCACAGCTGTCCCCAGTGTTCAGGAGAGCACTGCTGTTCCTGTGCTCCTCAGCCTCTCTCCATCTCCCTAAATCTGCATTTCCCTCTTTGACCACCTCAGTGAACCAATGACTGGAGTGGCTATATGAAACTTGGAGCTGTAGGTGCTGAGACCTTGGAGAAGCAAAAAAAAATTATAATTATGTTGTGTCTTTAAGAATATTTTAGGACAGCAGGAGGACTGTGTTTTTTGTTTCTTGATTACATCAGAACTAACAGGACTAATTGTAGGAATCATCCTTTGTAAGCACATTGGTAACATTTGCATGTATTAATCCATGGAGGTCTGGTATGCTGACAGCTGTTATCTTTAGATGAGTTTAGTATATTTGTCTGTATTACAAGTTCCTGCCCTGGAAAATTGCTTCTGCTATAAACCCAGTTGCCTGTGCTTCCATCTGTGCTGACATCATGGCAAAGAAAGATAATTTCTTAGTCCAGAACAAGCAAAGAAAATGTCAACTTCCTGGAACTGTTTTGCCAGTGCATTGACTGGCAATGCCCAAAGTGGGCCAGAAAGGACAGAGCTGTTTTTTCCAAGTATGCTTACCACAGGAATCCCAAACCATTGTTTAATTAATCACCTATCTAAAGGGAGGCAAAAGGCTTCAAGGCTCAAACCTGGCTACCTCATTCCTATGAGTGCATTTATACTGGTGAATAAAATGTGCCAGGGACTCCAGAAGGACTTACAGCCTTGCCCCTAAGCCTCCACCTCCCAAAGAGGGCAGCCACCTCAAACCATCTCTTGGCACTTGCCCCTTCAGGGCTAATGCTGTGTCCAGCTGGGGTTGGGGAGGCTGCTCACATGTCTCAGGCAAAACCATTTCAAGCATCACACTAACAGAAGCAATACCAGCTTAACAGATCATGAACCAATGTCAGGGCCTTTTCTTTGCCCAGTTTAATTTATGAATGAAGACATTACTGCTTGTCCTCAGGCCTGAAGTTCTGGGCCATGTATAATGAGGTCAAAGAAATACATTGGAAGCCTGGGAGACAGAAGAGGATATAAACAAATAATGAGGCCAAATTAATAGTTAAATTCGAAAATGGAGAGGAGGACACTATTTAAAAATAATTTTCTATAACATTTTGGATGACACTGATTTGACTCCATGAACAAAGCAATTAAAATCAATGGATAGATGATTAAAACCAGTATGAAAAGCACAATTAGTTACTCAAGGTGTCTGATTTCCTTTTTCTTGTGGTAGAATGTGATTTTGATCTGCATTGAAATATTGGATTGTAGTGCATTCTCTTTGAGATGAGACACTATTTTATGGTGCATTTCATTTTCTTATGTATTTCATGGCTATGGTAATCCAACAAAAACTATGGGTTTCTCTTTGGCAAGTCAGAAAGAGTAGATTGGTCATGCTTCTCAGTAATATTTGTGTCTGTAGATGGTCTGTGAGGCATTGTGAATCTTTCTTTAAGTCAATCAGGAGTATACATAACAGATCTGCTATCCCAGATTCAGTTCTAGGGGCAGATATGTGCAGAGTTTTCCTTCTTGTTTTGGGGGGGGAAAAAGTCTCTACTGTATTGCCCACATGATGTCTTTTTAGTCACAGAAAAGAACCGTTCATTAGAGGGTCTCAAAAGCCCCCATGGCTTTCCCAAAGGGATGCTCCTGAGATTCAGAGTTTGAAGTAGAAATTGCAGAACTGGTAAGGACACACCCTGACTCTACCTCAGAAGTTCTCAGCCCAGGAAATAACCTGTGATCGAGCCTGGACAGACCAAACCTGTCATCCTTTCCAAAAATGATGGTGTCTGATCCCCACATGAAGGAGTCCACTGAAGAAACTCCTCAGAGAGCTCCATCCCTCTCTGCTCTGGGAGATTTTCCACAGGGCTGGGGGCAGCAATCTGGCCCTGTGTTTTCAATAGTGAAGTTATGTAGGGAATGTGTTAGGGGTTTCATGTTTCAGTGTATGTTGTGGGTTGTGCAGCAATGAAGGGGTAGAATCCAAGCGGCTATTGATCCTAACTACGCTTTTCTAGACTTTGCTGTGTTTTAGGTTTTCTTTAAATCAAAGTGTTGTTTATACATATGCTGTAGTTTGAGGGAGCTCAACAAGTAATTTTCTTATCCTGACTTATTTCCTTTATGGTGTGGCAACAAAGAGAGCGCTAGTACAAGGGATTTCAGGATTCTGTGCCCTGACGGATATCCCAAAACGGGAGGAAAAGAGAGGAGGAAGCCTTTTGGAGAGACCTGAAACAGGCGTGCTCACACGTGCGCGTTATTTACCAGCACAAGTGCGCATCAGTCAGAGCCTGAGCGATTCGCTGTCCCACAGCCTTTCAACTCCCTCGCTCCGTCCGCGACCATCGCCCAGCCCCGAGTGCCCCGCGGGGGACACAGCTCTCCCGCCGGGACAGTGCCCGCCCGGGGAGGGCGGTGGGCTCGGCCGGGCGGCGGCGCGTCCCCGCGCCTCGGTCCTCGCCCCGCCGCGCAGCGAGGATGCCCCGGGAGGGCGGAGGTGGTGCCGGGGCTGGGCGTGGGGCGGCAGCGCCGCGGAGAGGGAGCTAATGCGAGAGGGTGGGGAGAGCCGCCGGGATCTCCGTCTGGGCGCTGCCGCCCGCCTCTCCCGGCGCAGCCCCGCTCCTCCGCCCGCCCCTCGCCGCCGCCCGCCGGGAGCGGCTGCAGCGGCGCCGGGGCCAGGCCGGGGTCGCGGCGCCCCAAGTTTGGCGGTGCCCGGCCGCGCCATGGGCTTCGACCCGTCGCGGTTCGCGGGGCCGGTGGCGGCGGAGCTGCAGTGCGGGCTGTGCGGGCGGGTGCTGGAGGAGCCGCTGTCCACTCCGTGCGGACACGTCTTCTGCGCCGGCTGCCTGCTGCCCTGGGCGGCGCGGCGCCGCCGCTGCCCGCTGCGCTGCCGGCCGCTGGCGGCCGCCGAGCTGCGCCCCGTCCTGCCCCTCCGCAGCCTCGTCCAGGAGCTGGAGGTCAAGTGCGACTACAGCCCGCGGGGCTGCGGCCGCACCGTGCGGCTGCGGGAGCTGCCCGCCCACCTGGCGGCGTGCCGCTATGGCCCGCCCGGCCCCGCCGAGCCGCAGCCCCCGGCCCGGCACCCCTCGGGCCGCTCGCCGGGCAGCGCGGCGGGGCAGCCGCGGGCGGGCGGGGGGCACCGCTGCCTGCGGGCGCTGCGGGGCGGCGGCGCCCCGGAGCCGGGTCAGGAGCTGAAGAGGGACGCCCTGCGCTGGAGCAGGAGGGAGAAGTCGCTGCTGGCGCAGCTGTCGGCGCTGCAGAGCGAGGTGCAGCTGACGGCGCGGCGGTACCAGGCGAAGTTCGGCCAGTACATGAGCCACATCAGCAGCATCGCCCGGGACCTGGCGGGCGGCCAGCCCGGCAAGGTGAGTGCGGCGGCAGGAATCGGCGGGGCAGCGCGCCCCGGTCCGCGCCCCTCCAGCTCTGCTCTCCTCCAGCCTGCTTTTGCTTTTCCCTTTCCGTGCCCGACTTGTGAACCACCGGCCGAGTGAACTACGGGGCGGTATGTGCCCCCGGGGTCGGCAGTCACCACCACAGCAGCTCGGAACCTAGCCCGATCCTGCCGTCCATCCCCCGGGCGATGCGAGCCGCCCCTCGCCTCTTTCGGGGAGATACAGCCGCCGGACCCTGTTGCCAGATGAAGAGTTTTATTTTTACTGATTTTTTGTAACACCTCCACTGGGGACACGCTTCTTGCCTGTCCCTCTTCGGTAGCCAGAACCCTGTGCTGCGGTGAGCCCAGCAGTGCTTGGCAGAGGCTGCGACCGAGCGCTTGCCTCGGATGGGGAAGGGGCGGGAGGGGAGATGGCTTCGCTCCTGGGCTGGCAGCTGGCAAACGGGTCCTGGCTCCTCCGATCAGGGTGTCCACATCAGACCGCTCCGCCTCGCAGGGACCCAGCTGCTCTTGCTGCTGGTTTTGCTCCAGCTGGTACTTGCGGCAGCTCAGGGGCGTGGAGCTGGCTTTTAACTTTTATTTGAGCAGCTGAGAAGTTGTCTTGAAAAACTTGAGTGTAAAATTATTGTCGACTGTGGAAAGGATGGCGAAAGGACAGCAAAGCTTTGGTAGAACGGTATGACAGCTACCGCCTCTGATAAGCAGAGGCCGGAGCAGTGCTGCGCTCTCCCCTCAGCTCTGAGGGCATTGCCCAGAGACTGACACGCTCCTTAGGCAAAACAAACCATGCGAGAATTGCGGTGAGCTGGCTTCACTTGCTCTGATGGAACTGGTTGGTTTTTGATTCCTGCCTGGAAGCTCACTGTGCAGGCTCAGGCATTGCTGATTGCAGCCGTGGTGAGAAGTGTTTTAATGCAAAGAATTATTCTTTCTACCTAAATCTACATGGGCTCTTGGGAAGCAAAATCCCAGGTGGAAAAGGTCTTTGCAGTGAAACTCACACCCGAAGAAGCAATGTAGTGTGCTGGGCATATGCCTGCTGCATGGAAAATGGGAAAGGGGACGTTGTTCACAGGACACCAGAATGCCTCAGAATACAGGTCTTCGTGGCATTGAGTAACTGTGTTTGAAAACTTGAGTAATTTTTTTAAGTTTCCTCTGGTTAGTCCGTGAGGTTTAGAGAGGTGTGCTCATGCACTTGCTTCATCTCTTGGCAGATGAGATAAAGTCATGTGGAGTGGGCCAGCAGTGACTGCTGGGGTGGGGTGTGGGGGAAAGCGGTGGCTGAAGAAAAGGAGGAGAGGTGTCGCGACTGCCGGTGAGGAGCTGGAGCTGGAGCTGGAGCTGGCGCTGGCGCTGGCGCTGGCCGAGGTGCGGGACGGGCGGGAGCGCCGCTCCCCCGCGCCGCCGGGAGGGGGCGCTGTGGGCGCTGCCGCCCGGGCATCGCCGCCGCTCAGAGCCGGGGAGGAAAACGATCAGTACAGTAAAAACACACGGAATTAAATTCAAATCTACCGTCCGGACATAAAACACGTCACTGACACAGTTAATAAAATGTGGGTTTCAGCGTAAAACAAGGTAACTTGCTGTGCTAAAGCCTCCGATTTTTAATTTTTAAAAAAATTTAATTATTCACCTGGTGCACTGAAAGAAAAGGTTTTTCTTTTCTCATTTTTAACTTTTACTCCGTTTATGCTTCTCAGTATCTGCTTTATATTTTAAGCCTTTTTTCAGAATACAACCCATATTTTTACAGATGTTTTGAATCCTTTCTTTTTGGAGAGAAAAAGTTTGGGATAAAGAGCTGTTTTTCAGCTTCACTGTGTTCTTTGAAAGTTGCTTTAAAATGTGTACTGGTAGGACTTTGGGGTCTGAAAATTAGAATTTTGTGTATTTTAGTCTGTATGTTTAATGTGTTAACACTTATAGCAATTTTATGTTTATAGAGACTCCTAGGCATCTGGAGCTCTGACTTTTTCAGTGGTGCCAAGCATTTCTCACACCCAAAACCTGTCCTTTTTTTCTGTTCAGCTGAAGATAACTGGAGATAATCAGGTGTTACCTGCTAACTTTTCAGTGAATCATGACTTTTCCTTTGTTTTTTTTTTTTTCCAGTGCCAAGTCTTTCCAGCCTAGTTTTCCTTCAAGCCTTTTCTTATATATTCTCCAGCTAAAAATCTTACATGCAATAATGTTTTCATTTAATAACTTCTTCTTGAGACTGTGTTCTTTACCAGTGTTTAATCTCTTGTTTCTTAGGGAGGAGCACGCAAACCATTGATGATCATGCTACACCGAGAAAACGACACTTTGGGCTTCAATATTATAGGAGGACGACCCAATCAGGTAATGCAAAAAGTAACTCTAGGTGACACTGTTAATTAAGAGTAACTTTTGATGACAGTAGGTATGGAATCTGTTCTTCAGATAGAAGTACTGTTTATCATCAGGTATACCTGGAGTATTGTTTGGAGGATGTTATCTCATGAGAATTGTGTTATTATCATTTTTTTGGAAGAGCGTTCATAGTGTTTTTTCTTTAAAAACTTAGGCTGGTTTACACTCAGTTCCCATGTGGATAATATGTATTCATGCAAACTGTTCAATGGAAATACTTGTAAAAGTCATTGTTGCAGGATTAAGCCTTTGGAATTATGTGAAGCAGCTTGCCTTTTTTTTTTTTTTTCCTTTACAGGAGAGAAGAAGGTTTGCTTCTGTAGCTCAGATAATTTAAGCACATGTCCTGTTCTCACATGCCTGCTTTCAGTTTTTCTTTATGAACTGAAACGGTTTTCACCAATACTGAATCTTAATCTCATCAGTCTAGGTTTAGAGAGTTCATTGCAAACCACAGAATATGTATAAGGATCACTAGCCCCCACTTAGAATATACACATGAATATGCTTGCTTTTTTTTTTTTTTTTTTACTTCATCTTTCCAAAAGCATTAATCAGGACTGTCATTGCATATGAAGGGTAAAGAAACCTGTTAAACTGGAAAATTAATAGTTGATTAAAAAGGGTTGGTAATAATTATGTACTGATCAGGTTCTTGTTGGGGGGAGAATTGTAGCCTTCTAGTGTTGTTGAGGAGGGGAGTAGGACCCTGCCCTGTGTATTAGTTTGGCAATCTTCTGCTCTAAAGCTATATTTAGTGGTGCCAAAGAGTCTGTTCCCATCAGTCCACTCTCTATGCTGCAGTTACTGTTCCCTCTGGGTAAATATCAAGACCAGCAGTTATCAGATGATGGGGCTGTAAATCCAAAGCAAGAGTTTCTTAGATTTTTCTAGTGGAAGGATGAGACAACAGGTGGCTACAAGTTAAAACACACATGCCACGATTATATTCATATTTGAGTACAGCACTAACAAAATTCAGACAGTCTTTATTTTGGATTGCATTGTGATGTCTCTAATTTGCATCTGTAGAACTGCAGGGAAAGGGGAGCATGTGCTCAGTTTTCTTGGGATGGCAACTGAGCTTCTTTAAAGGACTTAGATGCTGACGGTGCATACTGCAACAGTGATATGTGTCACAAACTGTCAGACTTTCCAACTTAATATTTTGTGATTTTTAAGGAGTAAATGATAAATACATGAAGGTCTGTAGCACTGTGTGTTGAGATCATTGCCAAATGGAGAAAAGGAAATTAATTTCTATAACACTCATATTTGGAGACAAATTTGTGAGGTTGTGAGGCAGGGATGGGTGTCAGGTGGTTTTGAGTCTTTGAAGTTCAGTTTGGAAATTCCTTTGTGTTCTTATTTTGACAAATGTGACTACCACAGGCTTTTGATTGGCATTTCCCAGGTATCAGTGTGAGACTCAGTGTATCTGGACCTGAGAACAGGAAAAAATGCTTGAGTTGACTCAAATAGTGAAAACACAAAGTTCTGCTGGAAAGCTTAAATAGTGGAACAGGAGTTGTTAAAGAGACAGAGTTTCTGAAGGTGCTCTGTACGTTCAGGCTGTCCAGGGAAAAAGTGCCCTTAGTTGAAACGTTGGCTCTTGCAGCAGAAGAGCAGAACAGTGATGTCTCTGTATTAGTCATCTGCTTGGGGGTGTGTTCTCCATCACATTGTGTTTTACAAGTGCAATGCAGCTTTTTTCCATTGGAAAGCAGGTGACTCTTGATGACTTGAGTAATGAACATACATACTTTCTGTTGGCTGTGTTTATTTTCAGCCCATAATAGGCATCCCCACTGTTTGCCTGCTACCTGAAGGAAGGAGGAGAGGAAAGGAATAACTCATCATAGGATCATCTTTTATTTTGTCAGAAAGGAGCTTGCCTCTCATGAGTGTGCTCCTGAGAGGTGATTCATTATTCTGAGGGAGCAAGGCTGCTTTGATGGGCCCCAGCTCTGTCTGGCTGGGAGGACTGCTTGCCCCGAGGAGGCCACATCAAAGCCAGGCTGGAGGGGGCTGTGCTGCAGGCACAGTTGCTGCACAGCCCCTGGGCTGGGTGACAGTGCTGGAGCTCAGTGTGCCTTGTGCTATGTTTTCCTATCAGAAGTGGTGGGTAGCAGCACATGCAACCGATGGGGACTACAAGCCAGACTGAAGTACCCTTTTTTTTAGACAGATCATAGATTGCTTTTGAAAAAGTCAATGAAATTTCTGATGGAAAGAAATACAGTTTTATGTGGGTGAAGATGCTATAATCTAGCTTTTTGTTTTCTCAGGTTAAAACCAAACCACATCCCTCTTGTATTTTCACCATTATGCTTCTTTTATCAGAGTTTCATTTCTCACTGCCTAGATGGGAAGTCAATGGAAATCTATTTGTTCATCATTTCAAAATATTGCTAGAACTGTTACTGTGTTTCCCTTTTGCTTCTTCCCTGACATGTATGAGTCTCTGTGAAAAAGGGGGGGGGGGGGGAAGGAATTTATGAAAACATAGTCTGACTAATATTTTGCTGAACAAATATTTATTGACCTTAAATCTACCTGGGTCAAGTCTCTGTAGGAATGTTGCCACGTTGTATAAAGTATGTTTTACATATGTCTTCACAATTTTCTTAATAGAAAAAGTTATAAAGCATTGTCCCCATGAGCGTATAGGACCTAGACCTGTGCACACGTGAACTTAGCTGTTGGTCAGGGATTCACCAGTCACAGAAGGAAAATGGGCATCATATAAACTGCAATCCAAAGTATAAATCAGCTAGAAAAAAATTCCTTCAGTTATTGCTAGCTAGGTTATTATTTGTATAAACACTTAAAACCCTGTAAGTAGGCAGTGATATTAGTTATTAATAAGTATTTAAAACTACTTTTAATTATCATGTGATGAAATAAAGTAATTCCAGCATGTACAACAATGTCAGTTATATTGTTGCAGCTGTGCTAGATAACTTGGCTGTTTTAAATATGACCTTCTGTGAGTTGTACTTAGTGTTGCATGGAGATCAGCTGGAGATGGATTCTCTTTTTGTCCACAGCTCGTCTGTGGGGATTTCATAGTTGAGCAAGTTCTCAATCTCCCATGTGAATAGGATTTATGAGGTTAACCAGTTCCAGCCAAATCCTCTCACTGTTACGTGCCAGCTAACTCATGTCACTTTGTTCCTTGGAGCTTCATTTTCAAATGCAGTAAGGCAGTTTGCAAGCAGCAGTACTGCAGGGGCCCTTTTCCTTCTGAGAGAAACACTTGTGCATCCATTTTTATGAGTGTCTTCCACTGTGCATTTATATGCTAGTCACTGGCTGCTCTGAAGTCTGAGGTTTGCTCCAAGTATTTCAGCTGGGATCAGATTACTGTTGCACACTGTGTCTCATTTAGACTAAAATAACCGGAAGTAAATGGATAATCTTATAAAAATTGCTGGAATAGTTCATTAATTCTGTCCTTTTGATTAATAGCTACTTTGTGTTAAGCAAGTTAAGAAAATCTCAAGGAGCTTAATTCTTAATTCAAGGAGCTAAAAAAATGAGCTGCATATTTGAGATGGATTTACATTTTTTAATGCTGCTGATTTTAGTACTCTCTCAATTTTTGTACTAATGTGGCCCTTTTTGCAATTTCCCTGTTGCTTGATACAGAACAACCAGGAGGAATCTGCTGAGGGAATTTATGTGTCAAAGATTTTGGAAAATGGACCTGCAGACAAAGCAGAAGGCCTGCAAATTAATGACAAGATTATTGAGGTAAGAAAGAAACCACACCAATGGATTAGTCTGTCATATTATCAGATTAATAAAGGATTTTATGGTTTTCACCCTAAGTAGGTTGTAATTTTTCCTCTTTTGCCATGTCTGAACATGATTCTTGTACACTGAACTGCTTGAACGTTTCTTAGAATTAAAGAACAAGATGGATTTTTCCAACAGGTAATAAATTTACTGGTATGGGGATTAAGCTGATCTAGGTGAATCAAAGGTGTCAACACTTAAATAGCAAGCAGTAGAAGCATTTTGTGTTTCTTTTCATTAAGTTGAGAAAGAAGATGAATGACTGAAAATTCACAGGTTTAGTGAAACTGATTTTGTCCTGTGTAGGGACTATTATTTTCATGACTCTGGGACAAGGCGGAGAAGTTGGCTTGCTAAGCACTGCTGTGAAACCTCTTTAGCAATTAGAGGAAGCACTTCCTGCTGTATGATCAGAAGGAGATCATCTGTTGTTCTCACCTGAGTCACTACAGCATTTTCATGGTCATGTAATATGCTAGCATAGAATTTTCAGTTTGCTCCTGCATTGTATGCAGTTTTTCTCATAAAATAACTATAAATAATAAAATAAATCAGTCAGTCAGTTGGAAGAATAGGGTGATGTCTAGCCTGCACGTGTACCTGTAATTAGCCCTGTAAGAAATCTCAGAGGAGCAGTTTACAAGGGTGACTGAAATGGGCTCCTTAGGGTGCTGCCAGGATGGCATTTCCCATCCCAGCTCTGACCCAACTCACAGTGACAGCATGTTCTGCTGGCTGCTGGGTTTCTTTAGGCCACATCACTCCAGCTCTGCAAGTTCAGGGGAGGCTTAGAAGCATGGTGTGAACTTGCAGTGGGATGGGTGTTTGAGCAAAGACACGTGAAATAAGTGGATTGGAAGACAAATGCAGAATTCTGCTGCTGGTTTCTTGTGTTATATACCTGCTAAGGACTAAAAGCATAAGCTAAGAGGGTTTGAATGCTGGCATTGCTTTTAATGTTGGGAGCCTAGAGCAGTGTGTGAAATCAAATGAATATATTTTCTTGGAAGAATAAAGCTTATGCTTTTGGCTGGCAGATAGATGTATCTCTAGGAGACACCAAGTGGGCTGAGCAGAACTGAACTTGCAAGATATCTATTTCCCTGAGGTATACAAAAGCTTTCAGATCCAATTTTTTGGTTTTTGGAACAGCCGCCTTATACTGTAAAGATCTATTTTCTTCTGACATTACTATTTCACTTACCACATTGTGTTTGGGTTGTTTTTTACAGACTGACCAGCTATGTAGCTTCATGCATTTGCTCAACACTTCCTGCTTTAATTTAATGTGCTTTTATAGTGCTTTGTTTTTTTAATGACAAAATGAAGTGTTTTTGGAAGAAGGAAGAATAAAGTCCCAAACCAACATTTATTGTATGTGAGGTCAAATCTCAAAATGTCAACATAACTGATGCTTAATTTTTACTTGTTGAAAAATTTTGGCTGCATAAAGTCATACTGAAACAGATTTCAGTTCTGTGTGATGTTATAGGTCCAATCTAGCATAAGTATTCATACAGCTCTGAATGGAGCACCATATTAATATGTAACAGCTTTGTATATGACTTTTGTATTCAGTCAAGCCTTTAAAAATATTTTGGGTTAGGCCAAAATTTCTAGTATATGTTTCAGTGTTTCCAATTTTATTAGACCAAAATAAACAGAGGAGGAGAAAAGAAGTAATTATTCCTCCATGCTAGATGCAGGAAACATCTGGAGTCAGAACACTGAATTTTTCATTTCCCATGCATAGCTATCAGTGTCTTCTTGCACTGGGATGCCCTGCCAGCTCTGATGTGGTTTGTTGTGAAAGATCATTCTGAAAACTTTTGCTGTGAGGAAATAATCAGGGTGATGTAACTATTTCAGAAATGTTGGCAGGTATATGGAATATGAGTTTTGGTGAGAAGTTGATAGGAAGTGGGACTTCTTATTGTTTGCTTTTCCCTTTTTTGGTGATCTGATCTAATGGGTGATATTTTATAGGGCCATTCTTCAATAATCAAGAGCAGAAAGAGCCGATGTTGTTTCTAGAGCCTTTGATAGCTTAAGTCATTTGTTTGGCAATGGGATGCCCGGGGTGCTTCTAGCAATGTGTATCTAATGGGATAATGGACAGAACTATCCCCTTAAATCAGAAAATCTGTTCTCAAGGCATATTGTTAAATAAAGAAGGTAGTTTGTTTCAGTGGTTTATCACATGTTTAACAAAAATTAACTGCACATGGTTGACTGTGGTGAGTTTTGCAAATTTCAGATGACCATCTCATGGGCAACCTAGTGCAGCAAATGGATTTCACAGTCCTATGGCACTGGCAGATGGAATTGAGAACAAAGGCTGGTAGAAATAAGTAGTGTTGCCTTTTATTTTATATATATATCATTATCTATGCAGCAACATTGCCAAATAATTAAGGTATTTGAAAGAATGCCAAGAGAAGGAATCAGATTTCTTCCTTGAGGTATTTATTCTAAGTGTAAAAGTGCCACACAAATGACTGGAGTTGCTGGAAGCTTTTGAGATCTATATGCCCAGGATATAGACCCTCTGACACTTGCATTTGAAGAAGGTTGGTGTTTATTTGGGCTTTACCCTCAGGGAAGCATATTTTGTGCATGAGGACCTGAAAGCTGAAACAGATGCCTGTGTGCTGGCAGCGTGGTGGTGCTTGAGAGTGACAGGGTGACAGCCCCAGATCCCCTGTGTCAAGGGACGGCATGAGGGATGGTCACAGGACCCTTGCTGATTGTTTTCACTGTTCTGCTGAAGAACAGGTTTCAGGCACAGTGTTATCCTCTTTATTAAAGGTTCAACCCTCTGTGAAAAAATTACTTGTTTATGCACTGTAAAGCTGACCTGGGACAGTGATGTGCACAAGCAGCACTTTGAGATATACATATATATATATATATATATATATATAATGTGTGTATATGTATATATACATATATATATATATATATGTCTGTGTGTACATATGTATGTTATGTATACATATGTGTCTGTGTGTGTGTGTATAGATATATATTTTATATATATATATATATATATATATGTATGTATGTGTGTATATATATATGTATATGTTTCCAGGAATCCTATTATAAGCCCCAAGTGATCATTATTTATTCATCAAGAATAAACCCTTACAAATTACTTCTATGTAGCAGGTTCCTGCAGATGTCATGGTCTTCTGATGCTTTTAGAAGTTTAAATCCAAAAATCTAGCTCCCTTAAATTGAGACTGCATCATGTTTTCAAGGACTACAACTGTTCACCTTCTGTAAAATGCATCTCATTAAACTAGATGCAGCACTGATATCTGTGACTCCCAACATGAAACCCTTGGATATGAGCAGATACTCGAGCTCTACCTTTTGGATCTCTGCTTTCTTCCTTCCCACCCTGCCTCTGAATCCTGTCAAGAGGAGGCAAGCAGCAAGTAGTGCACAGGGATGTTTATTAGTCTGTGTAGCTCAAAGAATTCTGTTTTCATCTATGAGAAAATTATATTAATAAAGTATGTTTAGAATGGTTCTCATTTATATAGCTCAGCATCATTTTACCTCCCCTTTACTGCATGCTAATCATTCCTACTGAGTAAACTCATTGCTCATCCCTGTTCATGCTTGATTACCTCCTCAAGGCAGCATCAAACAGCTATGACCCTTAGCAATGTTACTGATACACACAAGTGTTTCACCTGCTGTTTTATCTGTACTTATAGTTCTGAGCAGTTAATGCTGAAAGCAGCTCTTTCCATAGGGAGGAAAACTTGTATCTCAATTTGCAGACAGTTTAGCTTCACATAAATAAGGCACCACATTGGCCAGGTCTCCAAGTACATTACTTAAAGCCTAGTTACCAAGCTAGTCAGAACTAGTTATTTGAGTTGGTTTTTTTTTGTTTGTATGATACTAATTTTACAGATATTGGCATGTGGTGTCCTCTCTTTTTAAGCCCAGCTTTAGAATAAAAAAAAAAAAAACCCATGATAGTTCTTCTCACCCTCTTCCATCTGTAAATCACAGTGTCTTGCAGAATACTCTTTAATCACTTCAATGTTTTATGGAAAATATATGACCAGGACAGAACTTGCAATCCAGATAGAATTTCTGATGGTTTGTTTTTTTGGTTTTTTTTTTCTTTAAAAGAACTTTTTTTTTTTCCCATCAATTTGAGGAAAAGGAGCAATTAACATTGCTCCTTTTTATTTAATATTGCTCCTTGTTAATTAACATTGCCAAAGTAGGTTTGCCATATAACAAAACAGCAATGAAAAACTTTGTATGCAAATAAAAAGGGCTAGGTTGAAGTCCAAAATATTAATAGGTGGAACTGTAAGCACATCATCAACAGAAAGGCTCAAGTGTTTTTCTGTTCCTTGCACTGCAAGGAAGTCTTCTGTTCTTTAACTCTCAAGTGAAACTCTCAAGTCCTTCTGCATTTTAGTCAGTTGATTCTCATGAATTAAGCAGGCATGATGGAGAAGAAGGGAAAGAAAAGCGTTTTTAGTCTGGGATCTTTAAGTCTGAAAAATAAGACAGATGCATTTATATATCATGACTGTGAATTTTGTTCATGCAGCCTGAGCTCCATAAGCGGATGATAAATAAGGCTTCATCCTGTATTCCATGTTTCCCTTTGTTCTTTCCAGTTTTTTGGAGAGTATTCACACAATGGCTTTGAAGCACATGTTAGCAAAGCCAGTTTCAATAAAGATGAAGTCTTAAGGCTTATCCTGGCAGAAGTAACTTACATCTGCTAAGTGCCTACACAGAGACTTTTTTAACTATTGCCAGACTGCTGACTGTGCTGTGTGTCAGTCTTGTGATGTTTTATCTTCTGCATGTTTCTGTCATTACACTCACTATGTTGCTCAAGCAAAATCTTTGATACTAGTCATGTTTATTTGGCTAAGAATCTCCAGTGTCAGATTATGTCTGTAGAAGTAGTGAGTCTTAAAATGTCTTGCTGGGATCAGAGCCAGAAGATTGGGATGACTTTGAAACAAAGCTGCACAAGATGTGGCCAGTAAAATCTGTATGGTAGCTAAGAAAGCTTAATAAAATAACAAATTTTAGTGGTGTAGCTTTCAGTGCATCAAAGTATGCCTTAGCTATATTAATTTCTCTTAAATCTGTAACAAATTCAAAATATTATGTTGCAGGTAACCAGGTTTGGCAACTGCAATCATTAGATAACTCCTAATTAGTGTGAAAGATCCCTGGCATAATAAATTAGTGAAACCACAGGCTTAGAAATGTCTGTAGAATCTTTTCACCTCTCCCTCACCTTTTGAGATACAGGTTTTTGGACACCTGTAATCCTTCATCTGTCTGAGTAAATATTTTAAGTGGGGTGTGACCTGGTCTGCATAACTTCGGTTGAATTGGAGCTACTGCCCCCACTGGCTTTTTTACTTAACAGAAAGCCTTAGAGTGCTTCTCCAAAAAGCAAGAGATCCTGATTGTGGTCTCTCACTGAAAAGGATAGAATTTACCTCTCCAGGTAATTGCCCTTGTTACTAAGGCAGAGGCTCTCCTGTGTTAGACCAACGTCCGCCCAACCTCCTCAAACAGAGCTTGGTGCCAGCAGGTGTTTAGAGAGTCAGGATTATCCCGTGGTGATCTGGTGTGAAATAGACACTAGTTCCAGGGAGCTCTATCTGGAATACTGGTCCTGCCCTTTTCCAGGTAAGTGCTTGTGACAATACACAAGAATTTCCCTCTTTCTTCGACAGTCTTGCATCTTACATGACACTTTGTTTAATGATACTTGTGTTTCTAACTTCACAGTGCCTTGACTTTGGGAGGACAGATAGCAAATGCTGATAACCAGGAAATCCTCTACCTAGGACACTTTTTAAAATGTGATAGATGGGGTTCTCTAATTGAATAAATACCAGTACTTAGGGTTTTCCTCCTCCGTGTTTTAACTCAAGCTGCAAGTGTTAGCTGAAGGTGGTTACTGCTGCTGGTGCCCACTGTCAAAAGGCCATGAAGGCTGGATCTCTTGTAGGTGAAGGAACTTAGTGTTCAAGGTACTGTCTGTTCTGAAGTTGACTTTAGTTATCCTAGAATGCCTGAATTTTGTAATTCAGTTTACAGATCAGCAGTCTACATTTGACTGGACTTGCTACAGGTCTTTAGAGGTGCCTGCATTCCTCTCTATTCACTGAACTAAAATGCAAATATTGTGTTTAGAGAAACAGGTTATGTTCCTTCCAAAAAACACTTAAAATTCACTGTCTGTTTTTAAAAAGAAAAATGAGAGTTTTATTTTTCTGTGACCTAAAGCATCTTGAGGTTTTTTTTGGTGAAGTATGTTAGTCTTACGAAGACTTCACAAAATGCTTTCTGTCCTAAAGAACAGGAAGAAATAAAACAAAATTATATTTAAGAAATGGTGAAATACGTGTAATAGAGTAAATAGTGAATGGCAAGATTTTATGGACAGAAATTCACTATTTGATCTCTTAGTTGACTGAATGAAGTCTTACATCCATAAAGAGGCAAAATATTTGATACTTTTTGGATATCTGTGTAGCACAGCATTGTGAAAAAATTCTAAAATGCCTTGTTTTCTAAGAGGTGGGGTCTTTTAATCTGACATATATACTGAGAATTTGCTTGGTCTTGTACTCACAGAGAAACCAGGCACATGTGCAAGTATAATGTTGCATTGTTTTTGTGAAAATATGTGTGCTCACGGTGCTTTTATCTAAAAAATGAGGGAAATGCCAAACGTGGTTGGAATATGACCATCAGATGAACTCTCCAACTAGTTTATTTGCAGAATTGGTGTATTTGACAGATAAGACAGTATTGTCCTTTTCTGTAAATCTCTTCAGGTTGGGAGTCATGGATCTTGGTCAGCAAGGTGCTCCTAGTAAGCAAAGAAAATCGATGCTGTGGTAGCTGGAATGGAATGAGGCAGATAGGGCAGAAGTAACAGTGGGAGAGTATTTCTGAAATGTGACCCAGCATGAAGGAAGTCAAGAGAGTATGTGAAGTGGAAGTGGTGAAAATCATCTTCTACCCTGTTTTTTTATGCTACTTCACCACGCTGGGTGTTTGTTTAGGCAGCTTAGGTTGGGCATGATGAAAGAGGCTTCAGGATCTTGCTTGCACATAAATGTGCATAACCCCTGCTCTCCCATGAGATATTTCTATTTTGCTCTGACTGTGGGGGATCTCTACAACAGATGGATCACTGTAGGAGCAGAAGAGAAAGAGTGAAGCAGAATGTGCAACAAAAAAGAAAAATGGGAAACTTTACAATTGAAGAGTACAAAGCACCAACCTCAAGTTTCCGCAGAAGTACTTTCTAGTGCTTGCTCATAAATAGGAAGTGTGGAAGAAATGGAGGGCATGTAGGAATAGGGGCCACTGAATTGTCAGATTAGATCATCTATACGCAATGTCATGAACTCTGATAGGTAAATGAGGGGGAACAGTACTGGAGCAGAAGAACTATGATAACTGTACTGGGTCTGCAGAGTTAGGCAGTTGCTAAATTGGCAACTCAGAAATGTTGTTAGGTAGGAAGGATTTTGGTTAACCTGTGGAAGAGCTGAGTAATGTAAGAACCTGCAAGATCCCATAAATGGTGTTGCTACCATGGGCCACAGATCCCTCAGCATCATGTGAAGGCCTGGTCACACCCATCTCCTTCAGAAAGTGTCTGATCTCACCCCTGAGGTATAATGTGTCAGAAATTTGGCAAGTTGAAGCTTAGCATCTTCCTAGGGGCCCTGTTTGATCTTGACTTTGCTGCATGTCATCTTTCTCTTCCTTTCCATGAGTATTTTTGGGGTTTTTTAATGGTTTAAGGTAAACCTTGCAAAACAAGAAGACCTGAGCATCCTTCCCTCTTGCCCAGCAGCCAGAGCAATGCAGTTTTATATGTAGCTGAGGTAGTAGGTTTAGAGGAAGTTTTGTTTGTGTGAGGTGTTCATTAAACACTTTCAGGAATGCATTAAACAACTTGTCTAACAGCTGTCAAATGCTGTTGCTTTCATCCCCTTCCCAGGAAGACAAGGGCATATGTAGGGGAGTGTTTTGTTTAGGAATTTTCCAAATATTTGCATATACATGTATTTACATGTCAGTGTCTATTTATGTTAGAGAAGACAAGATCATGGAAATGTATCTTTATTGCTGAAGGTGCAAGGTTTTGTGTGAAAACCCTTCTCTTGGATCTTTGCTCTGGGAATGATCTTGGGCAACCCTGAAGAAAGTGCTTTCTCATCCATTGATAAGCCAAATCTCCATGACAACTGGGCTGTAGGTTCTGTACCATTGCCTTGGTCTTGGTCCAAATCTGTCTTAGAGATAGGGTGAACTTGATGGTTGCTGTGGAGCCAGGTACCCTAACCTGGTGAACTATGGAAATCTGAGAGCAGGAAAGGCATTCTCCAGTGACTTTCCTTAGCCTTGTCAATCACATAAAGACCAGAAAAGGTCAGAAGCTTCAGAGAGGACTTTAGGAGGTAACAGGGAGATCTAACCTTTGAGGCTCATGTGATCAAGACGAATGGGAATAATTGGTGGCAAGGCCAGCCATGGAAATCTCTGATAAAGTCTGAGACCATGCTGAGTTTGGTGCTTAGAACTGAAGGATGTGTGAGGAAGACGTGTCTCTCACAGCACATTCTGCTGGCACCCAGAAGCTCTTGGCATTTTCAGAAAGTGAAAAGAGCATTCTTCAGCCTTTCATGAAGTTTTCTCTTTATTGTGGTTGAGACAACTTCACAGTCAGAGGAGTTGACAGCTTACATGTGTTGTGCGAATGCAGAATCTTCTTAAGTCACTGAATTGATTGTTGCAATCCCAAGAATATGAGCTCCAAGGGCTTTGATCTCTTCTTTTTCTTAATCAGCTAGTTATATTTTTAAGGAGTAGGTAATCACTGTTGTCTATAATTGGAGGTTGAATGAAAAAAGCCTTTAGTGTTCTCCAATGCTGAAATGCTCTAAATGAAGTAATTATTCAAGGCTTCACATAAAAAATTAATGATTCAGTTTTTAAGCTGTGAAATACAGCAGTGTGTTGAATGGGAGAATGTTCCTCCTTAGAACTTTTGAATAGGAGTAGTAAGAAGCATGTACAGCACTGTGCTTTCCAAATGCTTTGAAAGTAAAAGTGATAATGTTAAAAAAAAAATATTTCTTTGGTAACTTCTCTCCAAAATTTAACTTCCAAAATTTCTGTCCAAAAATTCTGCAGCATTTAAAGCCATACTGTTATGGAAAAACCAATTTTCTAATTGGCAAGAGCAGATGTGGCCACTTCAAACCACCAACAAAGACTATACTTAGTAAAATCAAATATGCTAAGCAAAGTACATTTGTTACTAATACACAGACATTTTGGTAAATATATGTTTTGTTTGGAATTGCAAATGTAATTTTACAACTTTGTAGACCCAACTTGATTGAATCACAGCTGCTGCAGGAAAGGAGTGCAGAATGACTCAACACTGTTTCTTAATTCAAATTATTTTGGAAGGCATTTTCTTTATGAAATATTGTTGACAAAATAAGTAATGGCTCCTATGTTTATTTACATAGAAAGTTTATGCATGTTATTTACAGGATGTGTCTTTACATAATTTTTCTTTGAGGAAAATATTTGTCTTTCAAGTAGCAAGACTGGGAAATAGAGAGGGAACGGGAGAAATGACAGGAAATAAAACTTAGAACTGTTCACATCCTGCTGATTTCTGCTTAGTTTTTAAGTATGAAAACCTTATTTGAAGATCATGGTATTCCAAACACCTGTTAAATGGTTTAACAATTTTAAAATTGGATGACTTCTGATTCTTTGTGTCTAGAAGAGGTCACCCAATGTGGGAGAAGTTCTGAAATAGGTTGCTAGAGAATGTGAGGGTTTTTCCCTTTTTCTGTCTTTCCCTTCCTATTTGGAGCATCCAACATTTGAGAGACCCAGAGGCTCAGAGCTTGCTCATCTGTTTCCAAGTACAGTCTCTCAATCTTGGATTTGTTTCTTTAACCATGCTGATCAAGAGGGTAAATATCTGAAGTCCTTCCAGCAACTTGTGGGAAGAAGACATGCTATTTTAAATGGAAGGGATTTGCTGTCTTGAGTGAATTAAAGCATCTGGATCCCTACACTTCTCTGTTACAGTCTGATTGATTTAGGCGAGTCCTTGGCACATGGCAAACATGGAGCCATATGGTCTTCATGCTGTCAGCAAGATTTTTGAGCACATACCTCTCTCTGCCTGGCCCCCAGCTTTCTCTAGTAGCTGCTACTGTGACCTAAAAGATAAATGTTCCAGGAGCTTTCAGGCTGTTGTGCCCTTCTTGAGCAGATTAGCTGCATTTTTTGAGGTGTACAATGTCCAGCATTTGGACTAGAAAGTTGAATCCTTCACTTCCTCTGCAGTGCTCAGAGCCCTGATCCAAATCAGATGCCTTGTGCTAGTGCCAGATGTGTAGCAGCACTTTCTGCCTTACACTTTAAGTCTATAACTTGCACTTCTAACTTGCACTTGTGTGTTGTTTTTGTAAATTTCTCCATAAAATGTAAATTTCTCCGAGTGCTTGGTGCAACTGGTTTTTGGTATGCTCTAAGTGTGTGATTATATGGAAAACTGGCTGTTTTGAGAAATTTTTAAACAGAAATTTACCTTCTAGCTACCAAGAGAATGGTGTTAAAGCCATTATGCTCTTTCTAGCACACCTTTCGATATTTTTTCTTTGAGTGGTAGGCAGAAGAAGTATGATATTTTTCAAAAATATATGGGTTCTTTTGTGTTTCCAAATACTCAAAGTGCCTTATTATTTTTTTTAAGTATTTTTAATGATTTCTCTATTTTTCATTTTTATTTAAAAATAGAGCAGGGAGAGTCTGAGTACTAGGACAAATATTTCTATTTTTTCAATATAAAAAGAAACTGGAAGAAGGAAAAATGGTTCATATAATAATTTTTTAAAGAACTCTTATTACTGCTAGAATTTCTCATTAGATAAATGTAGACCACTGTTTTCAGCCTTCTTTTCTAAGTCACTTAAGTACTGTGCCCTTGTACGAAGAGTGTGGGATTTTTCTGTATTTTTTGTTTCTTCCCTGCTATGGAGTAATGGAAATCTAAAGGATCACTATTCATCACTGAGCCCAGAGATTGAATCTTCTAATTAGCTCTAACCATGGACAATGTTTTAAAGATTAAAGAACACTATGACATTTCAGAATACTTTTCAGAGAGTGAACTGTTCAGACAGTGCTGTTAATATGTTAGCAGAGCTACTGAAGAGCAAAGTTCTCATCCAATTCCTTAAACTCATTTTATGTTGGTCAGAGCCCTGCAGTCCATTACAGCCATACTGCTGAGGGCATTACCAAGTGTTTCAGGGAGTTTTAGTAGAAAATGAAGAACTCTATGGGTACATTATTGACTTCTTGCATTGCATTTGTCTCTCTCTTTTTATGTACTTTGAAACAAAAAAAATAACCACTCCTGCTTTCTTAATCAGAGTTGCTACTTAGTGGATAAATACCCTGTCCTCTCAAAGAACTTGTCTATTCAGCTTTGAGCCATTAAAGATCTGTTCTGACATGAGAAGCCTGAACTCCATAATCCAGTTGCTAAGTTTTTCCTTTGATTCATCCACTAAAAAATGAAATGAGACTTGAGACTAATGGATTGGACAGAGAAATGTGTGGTAGACTACTACAAAACAGTGGTGTCTAATTATAAATTGCAAGCAACATCATTGGTGCTGCTTTTTCCAATTTTAAATGAGTTGAGCTTTCCCTGAATTCATGTATTGTGCATTTTACCATTTTAAATGATTGGCCAAACCCTGATGAATCCATGTTACTAAGTAGTAGAACAATTATAAGTGATGTTCACCAGCCTGTGTCAAGCTATCTGCTTGTTGTTTACTTGTTTTAGTGCTGATCATGTGTTCAAAGCACTGCAAAAAAGCCCCACAAACCAATATAAAATTAGAACCTATAGCACACAGGGCATTTAAGTTGAGATTCATACTGCCTATGGATAGATATCTCAACATTTTCTCATTCTCCAAGTATTGAAGATGAGTTAGACATATATTTTTTAGCAAATGTGATTAGTTCAAGCTGAAATATTTCACTTAGTGATGTTTGAGTTAAGATGAGATTCAGCTGAAGCAAGTGTTTGTGATACATCTTAAACTTTCTGGAATTTTCACACGAACCAACATATTTTTAGTGCTTTTTAGTGCTTTTGGGGTTAGATTGTTGGGATAATGCTCTTTGTACAGATGTCTTCACTATTTAAAGTCAGAACAAACTTTACTGAATCTTGTTTCATTCCAGAATGAATAAAATTTAAGAAGAAATAATATAATTTAGTTTATTCTTCTTTGTATATTATGTCTCACATGGGTCTGATATTCCATTCTTCTGGAATTATATAATTCACTAATTAAATGGAAACTCATAATATGTAAAATGCCATCATAAGTACAAAGAGAGACATTCAGGTACAAAACTGGGCTCAGAATCTACTTCCTATGCTGTGGTACTCCTGTTTGAGGTGGCCTGCTCCAACTCAATAGTCCTAATGTTACATTTCTCAGTGTTAAATTTTTCATTAAGCTAACCAAGCAAAATAGGCATACAACAACAAGATCAAGATTTATTCCATGTTTCAGATATTTCAACTGCTAAATTTTAAACGTTGTTGCTCAAAATCTGGCAGGAATTATCATGAAAAAGGATGCAACTTGAAATGCTCCAGTTAAACCCTCCCTATTTAGGGACTAAATTTGAAATCACCTAACATATGGTTTCATGTCATATCCAGTCTTGTTAATCTCTACATCTTTACAACTGGAATAAAGTAAACCCCGGAGTAGGATGGCAGTCTGTGTCCCCTGAGGGATGGTTGGTGTACCTCTGGTTTAGCTGGCTCTGCTGCAGAGAAGAACGAGCCCCTGCGTCGGCTGAGGGCATGCGCCGGATCTCAGCTTTGACTCTTCCCTGTGCCTTTGTGGAAGTCAGCAAACTCTGATACTGGCAGCTTGTGGAGGAGTCTGAATGGGTGTTTGTGGAGCCTTGGTAATGGGTTTTAGCAAGTGAAGGTGCAGATGTGCGTTTGAAATGGTTCAGGGCAGCAGCCATCGAAAGCAGCAGAGCAATGCTTCATTTTTCGGCAGTCTTCAGAGAGATGGAGTTTGTTCAGAGAAACAGACCATGCAAAGATTGAGAGGCTGGTACTGAGACTGAGACTCCTTTTGGCAAGAGAACAATAAAAACTATTGCTCAAAGTAAGCGTTTTTTATCTGCACTTTTATTGCTTTTGGGTTTAGTATTTTGCATAGACGTCTAAGTTACAAAAGGGAAGAAAGGTAGCATCATTTATCAAACTAAGACAGTTGAAAATTTTGGAAGTCTTTTGGGCAAATGGTGTTTTCATTAAAACTGGCATGGAGAGGTTTATTATATATTTTTACTTAAGTTTATCTAAGTTTTTTGGTGGGTTTTTTGTTTGTTTGTTTCTTTTTGGGTTTTGTTTTGTTTTGGGGTTTTTTGGGTTTTCTTTAGACCAGGACTGACAAATGAGGAGATGTGGAGATTGCTTCCTGCAAAATAACATTTCCTTTTCTTAGTTGTCTTCATTGATTTTTGTATTCAGAGTTTATTCTGGAGTTTCATGGTTGGATGTTTCCACTCAGTTTCAACATACATATTTGAGCACTGGACAAGCATATCAGGTTTTAGGATACACACATGGGAGATGCATTGGTTCTGAGAATGCCTCTGTGGGGAGGCATTAAAAACTACATTTGGAAGATGTTGGCTGTAGAAGTACCTTGGAGCTTTTGAAGGCTACAGAGAAAACAGGGAACGCTTGGCAGCAAAAGCACAAGCGCCAGTGTAAACTATAATCACAAAATAGCAATCTAAAAATGAGTCAGACTAAAAGAAAGTTACAAATGTTTAATGTTCAGTGTCAATGTTTAATGTTCAGTATCAATTTCTTATAATACTTTTTAATGGTACGTCTTGTAGCATTTTATTTGATACAGTTCAGATATTAATGGACTAGCATGTCAGACACAAGAGGATAATATAAAAGGAACAGCTGAAGTTTTATCTATTAAACAGACTTTTCCAGTCTGATTTTCTTTTCTTTACATGTTTTTTCAGCTGTGCACTCTGGATATTATTTAACTTCCCTTGCAACTGTTTTCCAACTTCAGCCATTGTATGACTGTAAAACTGTGCTTTTGGGATGGGACTTAAAATTCCTTTTTAGAATTTGTGAGCTGTACCTTTCTGTGTTCAGAAGGCAGCTGCTATTGTTTTTCAAACTACTGTTTCACATGTGAGGGTTTGGAAGTGTTTAAGGTCCAAAGGCACTGTGAGTAACAAACTAGAAGAGAATAGACTATTTTCAGTTGGAAGGGACCTACTGCAATCATCTAGTCCAACAGCCTGACCAATTCAGAGCTGAACAAAACCTAAAGCATGTTATTATTAGATTCTCTTTCTCAAAGTCTAAAATTGTAACCACTTTAAAGGATTTCTTTTTTTTCAAGTGCCAGTGTTTGCATGAATACTGCAATACAACTTTCAGTCTGCGTAAGGAGTGGTGGGGAGCAAAAGAGACTGACTTAAATACCTGCACTCATTATTTCCTCCAGTAACTCTTCAAGAACTTGTGAGACTTTTTAACTGTTTTGTAGAATTCTGGTAATGTCTTGTCTTATTGCTCCAAGCTGAGATAGTGATGCAGTGGTTAGAACTCTTCTCTTTGTGGATAACCAAGAAAATGCATCTGTTCTCCAGAGGTTTCAGGTCTGTGTGGGTCTTTGAAAAGTTTTCTGGAGAGTCTGTGTGCATTTTGGTGTTGGGGACTTGCATAGAGAAGCAAACTGCAGTGAAATCATCTGCAAGTGTGTACCTTGAGGTGAATCAGCCACACTTTAACATTTATTTAAAATATTTCAATTGCTATATCCATAATGACATGTAAATATACAACAAATGGATGTTTATATGTGTATATGTAGTTATCTAAAATCACCTGTGAGCTGAGGAAGTTCAGTCTGGCATAAATATTTACATTTACTTTTAAAGTTCATTAAAAAATGTTTCCAGGCAATTTGTGTATTAGGTGAAAGGGTTTTTTTTTTTGTCGTCTTGTTAATCTTTTTTTTCAAAAAAGAACAATCAGTGCTTTTTAAATCTTAAATAATATTGGTCTGTTAAACACAAATGCTCTATACTAATTGAAAGCCATGGGCAAACGCAAAGAAGAGTAGACCTATGTGTTTTCTTCTTACTTCATGCTTTTATCTGAAATCTTACTGTAGGAAATATTTCTTACTTGATTTTGAGAATAGAGAAAATGTTTTCAGTATTTCTTTGTAAAATCCTGCTGAAAATATTTCAAAAACTTTGATTCCTTCTTGCACATCTGTAATCACTTCTGGTTTTCACATAATGCTCAGATCACTGCATGTTAATGGCAGTTAGTTGAACTGAAGAAATGGTGACACTTTCATTGCATTTCTCTCTAGTTCCTGGAGATTAACTCTTTTTTTCTTCCCCTCTGCTCATGCATCTGGCATCTTTTCTCATGTTCTTGGTGCAGAAGCCTTCAGCTCTGAGTGAGGGACCACAGTCATCTGAAAGAAACCATTCTTATTTCTTCTTATTTTTTATGCACTTGTTTGCTGCTGTTTGATAAGGCTGTTAGAGAAGATATTAGAAGTCAAGGGCCACATGACTGAAGCCATGAGCTGCTCTCAGTAAGGTCAATAAGGAGAGGAAGGTGGTCATGTTCCTGTGTGCAGAGTGGGGCAGGAGATGCTAGGAGGGACTGTGCAGCAGCAATTGGAGAAGAGTCCAGCACTCTCCAGTCTTGTTATCAGCAACTTTATGTAGTTAATTAATGAGTTTAATTCTTGTCATCTCCTTATCTTCTGTGAACTTAATTGCTTGGCAAAGACTTTGTTTTACTGTGTCAGGGTTTTGCATTGAGAACCTGACATTTGAGTTTTAGCTTCTGGTTTTCTCCCTTTTTACATAAGTAAAGTCAAAGTACAATTGAAAAAGGCTTTACAGCATTTCCAGGTGGAGAGGTCTTGGGTAGTTACTGATATTTGAGTTGCTCTCTTAGTATAGAGTCAGGTTGAAGAGCAGCTGTTGGAGTCTGTGTCATGTAAACTTGTTCTGAGAGGATTCCTCTGAAGGAAACCCAATTGATTGGGACCTGGGCCCAAACATTTGCAGCTGAAAGGCTGGATCAATGGATAAATAACAGTACTGTGGAGTAGAGCCATGGCTACTCCCCATTGACTAGCTGGGTATTCTATTAGTGACTCTGTCCACAGAATGCTCATTTGTTCAAAGTAGTCACGCAGACTCCTTGCTGTTCCTGAACAGATGCATTAAGAAACAGAGGACATCAGCAAGATGAGGACTGTTGCAGGATCTGCCTCCTTTTTCCTCAGTGCTGTGTTACACACTGCTGCTTAAAGATATATAATATACTGGGTGCTCAGAGGCTACTGCTTATGCAAATATTTGCAATAGCTGTGGAGGTGATTCTATAAAACTGTTCTTGGCTCATTGTAGAGTTCAAAATTTGAGAGATTATTGCACAAGTTGACTTGTGATAAAATGCTAAGTGGCTATAGTAGTATATTTC
The DNA here is from genome assembly GCF_037042795.1 of Molothrus aeneus. Lineage (NCBI taxonomy): Eukaryota > Metazoa > Chordata > Aves > Passeriformes > Icteridae > Molothrus > Molothrus aeneus. Next base: position 42,018,933 of record NC_089650.1, on the reverse strand, counting down.
ATTCATTCTGTTTCCTCACTTTGAATGATAAAAATAAATAAATAATAAATAAACAGCTAGATAATACTCTAGTATTGATGAACGAATTTGCCCTTTCAGTAGGAGACATTTAAACTATTAGTAATTTCATTACCATCAAGAAACTCCAAAGGAAATATTTCTGTAGACATTGCTGTTTAATTTTCTATAAATAAGACTAGTAAGTTTATTTTTATTGTAGAAGCTTTGTGGAATTCAGAGACTTGTTTTAAAAATTATGACAAAAGTAACAACTTCCTCCTTCAAAAAAACCCAATGTGCATAATTAATTTGAATGCGTGTACTTGTGTACACAGGCAAGCTGTACTATGTACCTTAGTTTTCATACCTGATTTTGATGTAGACCACCCCATTTCATGGGAAGTTGGCAGAGGTCTGTGTCATTTCACATTAGGTGCTGAGTGTTGCAAGTGGCTGACCTGCAGGAACTGCCTGAGGGTGGAAACGGAGCTGCTGTGGTGGAAAAGCTTCCAGGATCAGCTGGAAGCTGCCACGGTTCTCTGGGGCAGAACCCATTGCCATCAGCAGCGTTGCCATTAGAGTCAATCTGTGCTTGCTCCCAAGGGACTTGTATGGAGAGACAAAAATCAAACTGTACAGATCCTTGGTTTTACAGATATAAGCAGATTTGAGACTGATAAAAGGCCGTAAAAATAGAGAAGCTTGGTTAATGCACAAAGCAATATTATTCAGATTGCAGTGAATAGTATCCTCTGATTTCATGTGCTGGGCTGCACCTCTGGTAACCAAAGGATGATGGCTCTTTCCTCTGGCCTCCCATGCTTTGATGTGGAGTATAGCTTGCCTGCTAAATCTACTCTTGCAAGTGTTGAAACTGCTTGGGAGGCAGTGCTGTAACTTATGCCTTCCTGTGAGTCTGCTGCTGATTAATTATTGCTGATCTTTGTGTCTAATCAGAGCTTTCACTCCATGAGATCTACAGACCATGGTGCATAATGCTAATTCAACAAGATTGTGACTTCCTCATAATGCAAACATGCTTTCCTACCTCCTCTTTTTTGATTTACTTCATTCAATAATGCTAGCTGCCAGTGATGTTTAATTAGTTTAATTGCTGTTGTTGATCCTGTCAGGAAGTTTCCTTGGGTTGATGCAGACGATTTCTAATCCAACTGCTTAATATTGGCTTATGGTTGATTATAAATTTGAAAGTATTGTAAGAGTCTGGGAAATCCAGATAATAACACTTGATAATAGTTTTAATGCTTAATCAAGCTGATTATTTTAATTTACATATATTTCCTGAAAAGCAAGCACTGATTGAGAATGACAAGGATTAGTTTCAGATCCTAGAGGTCCTTTGAAAATTAGGAAACAATTGACTTCTCTGGGTGTGGACATCCAAAAAACTGGGAGACAAAGCTATGCTGCTGAGTCATTCAGTGAATCAGATTTACCCACTGATAAGAAATGGGTTAATGAATGTGTTTTAACAAAAAGGACATGGGGAGCAAGGTGAGAGCTTATGCTGGTTGAGTCAAGACCTCAGCTGCCTTCCCTCCTGCTGCATCAGCCTGCCACGTCAGAACCCTTAGCTGGGTTTTGAGGGCCAATACCTGCAGTGTCTGACCTACATGGTGTGCCTGCAGCTAGTCTGCATCTACAGGTTGGAGTGCAACATGCAAGAGTCCCACTGCTGGGTTGGTCCACTGCTCCTGGCAAGGGCTGTCAGTTGCTGGGAATGTGCCATTTATCCAATCTTTAAATAGCTCTCATTTTATGGAGGAAGCCCTGGAGTGCTCCTCTCCAGGGCTGTGCAGGCAGCTCTGCCTGGTGCCCTTGGCCTTGCCTGCTTCTCGTGAGCCAGGAACCCTGAGACCTTCTTCTCAGGGCCCATTCTCTGCCCAGCCTGTACTTGTGCTTGGGGTTGCCCTGACCCAGGACGTTGCATTTGGCCTTGTGGAGCTTCATGAGGTTTGCACAGACCCCCCCCCCTCAATCCTGTGCGGGTCCCTCTGGGTGCCAGCCCTTCCCCCCAGCATGTTGACCACAGCACACAGCTTGGTGTCACCAGCAAACCTGCTGAGGGGCACTGGATGCCACTGTCTGTGTCACCAAAGGCACCAAACAGTGCTGGTCCCAGTACAAACACGTGAGGGTGTGTATTCACAATATACTGCATACACACAGAATTTGTTATAAAACATGTGTCTATATAAATATATATATTAACATTTCTGTCATGTAAAATCACTGTGAAAACTATGCAATGTAAAACCTATTATTGCTGATTGGTTAAATTCTGGCCTGTAAATGAGATGAAGATTTTCAACAATGATTGTAGCTACTCTGAGACTTCAGTGTGTGCTTGTTTGTTGATACACCTCTAATCTACTTACTCATGTATAGCTTTTGAGACCAGCTAAATGAAATTACAGTATTAGGACATGAACAATCTCAGTATTAAATATTTCCACAGAATTTCTTTTTGCAAAGTCAGGCTGCCAAGCATCGTTACAAATGATCTGGTAATTATATACTCCCTTAAAAAAAGATTAATTTTAGGAAGGACAAATAGGATTGATCACTTTTTTCGCTTTTGAAGATTAATAATGAAGTACAAACTTCTAATCACAGGCAAGCATATATGTCTCTTCTTTCTATTTGGAAATACCTATTTCTCCTTTTTATTGAAAGACTGAAAGTGTTGTGGACTTTATTCAATTTTCATTTGAAGTAAATGTTTTTTTAACTTGTACATTTTCATTTTGGTCTGGTTATCCAAAATTTGAAGATTTCTGGAAGTTAAAAAAAAAACCACAAAGAAACCAAACTACTGCTTCAAAAATTGAATCTGAATACATTGTATTTTCACAGTTGTTTCCAAGGACATCATTGAGAAAAACAGATCAGAAAAAAACTGCTATATTTAAGATAAAGAAACCTAGAAAATAATAATGCATATAAAAAGCTCTTCAGATCTTTTAAAGATCAGAATGAAAAATAGATAAAATTGATTATTTTAACGTGATTTTAAAATTTCACTTGTTAGTTTTTACAAGCTTCCACCTATTGTGATTGGCTTTATATTACCTGTTATAGTGCGAGAAAAGATTTTTACTAATTTACTTGAAAAACAAGATGATATCATTCTCTTATGTATAGGTACCATTCAGAATATTTTTTTTACTTTTATAATTGCAATTTAGTGAAATGGTTTATATTCTTGTGAACCATTCAGAAGGCTATTAATGGCTCTTTTGTCTTGTAAAATGAGCCAAAATACATATGTCTGAAATTTGTTTTCCTTTTTTCATTAATGTCATGAGAATAAACAATAGCCTGAACTGAAACCATAATAACAGCACAGATCCAGAGAGAGTGAATACTGTGTTTGAGAGTGATATGAAAGATTATTATCCACCCTTTCTTTAATCTGCCTCTACAGAGAGCACAGAGCATTTTCAAGTTCCATTCTCTCTCTGGAACAGTGGCAGATGGTTGTGATCGTGCCATTTACTTTTCATAATAATGGTCTTGCAATACATTAAGGAAATTTATAGTTTGATGAATTTGCTTTCAGGTTAACTTCAATTAACTACACCATATTGATGGGTCAAAAGTTTGACTGCATACTTATAAAATAAATATTTTGAAAATCTAAGGTAACAAAAAAAATCATTATCTGAAGATCTTTATAATTTGTCTGATAATGCAACAAAAATACATAGTGGATTTTTACATGCAGTGACATCTTCTAGCTGTCTGCAGTTGGGAATGTGATTTAGGTTCCTAATAACCATGAAAAAAAGTTGTTTGGTTTTTTTTTTTTCCCCTGAAATATCTTTGGTTTCGTCCAAACACACATATAGACTGCCTTTCCCTGTCGCATGAAAGTTTTCATTTAATGACTTACAAGTAAAAACTTTGCTTCTTTTAAAGTGTTTCTCTGCCTCAAATGAAAATAAATGCTAGAGAAAGTAAATACTTTAAATTAATTAAAATTGGAGTTGATATCTCAGCATTTATCTCATTTTGGAAGACATAGAGGATCTAAAGACATACTAAAAATATTACTTGAAAATTAATTTTCTTGAGGAAGAAACAATAATACTACTACACAAAACTAACTCTTATCAATTTCCAGACCATTATATTTAAATTGATAGATGGAACCATAGCCAGTCTAAAAGAAGAGTGTGGACTCCTGTTTATGTCAGTAGTGGTTGAATCTGTGTTTTGACATGCAAAATTTAGTTTGTAGTGAACGTCTGTATTTTGAGGAAATGCATTCTAGCCATTTAGTGAGAAATATGAAATGTTTCCCAGTAATCCTTCAGTTGAAAGAAGCAGGGGAACTGAGTTTTGGTAAGGAAAACCTTGGAATTTTCTGTGCTTGGAGTTGCAAATCAGATCTCTGATTTCTCCATGTCACTAATTCCTATTTTTCACCTACAGCATTTCTTGAGAAAGGAAGCTGCTGTGAGTACCCCTTCCTGGCCTTAGACTTTGACACTTGGTCATGAATAGACAGAAGGTGCTTTACAATTCTCTGTTTATAGATTCTGCTTCTGTTGGAGATAGTGGCAGTATTTTTTCCGGTTCATTTACTTTGCCTTTGAGCAGTGGGTTCAGAGGAGCATTTTTCTGATAGCCTAAAAAGATAATTTTCTTCAAACTGAGTGTTAAACTAGTGCTCCTAGGGAGGAAGAAGCACAGTCTTGGAAATTGTCTTTCACAAATAAAACCTAAACAACTCATAAATATAAGGACTAGTCGCAATCAGATCCAAGTTCTTGTTTTGTCAGCACAGTATTCTAACCCATGTTTTGTCTGCATTTTAACCTGTTGTGCCAAATGGTTATTTTACCCCACACTACACTGCTGTGTGGAGCCACTTACTCTGTTTTGTGATTAAAGACTTTGAAGTTCTATACCAAACCATAAAACTTTATCTTACAAACACCAAAGACAGTGTCTAGAATATAGCCAAAATTTCATTCCAGCCTTCTTCAAAACCACCATGATAAATTCCTTACTATGTTTAATTTCACTTGATATAAATGGAAAAGAAATCAACAGAGTGATAGAGTAAAATGCCCTCAAAGGCTGTGAACTCCACTGTGAGCCTCTTCCCAGCAGAAGCTGGGGAGCTAACTGGGGAAGGAATGTGTTTGCTCTACTCTGACTTTTTGCCTTGCTCTGGATACTGATCAGCTGCAGAAAGGACCTTGAACTTGATGGTCCTTTGCCTTCAGTCAGTGCAGTGCAATCCTTGTGGGAGGACTTTGTGTTTGCTGGGGTTCTGGTCAAGTCATGCTCATTAGCAGTCCAAGCTGCTGCCCAGGGTGTATCTGCATCAGAGCCCAGTGCCCTCCTCTGACAGCTGGGCTTCCTGCCCCAGTGATCACAGTCAAACCCAAATGTCTCTTTTCCTTTTGTAAACCTATGATAACCTTGAAAAAATCCATGTTTTCTGTAAGCCAATTTTTTTCAGAGCCAATGATTTAAATTTTTCTAGGTAACCCCACATGATATCTATGTGGATGTTTGTTTGCTTTTTTGTTTTAAGTTGGCTAAAAAAATACAAAAACATTTTCTCTCTTGGGGTGTTACTGAAAGTATTAAAATGATTTTGTGCTTTTTCCTAATCTATCATGTTTGATAAAACTTCTTTTTTAGGCTTGCTGATTAACATATCCTCTTCTGAGGGTTTTGTGGGTTTTGTGTTTTGGTTTGGTTTTGGTTTTTTTTTGTTTGTTTGTTTTGTGGGGTTTTTTTTGGGTGAGTCTCCTGTTTTTTGTGTGTGTTTTTTGTTATGTTTTAGCAGTGTCCATAGCATTTCAGATAAACCAGGCACAGTGACTTTATTCTGTTGAGAAGGCTACACTCGAATTATGCTTTACATTCTGCTGAGCCAAATGTGCCAAAATGATTTAATACACAATTGCTCTGTAACTTACTCCTAAAATCTTGACTGCAGATACTGGTATTAAAGTAGATGTAAGGGAATTTTGTCTGGTGATGACTGAGAATGATGAGCAGTGGCAAAGATCTCTTATATATAAAACACCTGTTGAGTTTGGAAGCTATCTTTGAAAGAGCCCAAGGGGCTCTGATTCTATGCCTGCTGACTTCAGCACACTTATTAAGGCTGATGTTTCACTGATACCATTGGCAAAACTTATAGAAGAAGGGAGAAGGCCAAAGGGGCTGCCATTCTGCAGCACTAGCCACTTTGCAGTATGCACTGGAAAAGTTTGAGAAGGCACAAGCAATGCATAACCAACATACTGTTGACTCACTTATGCGGAATGATAGAAAAAGAGCAATGACACTGATTAACAATGAGGCTGATGTTACTTTGTGTCTTAGGCAGGAGTATAATTTGTCATTAAATAAAAAAAATCCTGGGTAAACGGTTTATAAATTATGCCCTCAGATTCACTGGAAATGTTTTTCTCTGCTCCAAAACCGCTAAGTGTTTATGATGTGTTATTCTCACAGCTCATGGTTAAAAATGATATGTATACACTTCAGGGAAATGTGAGTATCAGGATCTGAATGGATGGCAAGATGTCTGTATTACAGAGCTAAGAGCATTTGTGTCTGCGCTGGGATATCCACGCTGTTGTGTCAGTTAATGTATGGAAACTTAGACTGATGGGAAAGTGCACAGCGAGTAGAAACACTAAAATATCATTAAGAAGAGACAGGCAAGTGGATGGTTTTAGGGACACATATCCTAACTCACCAGACTTCTGTGGTAAACATTTGCTAGAGAGAATTGCTGTCTGAAGGCCTTCAGAGTGGCTCAGTAGCCAAACACATTATCAGATTTATGATGTTTCCTAAAGTTAGAAAAACATATTTCGATCTTGTAAGCAATAATTAATAATAGTCTACAGCAGTTAAAGCATTCTTTGACTTTCTTTTTCTAAAATAACATTTTGTGATTATAGGTTTTTAAGAAGTAGAAAAGAATGCTTACTATTTGCAGCTCTCACAATGATAAATATTATTCTCCTTCTATGTCTGTTAAAACTCAGGTTAAGTTCTGCTTGCCTTTAGCTTGGAAATGACCAGTTTAAAAAAAAAAAAAAGAAAGAGCTTTTGAAAATCTTGATTGGTTCAGGGCTCTAGTTTGCAGTACATGGAATTTGCTGAAATCAGAGATGATTATTTAGCCCTATGACAGATGGAGCCAGGATGTCTGTATCATCAAAGAGAGGAAAAATGAAATGTGAGGGAGCAGAGAAGTCAGTAAATATGAGAATAATTGGAGTGGGCATGCAGAGGGGGTAAGGAAGGATACATTGCTGACACTTTTTTTTAGAAATCAGCTTTGAAGCCAGCTACTGGTCTGTGTAAGTGACCTCTACAGCCTAAGCCAAAAGAGGTTAGATAAATGCCCAGTTCTGTGTAAACCTTTCAGGAACACCTATCTAGAGCATTTTTTACAATGACAAGACAGTTGTGCTTCTTGCAGAGGATGAACTAAATTGTCTGAATTTGTCTTTTACAATTTGACCTTGGTAATATGCTGGAGTTTTTAATATTCTTTGAGGGTTTCCTCTGGCTTTTGTTAGTAAGTACATTCATCTGGTTAGGAAAAAACCTCTCTTGATTAAATATATAATTAAATTCTGTATCTTTGAAATGCTGAATGTTGTTCATTATTGGAAACATGAGGGAACTAAGACAGCTATGGACTGTACTCAGGCAATCAGGTTATAACATCCTTTTAACTATTGGAGATGGTGCCTAAAACTAATTACCTAGTCTATAGTACTCCCACTACAAACCTGTTCCAGAACCTTGTTTTGTTGGTATGGTAGACCAGTTTCCCAAGTGATTTTATAGCCATTATTGTCAGTATCAGCCTTTTAGAGTAAATGATTGCTCTCTTTCTAGAGTTTGTTGCTACAAAGTCATTTTTAACACTCAGAGCTTTTCTTGATGTTGGTACATCAAACAAAGCAGGTTCTTCTGTTCTTCCTGCAAAATTTTGAATTGGGTCTTTGTCTAAGCAAGAAATTTGGGCTACAGTAAAGCATAATGTTGAATTAGAGCAGGAAATAGGACAAGCTGAGTGAGGTGTACTGGGAACTGCCTTCTGCATAATATAGCCTCTTTATCATCTATCCAACCTCCCTCCTTTCTGGTGTTTGGAGAAGACAGAGGATTCTCTGTCTTTCCATGACATGGATGTCAGTACCTGTCTGTGAAATCTCACAGTGGAGTGTTTCTGTTGCCTTCCTGATAATGCTGTGGAGCTCAACAGCCTCCACTTGTCCTCAGTTAAACTTAATGGAAAAGATTAGTGTAATCAATCTAAAAATCACTGCTGCTAGTTACTGTGAAATACATGATACTAGAGGATAGACTTTGAAGTAGGGTGGTCTTCAATTTCTTTTTAAACTTTTATTGTACCAGTTTTATACATTATTTATACAGAGAAAAGATGAGGGAAGGAAGTTGAAAACTCAGGTAGCCAGGAGTTAATTAATTGTCAGACTTCTAAACTCTATGTGTGAATATACAGCATAACTTTAGTTATAGGACTACAGCTGTGAGATTTTGGAGAAAAGGGCTTTTTGTCTGTAGAGTTGAACAGATTATGCTAGATTTCAAATTGCTTTGAAAACAGAGAACTACTGAATTGAAGCTTTTTTGGACTGGTTTGGTTTTTTGAGCAGATGTTGTGTGTTTGTCCCTTGGAATATTTGCTTCAAAGTTTGCACTATATCTTGTGATGGCATAAAATACATCTTGAGAAACATCTGAGGGGACAGTATTTTACCTAATTAACGAAGCTGTTTTGTTGGTTCGTATAATGACTTACCAGTTTCTCAGTTTAAATTGTCTGCTTCCAGACATCATCTTCAGTTTGTTGTGCAATTGGTATAATGTTTCTTTGGAGAGCACAAGGGATCTGGGGGGGACTGGTCATGGGTGTAGTGGGGAAGGTGTATGGTGTAGACCATCAGCAGGTGCCAGAGATCCTCCTGGAGCCATGATTGAGTTTATTGCACCTTTTCCATTGCAGCAAGTTGGGTGAGTCACCTGCCTGTGTGTACTAGAGTATATTCTTATATAAATATAGATGGTTATGTTTGTGAAGATGAAGTAGGCAAACTGCCTAAAGAGATCTGGTAAAGGAAGAAGAATCTGGCAGCAGGTGGGAGGCTAGGCTTCCTGGAACTACTTGTGAAGGAAAATGTTTTTCCCCTCCCTATCCCAGCACATTAAAAATATGCAGTGACCATGTGCTGTCCCTGTTCACATCCTCTGTACCTCCCCCTATAAACATGGATTTAGGAAAATGGTTCCCCTCACAGGCTTCTGCCCTTCTGGTTTGAGGACTAGAGGTGCTAACAGGGGCTTACTCAATGGGCAGGTTGTCTGTCCTGCAGATGTCTTTCAGCTGCCCATCTGCACTTGTTTGACTACTGCTATTTTGATTAGCAGAAGAACGTTGCCTAAAATCAGGGCTTCCATTAGAAGTCAAAATTGATTAATGTTTCAAGAGCTAGTCAATAAAAAAGGAGCAAAAAATCAACTAGAAAGCTTGGCTGAATCACACAACTTTCACATAGATAGCTTTGCTCACGATGAACTAAAAAATAGTTCCCTTAAGGTATCACAGAAGGTAAAGCTTGAGGGTTTCATTTTTCTTTTCAGCTGTCAATCTTGAGTCTTTAAAGTTAGCTTGAAAGAATGCATTTATTTTTCTTGTAGAACTTTAAATCTTCTCTACTTAACAAACATATTGAACAAGGCCACTTACATCATAAACTTCTTGAATTATCAGCAGAGCAGCATGAAAGAGCTTCGTTCCTGTCCTGATAACACTGATAGATGTGAGAGACCCTAAAGAAAAGCCCATTATCTATCTTCCTCTTTTTATCAAAGAAGCAGAGTTCCCCAGGTCAATTCTGGAAGTTAAAAAAAGAGCAAAAAGCAATTAGGTATTCATCACTCGTGCTTGAAAAAATAATGTGCAATATTTTTGTCAAAAGAAAAATGTTTTTGAAAATCATGGTCAGAAACAGGACCAGTTGCTGTGTACTATATTTACTAGTTTTAGGGAGGGAACTAAAGGGAAATATAGACTTTTTTCCTTGTTTTTTTTCTGTATGTCTGTATGAGTATAGTTATTTCACAGAAAAATATATTGCCATATAGTCTTTGATGAATCAATGTAGATTTATAAAGATAGAGTTAAGAAAGTGAGAATGTTTGACTGCCATAAAGGCAGTGAAGGGAGGACCTGGCTATTGCATTGATTGCCATTTGAATTGGAAGATTTATCAAGAAATATGTAATCTATTTTTTAAATTCAGTGCATTTTTTGGGAGTTTGTAACCACAGTAACATTTTGCAAAAGGCTAAAAGTCCAGCCAAGTAATGCTTAAGCTAACATGTAGCAGTAGCACTAGTGAACTCTTTTAATGAGTTTTCCATATACCTCTTCTTGATTTTTTTGTGGTCATTGTAACTGCAGAATTTCTTCCCAGCATCCATTTTATTTTGAATAAGCGTCTTTAAATACTGACGAGTAAGTGGCAGAATGGTTTTAACCTCATCAGTGATACACTTTCACTCAGGGGATCAAAAGGTCAGGAAAGCAAAAACTGTTTTAAAACCAATCAAATAACACATGACTGTGCTGAATCTCTGAAAAAGCTAAAAGTGCTTGTAAGGGAAATGTACCATTGAAATGATTTGCCAAGATCATTTATTTCTCTCTGTTAAATGGATTTTATCATAGCTAGCCACCTCAAAAAAAATTGGTTTTTATGAAAATGAGATATGGTATCTGACTTTCATGGATTAGGTGAGACCACAGCTTTTGAATTTAAAGAACTGGTAACTGACCTAGGGCTACACTGGTGGAGGGCAAGCGTGCAAAGACATGTTTAGGTTTTAAGGTTTTGAATGGTATTTGAACTCTATAAACATTTCCCACCATCTGAGCTGGATACAACCTCTGACTAGCAGCAATGTTGTAAAGTAAGACTAAAGATGGTCCAAATGAACTAATTCTGCCAATTCTAATTTTTCAACTTAGCACATAATTTTTGCCTCTTGACTGAGGAGACCAGCTGCTCTGAAGTGATACCTTGCAGTTGCATGACACCAAGGAAGGGCAGGAATACATCCAGTATAAGTGACAAGGGATTTTAGAACCTTTTAGCTTGCTGTTACAGACAGTTCAGGCTTATCTTCAGCTGTTACTTGACAGACTTAATTCTCTGTTCTAATGACAATCTTCTTCCCTCCTCTTCACTTGCACCTTCCACAGTCCTCTTCTCTGATAATCTTGAAGGTTGGGCTTCTGTTTTTAAATAGAGGAGCTTGAATGGAGGTACCCTGAGTTATGGGTAAAAACATCAGTGTTATTTTCATCCTACAAGATGGTGTTTGAATTATTCTTCTCAGTGTTGGAAGAGATCCCTTTGAGACCCTGCTGTGGACTAGAGCTGTGGATCTGCCCTCAAAGAAGGAGAGGAGACAGTCTCCATGTCCTGCAGTGTCTGAAGGTGCTTTGCCAGACATACGGACAGTGGTGTTTTGCAGTCCCTACTGATATGTATTTATTTCACATTTGGTAGCTGTGAAAGGAGCAAATAGCATCCTGGACTCATAAAGCTTCAAAGGTTTTAGCAGCCAAAAAAGGTCAGGAGAATTTAGATTTATGAAATACTGTTACTTCTCCTGAATCTCTGTCCTTTAATAAAAGATTACTCTTTCATGGACCCTGGATATTACATTCATGTACCTTTAAGTCAGTGCTGCAGCTGCATCTGAAGAACTCTTTCTGAAAGTGAAATCAATTTTTTTTTACTTTAGGTATTTATAGATCTCTGGCATTCACATTTTCCAGAGACTTGAAAGAAAAACTTTTCCTTCTGACACAAAATTTTTCCTGCCGAGAGCCTTCACTTTTTTAGGGTAGCTGAATCAGAACGCTTGTGCATGTAATGGACTGTAGTTATGCTGAGTAGCAGGTGCTCAGGGAGGGAGAGCAGCATCCCTAGCACTAGATGGTGCAGAGGGCACCTTCACAGAGCTGCCAGTAAGCTGGGCAGCACATACGAACTGCAATTACAACCAATAGACAAATCCCTTGGACACTGTTGTGGCATGTGCAGTGTTACCTGAATGCACCATGAATAAATGGGGTGCAGGAGAGCAGGTGGGGAGCACACATTTCTCATTTCAAGGGAAGGGAAGGGGCATGAATATGGGTTGTTTGGCACAGAAGAAACCTGCTAATGAGGCACTAAAATCTCTATGGGCTCTAGCCCGTCTTTCTGCTAGAAAATTCATGCCTGTGGCAATAATTTGAAGGATCCTGGGATCAGATAGTAGCTGGAAAGTGAGCTGCCTTTTCCTGTACTGTCATTGTTGATTGTGTTTGTGTGCCCTGTGCCATAAGGAGAGGGGGGGGAGGGGCCTGAGATGTCCTGCTATGTCTTGGCTCTTTTCATAAATTTGCTTCATATTTGGATGTTTTCAAAGTGGTTTGCTGCTTTTGCAACTTTTTCATAACTCAGCAGCTAATTTTTCTTCATCTGTGCTTGTGTGGTAATCAGTTTCTTGATGCACCCATAGAAAAGGCTGAGCTCATATCTTTTGCAGTTGATTGACGACCCTTTTTTTTTCCTTAAGACTAATCCAGTTCTTTAATGAGTTGCCAGAGGATGTTTTAAGCACTCCTTGTGCCAATTTCTAATAACACCATGTGTTCTTTACTTGCAACAGCAAGTAAGCTTATCTTAATTAGTCTTGAAAAAGTTAGAAATGTCTTAGAAATTAATTCCTACTTATACTCATCCTGCCTCTCCACCTTATTGTAGCGCTCTAAGTGTGCCTGTTCAGCCTATTCAGCTATTGCACAAGCTGCAAAAACACAGACTCTCACAGTATAGCACCATAATTATTATCAAAACCTGTCTAGGAATACAAGGGGGGTCTGTAGGATTGTAAACATAATGCTCATAAATCAGTGCTTGATTTAGCATTGTTGATATTATCAATAATGTTCTCTACAGCTCCTTATGCTGTTCCTATGTTGCCTGCATATTCCTCTATGAAGAAGATGAGAGGCAAACAAGAGATTTCGGTATTGTCTGCACACATCTGCATCTCTGCTCCAACATGACCAGTAATGCAACATGAACTGAAACACAGAATTTATCCATGCTCCTATTTGTCAGTATCATGTAGTCGCAGATCTATCAGTTTATTTTTAACTCCTGAAGTAGTTGAAAGTAGGTTTTGGGGTTCAAAAAAATTTCTTGCTGTATCGCTGTTCAAAGAAGGAGGTCAGTGTTGAAATGTTGAGGTCAGTGTTCCAATGTTTTAGAACGGTTTCCCCAGGGAGGTGGTGGAGTTGTCATCCCTGGATGTGTTTAAAAAGAAGTCTGGATATGGCACTTGGTGCCATGGTTTAGTTGAGCTGTTAGGGCATGGGTTGGACACGATGATCTTTAAGGTCTCTTCTAACCTAGTGATTCTGTGAGTTCTGTGAAATATTGGGTGTGAAGTGTAACAGTCAAAAGTGAAGAGTTTCTGCTATGGTCAAAAGAACTTACAGGTCAGCTTTTAGGTACCGCAATGCAGAGGAATAATGGTTTGGTTACAAAAAATATATAATAAAACTACTAGAAAGTGTATAGGAATCCACAAAGTAAGCAGTGACATAGCGCTTGTGTGTTTCTGGTGCTAACCCTGTTTGAAGGTCAGGGTGTACATTTTTTTTTCTGTTTGCTCCTTTCCTGTTACAGAAATTCCTGATTTAGTTTTTGTTGCTTACTCCTCTTAGGGATAGGTGCAATTGTGTAATGCGGCCTGCTTATTTTTCATCCCTGCTGTGAATTTTTCCATGCCATGAAAGTTTCCAGGTGAAGACAGCAGCATATTGTGTCTCTACAGAGCCACAAAAAGTGCTTTCCAACTGGGGTCAGAATTGGTATCTGTGACTTGCTGTTACTTTTGAAAATCAAGGAATTGAACAGCCTGCTGAAGTAGGAGCTTTAGCAGAGTGTCCACCAGGACCATGACCCTGCCCTGCACCCACTTCCCACTTTTGTGGTTTCATTTAATACCTGTTGCTTTACTGTCTCTTCTAAAATGTCAGCACTATTATGTTATTTTATGTAGTTTTCTGACCTCACACTGGAAAAATCTATTAATCTCCTGCTTATTATTATGCCCTGCCAGCTGCTAACTCACAGCAATTTAGGATATTGCTAAATCCTGATGCTTTACACGCCCTCTGGACTCTTTTGTCTTGTTGTTGACCACTTCTTCTAAAGGTGCTGGCTTCTTTCTCACTCCTCCCTGTTTGAGTGGCTTCTCATCCACAAACAATCTTCCTTACCATTCTACTTGCTAGTAGCATAGTTGTATTTTGACTTTTTAAGAACTGTTGCTACTTTTACATCATGAGTTAACATTTGAAAATCTGCAGTGCATCTGTCATTCATGTCTTTGTGTTGATTTTGTAATTAATTTTTTGTTGTGATATCCAGAAGCACCTCCAGCATGATGGGGATTCCATGGCAAGGTGCATAGAGAGTATATCTGCCCAATCGTCAGCAAGGAGACTTTTTCTTTCTGTATTCGTACAAGATCTCCCTGGCACTTTTTCAACACCCACTAGTTGAACAGTTAAACTTTTACTGACTATTATATGAGAGGGGTGAAAGAGGTACCCCAAGATGTGGACTAGGAAAGAGAAGTTCCTGGAGCTGTGGGAATGGTTTTACTATCTTGCCCTCTTTATGGTCTGCAGTTTGACTGCACGTGCTGGTGGAATCCAGCAGGTGACACCAGCTGGGATGTGTCTGCTTATGGGTACCCTCCTTCTGGTACAAAAATACGTGATCATATTTTTCCTTCTCTCTTCTGTTTTTTACTTGAAGATGCGAAACTAATGCCAATTGCTTTGGGCAAGGTACAGCATTTTGGGTCAGAGGGGGATGCAAGAAAGGAAAGACTATACTGGCATTCAGTATGTCATCTGTGATAAAGACCTCTGGCACGTGCTGCTTGATCTGCAGCTGTGTTTTGTATGCCAGTGGCTGTGGGATGGGAGATATGGCAGGAGCACTTTGTCAGGATGTGACCCTACCTCTTTCTAGCTGGTGTCTGTATGTGCTTGTTTATTCTTTGGATAATTACATAAGTGCAGTTGTGCAGGACAGGGAGCGTTGGAGCTTCTGCTCTTGCTTTCTGCCTCTTCTTCATAGGGTTTTTCAGACTAGTCATTTGATCTAATACAGCTTGGATACTTTAGAAAGAAATCCTACAAGAAAATCTCTGATTTTTCTCAAGGGCTCTGTGACATTTCAGGTTATTTTATCTTGAACTAGTCCCCTGTCTTCTGAGGATTCTTCACCCACATCCATCATTGTCCATCATGTAGCACTAACCCTACTTCCTACCTGCCTTGGTTCTCATGCTGTCACAAACAACTTTTGAGGAAAAAAAACCCAAAGAATTTCTTAAACACTCTGATAATTTTATCCAGTTTTCAAATAATGAATTTCTCTCTTTTTTTTTCCACTTTAAAGTCTTTTGCAACAATAAAAATGATCATGCAAAGTTCTCTACTGAACAGTGACGCGATTTTTTCCAAACTTACTGAACGACTCAAATAGTTTTTTCTCAGAACAATACAGCAATAAATCTCTTACTTCACCACCTACCAGATGAAAATCTCATTGTACTTGAATGAAATAACAAAAGGTCCCTGCGCGATAGGTTGGTGTTTTTCTTCTGTCAGAGTTTGGAGACAGGCAAGCAGGATACATGGGGTCTCTGTTGTCTGCGATGAGCAATTAAGCTGTTGGCCTGCTCATGAGAGTAAAGGCTGTCTGACAAGTTTAGTTCTTCCCCAGCAGCCTTCTGAGGAGGATTGCTGGTTCAAGCTGGGGACATGGAGGGGCCGCAGCTGTGGCTGGAAATCATCTGGTTGAGCTGCACATCTCCAAGACAAAGCAATGTTTTCTCTGCACCTGCAAAAGGCTTCTGGTTGGTCTTCATGAGCCTTTTTGGCCAGGACAAGGGGAGGGAGACAAACTGATGTGTTCTACAGCAGATATTCCCCTACTTTTATGGGTCAGGCAGGCCCTCTCAACCTTCGTGTACTTGGAACACTTAAGGGTGTGTGCTGTGCTTTGTGTAACCTGGGTCACGTCATCTGGCAAGTAAACAGCTGAGCCGAGCATTCTGGCCTTTTGCAACTATCCTGTGCTGTAATTGCTGTTCATCACCATGCCTTTCATTACTGGCCAAATCTGTAGCTTAAATCCCTGTTGCAGTATTTCTGGCTCAATTTTAATAACTTCATCTTTCTCTGTGAGTGTGAATCCATGGTCTTGTAGAGACTTTGAGGCTCTTGCAACAGTCATCTTAAAGCCTAAAATGATTATCCTCAATGTTACAAGTAGATGTTTTTCATCATGTATTGAGCAATGTGCCTGAGTCCTCCACGTTCCTGCCAAGTCCTATATGTGGTATGATGCTGTTCCCCATAGTAACTCTAGGACAATGCTTGTCTGGGCCCTGGCAGAAACCCTTGAAAAAGAGCAGGTTCGGGAACTTGTCTTTTCCATCTTGTCCTCTCTCACACATACTAATAGCACTATAGCTTCTGCCTGGGTTTCTCTTGAAGTATTAAGAAAAAGATGTTTTGCTATGTTACATTTTTTCCTCATTGCTGAGCTAATTCATGAGACTAGATATGCAAATAGGAATTGGTCAGGAATTAAGTAAGCCTTTCTATTGCTTTATTTAATATAAATTGTTAAGGACTAGGGGCTATTTCCAGTACAGCGAGACTCTTGTGGGTTTATTTTCTTTTTCAAGAAAATGGCATGCAATTGGAGTTTTGTTCACTGAAAATGTAGTTTCAACATGATTAACTCAGAGAGTTAATCTTACTGTAATTAAAATGTACTGTTGTTTTACTTTTTTTAATCCAAAGTAATTTTGTAATTAATAGCATTGACCTCTGGGTATGTATAGGTTAAATGAAGGAGAAAAGTACCATAATCCTTGTAAAGAAACCAAGAAGTAAGGATGCGTTAGAGGAAGAAACAGTAACTCTTGTGCTGGCAGAAACTCTCAGGGAAAGGGATTGTTTTGTAACCCTTGGCAGAAAGAAGATTGCAGCTCAGGAGGTTTTAGAGAGCTTGAACCATCTCTGGATATTTCAGCTGCATGAGGGGCTGACATTTATCCATTTGCTAAAAGATTTTACAGATGTGAGCTACGCAGACTGTTGTTTTAGGCAGCCAGGAAATGACCTGTATGGAACAGGCAGTTAAAGAAGAAAGATGTGAGCGAGCTATGCTTCTCTGGGACAGCTGAGGGGCTGTAATTCTAAAAGTTAGCCTTATCCTGGTAAAGTTAAGCAGATCATCCCATCTGGTGTTTGTATACGATACTGCTGAATTCTTGCTAAATCCTTTGAAAGTTGTCATAAGTGTAACTTTAAGCTGGATGAAATCTAAGAAAAGCTGGATGATGTCACAGCGTTTTGATGAAATCTCTCTGCAAAGACAGAGATGCAATAGGTGTGCATGCATTGTAATGTACTCAGGGTGTAGGGAAAGTTGCCCTGTGATACTGCTAGTCTATGGCTAGACTTGACACATTTTAGCAAGCCCTGAAAATATTGTTCCATATGTATGTATTAAATGCATACAGATGTTCAGGATGGAACAGGGAAAATGTAGCATTTTTTATAAATGGGCTAAAATAGCCTTAAGCAAGGGTAGATCCAACATTAAATTTATCACTGCCAATTTAGACTTTTTTTTTGTTATTTTATACCATTAAGTACCTAGAGATGATGAAAGCAGGTTGTGTTAAGGAGTGCAGTGTGCACTTTTTTGATGACTGAAATGAGCTATAACACTTGATAAGCAATAGTTAGCTGAAGATGGAAGAAAGTCTGAATTTTAACTGAAATGTGGATCATAAACAGAGCAGAGACCACCAAAGTACTGTAAGGAAGGTATGTGTCTATTCAGAGTTTAAAAATTTGGGGAAATATAGCATAAGTGATTAATATAGTGTAAAAATGTCCTCTGCAAGTTGATTTTCATCTTGTCAGTGGTAAACCTAACAAGAATTACAATCATTGGATGATGGTCAGGAAGTGTTTATAAGCCACAATTTAAATACAAGAGATGTGTTTTACTCATGTGATTTCTGGGAATGTTTTGAAACCTTTGTTTAAAGTAATGTTAAATTAGAAAAGGTGTTATGCTGTCGGCTTTTTGCTATTTTGCATTCTCATCTCACATGACAAATTCTTTGATCACTTGATACCAGTGGAAATTATCTGCTCCAGAAGGTGGGATGAGAAGGTAGAATCTCACTGTTATATTTAGAATGCACCTCAGGGATATCTTACCTTCCTTCATCAATAGTTTGCTCATAAGAAAAGCTGCTATTAGTGAGAGCATCAAGGCCATAAACAGTTCTGTCACACGGGGTCCAAAAAGCAGTGTTTGTCACTTGCTTTAACTGACAGTTTTGCTAAGTTTGGTCGTCTGACAGTCTTCAGTGTGATGCCTTCATATTCCATCATGTTGCAGCATTTAAATTGAACTAACTGCACAGGTTTTGTATCTTTTTTTTTTTTTTTTGTCTTTTTTGTTACAGGAGTGAAATAAATGATCCAAGTTAAAATTTAAAATTCCTGTTTAAGTATTTCCAGAAGTACAGAATACTAATTTGCTAACAGGAAAGGCTAACTGAAGGATTTCCTGCCAAGTAGGTAGCAAATTTTCTGTCTTGATTCAGTAATCCAAGGTAAACAAGGGATGTGCTACTCCACCTGCATGAGTTCAATGGATTTAGCAAATGTACCATCAAGAGTTGGTTGTGCTTTCTGTACCAGCTATGTGGGTGCTCCCAGATTTCAGTAACTGCTTTTCTAGAGAACCTCACATGCTGCTTGCTCCTGCTGCAAGGCTTAACTTGGCTGAATTGTGTCTGTTTGATCACTAACTGTGTGCCCCAGTTATTTTTTTGTTGCTGGGCCTTTGTTCCAGAATTTAATTTGTTTCTCTATATAGAGGGTCCCCCCCAAAGTCAGGGTCAGCACACCATGGCAGCAGCTGCCAGAGCTTGGCTCATTATCAGTGCTCTTACCTACAATGTGTATTTTCATAATAATGGCAGCCAATTAGTTATAGATACATCCTGTTAAATAGCTTGAGGAAATCCTTGCTATGGGCTTTAACTCAGAAACCATAATACATTTTCACTTTAATGAGCATTTTTGGAATATGTTATAAAGACAGCAATAAATTAAGGTTTGTTAGTTTATAATTTACTTTTATTAGCCATTAGTTTTTATTAACTTGTTTTGTGCACTTTACTACAGGAAAAATATTGTGTTCTAAATGCATTATGAGCAATTTAGACAGTATTGTTAGTCCAGAATTGTTAAGTAGTCAAGATTCATCAAGATATAAAATGCGTAATGGGGTTGTTTTGGTTTTTTTGGTTGGTTTTCTTTTTGTGGTTTGGTTTGGTTTTATGTTTTTCTTTACACATTTTAAGAAACTTGCTCTTAATTCCTAATTGGAATTCCTAATTGGAGCATCTGGTGGCATTTTCTTCCGACTGTATAAAAGAAGTAACAACCCATTTGTGTCTTCTGTATCTAGTGGGATTCTATCTGCATCAGGGGGGCCCTGTTTGTCACCACAGTTTCATATTGCTGAAGTTCAAAGAAAAATACAGTTAATCAAATCCCAGACCCCTGACTTAGAACTACTGTGTTCGATTTCCATCAGTATTTATGATTATGCCATTTCAGTGGCGTAGTGTTTCTTACAACTATTGCACATTTCCCCAATATTCAGTTACTGCAATGAAGCTGGAGGTGAGCAGATAAGCTTTCACTTATGTTCTCTAAATTGAGAAAACAAATAAGAGAAAGGGTTTCTCTCACTGGAATTGGAACATGTAAGAACACATTGAATTAATTATGATATTATTATTTTTTAACCTTAATAATGGGATTTGTCTTTCATTAATTTCTGTTGAGACTCTCATGGCTATGGTTTTCTAGATGCAGGGAAAGTAGTTTAAGAAACAAGAAGTAGGTTCCCCCTTGGGCAGTAAGTCTTATGGTCCCGTGGTTGGGATGCAGGAACTGGACTTAAGCTGACAGGCTAGACTTAAATGACACATTCACTGCATATTTTCAATTCGCTCTTAAATATTGTGCAAGGTTCTTACAATTATAAAATAAGGCAAAATCCAACATGAGCATTTTAAAAAACTCTTGCTGGGCTTCAAAAATATCATACTCAAATAAGTGTACACAGAAGTGTATTTTTTTCTGATTTTCAGTTCCTTCTATTTGCAATGTTAAAGAACACACATAGACATTTATTGGCTTTTAGTTTTTTGTTGTTGGGGTTTTTGTGGGGAGAGAGGAGGCTGCGGTGCTTTTTGGGTTTTTTCCCCTCCAGAATTTACTTATAACATGACATTCCATCTATGCATGGTAGCAAGTCTGAAATTCCAGAGCGATTGGAGGGTTAAGCCATGGCCCACATAAACAAACATGCCGCCTCTTCAGTTTCATGGCTATAAGTCATGTTGTCAGTTGTCGTATTTGCTATCTGAAATCACTTGCTCTTTATAGCAAATGATGCCAGAAAAAAGGCTGATATTCACAACCAGAAATTGAAGCTGACAGAGTTTGTAAAGAAGGAGTGACACAAGCCAGGATAAGCCGTTATAATTGTTGTATTTGTCCATGATGCATTTGAAATAAATATTTTTGCAGCCTGGTGACATGGATGATAAATGAGTGTTTGCTGTATTGTACTGCATGATCTTGATGAACTGACACATCATTGGGAATTTGTATCCTTGGGGCAAGCTGCTAAGGAAAACAAAGCTGTTGAATGAAAGTGCTCCAGACAGTCAAGACAGCCACAGCTTTTCATATGTAATTTGAAGGTATCTTAAAAGTGCTGACAAAACCAAAATGATAAAGTGACTGCAGTGTCTCAGTATTTGCATTTGAGGGGTGTGTCTAAAAAGAGATATTTCCAAGAGTATCTGAAGGTGGGACTAATTACTGCTAACTGATTTCATCATGGAAAAGCTATTCACAGCCAAGTAATTTTAAGACTTATCTCCTGCATACAGGAGATAACCTATATTAAGAAGCTGCAATGAGTAATGGTATAGTGCTGTTGGAATCCAGCAACAGTCCACCTGATCTTCTGTCTCCTCTTTAGCAATGAGATGTGGTTGGTGTAAGGCCCTTTGGTTGACATGTAGTAGGAGGCATTTTTCTTCATTACACCAAATTTGTGAATTAATTTTTATTAATATTTTCAGAATGGTTGCCAGGAACACCATCACCTGTAGAAGTATCTTAATTAATTTAATCAGCATATGCTCATTGACCTGTACCATTTTGGAAAAAATCCCAACTTGGTTTATCAAGTGATTTCCTCAGAGTGAAACAGAACAGGCTTTCCTGAGTTACTGCCAGTGGCCTTTTTATTGGAAAGGTCTTTTGGAGGAGGTTTAGGGTGTGTTTCTCAGAGTAGAAAAGGAGTATAACTACTGCATTTCTAAAAGTTAAATGTGAGACAGCGTGAAGTTGCTCAAGATTCAAGTTTGTATTGCATTCAGGTTTCAATTCAAGTTGGTTTTGTGTTATAATGCTTTGTTGAGAAGAGCAGTGTTTTCTCTGTTGAGAAGAATATTTTCTATAAAACTTTGTAACTAAATGAAAACAAATGAGAAAATATTATCAGAGGGAATTTAAAAGCTTTTTTTCTGTGTTCTGATTTAGTAAAGTAGAAGAGTTTTGACTAGAGATTTTACAGCTTTCTCCAAATCTGTCATGATTATCTCTTTGAACCACGGGGTCAAAACCTCCCCTGCAGCTATTTTGTTTTGGTTTGGTTTTGTTTTGGTTTTTTTTTTTTTTTTTTTGCTTCTTTGCAGTGCCTCCAGCAGCACTTCAGGTATAGAGCTCACATCAGAAAAAATCCTTACCTTGCTCGTGGCTGGTTAGACAGTCGTTGTACCTGTCCTCGTCTCATGAGAATATTGAGCACCTTTTTGTCTCAAAAAAGACAAACCCTAAATCTGTCATGTCAACTTTAACTTTTACCAGAGGAAAACATGAATAGAAAGCTGATGTTTTTTACTATAGTAAATACTGCAGCATATGGACCCTGACTGATGTTAGCACTTTCAGGGATAATAAATGCATTAACACTTCTTCATTGTCACTAACAAAACATACCTGCTGAGGCACATCTCAGCTTGTGAGCTGTAGGGAGCGTTTACTGGGAGGATTAAGTACAGTCAGTGTGGGGAGACTTACACTGGTAGCCACAACTTCTTCCATCAGATGTATGTATCTGCTTGGTCTTTCTTCCTTTGTATTTCATTGGGATAAAGGAAAAAAAACTACTTAAAAATCCAGGAAGCTTAAGGTTATGAAAACCCCAACAATTCTTTCCTATTGAAAAATGGACATTTTCTTCCTGGTTGTGTTGTGTTTGCCCACTTAAACATGATTTCACCCAAAGGAAATCTCTGCATGCTTGTGTTACTTATTCAAATGTCTGAGAATTGTCTAAATGTAACTTCATTGTGGTTTTTCATGATAGACTGTTACTTGATAGCAGTGAATTTACATCTTCTTTGTATGTTTTTATGCAATTGTTGCTGAAATTCAAAGTTGTCTTTGCTTTTCTGTAAGAAGTAGCTGTAATAGTTTGGGAATATAGAAGTATTTTTCTTAATTGTTAAGGTTATTGCCTCTGATTTTCATTTGCTAAGCCTGAATTAGTGGCGGAAAAATCCTATAAAATGATATAAAACCTCTGAGTATTTATTATTGTCATTTATTGGAACTAAAATGATGATTAACACTGTTGGGCTTGGCAATGCAAATGCAGAGCAAAAATATTATTTCAACTTGCAATTCAGGCATAAGCCAAATTACAGAGGGTAAAAATATTGAAGCACAGTGAAATAGATCATTTTAGGCTAGACATCTTACTCTAACTTTTGTGCTTTTTTTGTTAGCTTCTGTTTTAAGTGAGAGTTTTGAAGAGTAATTTAAAGAAAAACCCAAATGCAGTGGGGTTGGAGAAAGTACTGAAGCAAAAAGAAAGGAGAGAACATTTCTCCTCACTGGAAATAAATACAGCAAGCAGAAATTTAATTAGACTGACACCATAGTTAGTTATATATGACTTGTTCAATGCAAAACAAGTCGTTCAAAAAGATTGTTCACAAAGCCAGCTTCTCTGTAGGTCTGAGGGCCCACACTTGCTGTGCATATACTTGTTGACACTTCCAGAATTGTAAGAGTTTATGCCCTTGGAACTGGCTTAAAGGAAAAAAAAATTATACTTTTATATATTAGAGTCCAGAAGGTGTAATAAGCTTTTAACCAAAACATTCCAATTTAAAAATAGAGATGTGCCTAAAAAAGACTTCCTTTTAAGCTTCATTATTGCCAACAACTTCTACCACTTCTCTCCACCTCACAAATATGCACAGATTTTTATTTCCTTTTAAATTACCTGGCAGCCCTTTACAGGTATATACTTCTGTTGGCTCTCTCTTCTTTTCCTATAATTTATCTTTCATCACCTGATGATGTAGCTTTGTATATTTGGCTGACACTTGCAAGAATTGTTGCCAGAACTGTAAGATGCTCCTTCCTGTTAAGATACATTTCTTAGTTCCTAGGAGTTGCATTACAATTTGTGGTCACTAATATTCACCTGTCTTGTAAAGATGCTCCAAGCTCATCAGCTGATTGAAAAGATAGTACTTTCCCTTGCCCAGTCAGAAGACAGTGGCTGAGGTGAAACCAAATCAGATGCTTGCTCCCACCCAGAGCAAACCTTTGTTCTGTATCACCCTCTTATGTCATCCCCAGCTTAACCCACAGGGATGCTGAAGCAATGATTTGTTGGACCCATTAGATATGGATCTAGAAATGAGGTGGAAGAAATGTAGGAATGCATTTCTAACAGGAGAAAACTAATGCAGCCTGAATAAAATCTCAGAGATGGTATCTTCAACCCACATGTGGTACAATTAGTAGTCTAGTTGAGCACCTAGTTATTCTGCAGAGTAATTGCTTTTTCTGATAGAGCTTGGTGAGGAGAAGTGTGAATTGCTAGTCATCCAATCAGCTTAAATTCCAGGTTGGGGTTTTTTCCCCCAAGTTACAGTTTCCATCCTTAAGGCATTCACCCCTGTTTTCCTCAAAATGAGCATGTTGGTGTTAAGAAATTAATTAGAATTTGTTCCCAGATGCTAATGGTGTGTCTATTGTGTTTTACTAAACCGTAGCAGTTTATTTTGGAGAAGAAAAATTATCTTTAGACTTTACTGCATATTCTCATGGATCAAATAAAAATACAATTTCTGTCATCCCAAAACTGAACCAGATTCATAGTAATCCATAACGGTTTCAAAAATGCTGTCTTTAGTTTGGAAGAAGTATCATTGGGAGAAGTAAAGTCTACTGCTTGGACAAAAGGTGCTATAACCAAAAGACAATAGAGGAAAAATACTCCCTTGATCTGTTTACTTTATTTGCCAGTACTTCTTATGTCATGGTGTTTTGCCATTTCCCATGGAGTCAGACAGCTTACTCTACTGTTTTCAGAATAAACATTCCTGCTTCCTATTGATCTGGGAAAGGCCTAGGCAATCCCTTTTTTTTTCCCCTTTTGGTATTTTCTTTTAAATAATAACAAGAAGGCTGAGAGACAGAGACCTTTCTGCAGCCTTTTTAGAGCAGGTCATGTAATCTTTCCTGCTTTGTTTTGCAAAACACAGAGTCACAACCACGAGGTTACACATCAGTTAGCACTGTTACGCTTTTTTCTCCTTTTCTTTACACTTCTCTACCCTCTCTGAAGTTTGTACTAAACAATACCTTTCATAGCATGGTTTGAGTTGAAAGGCACCTTAAAGATCACCTAGTTTCATGCCCCCTGCCATGGGCAGGGATGCCTTCCACTGCACCAGGTTGCTCAAAGCCCTCTTGTTTGCTCTCTTAGCATCTCTCCCTTTATAGCGAGTAGTCTGGCTTAGGGTTTGAGACAGAGTTTCAAACATTTTGCTGAAAAAGCTGACTGAGTTCTGTGTGTTTGAGATTCTCTCTTCACTATGGGGTTTTCTACTCCTGATCATAAACATACTTTGAAGATAGCTTTTAAGAACTGGCAAGTCAGCATTTATAATCTGTTCACACAGATTGGTTTTCTATGCTTGACAATATATTCTTTGAGCCTTTGAATATCCCTGAATAGAAATACCTGTTGCCCAGTAAATTTTTTTCTTCATTAATTTTAAATCCTTGTTTTTCTTCATGAGAGTAGAAAATTTTGCTTCTGTTTGCTTTATAGGAATGGGGTTTATAGTTTTTTTTTCCCACCTGGTTTTCACCTTAACCTGTTTTGTGTTAGTCAGCTGGCTCATTTAGTTGAACTTCATTAATTCAGAAACTAATCTATTAGTTTACATGTAAGTTTCAATTTTAGTAGGACAAAGATAGAAATAACCTCCCTGAATGACACTTTCCTTAGAGTAAATGTATTTTTGAATGCTTGGATGTGGAAATATATACTGTACTCAGTACTTCAGTCTCTGTTTCTGCCCTAGTCAGTCAGTCAGATGCTGGGTGGTCTGGGTGGTAAAAATTGTTTCTGTGTGCAGGTGCCAGGACTCATTATATTCAGGAGTATAGGTTAGACCCAGTTTCATGGGTGAAAATGTCATAGCCAGTTTAGTGGACTTCACTTCCATTTTTGTTTGTTTTAAATATGATTGCTCAAATCTCAGTTCAACCAGAAGAGGACAAGAATCATTACTTGAAATTACACAGCTTTGCTAAAGATGCTTAGCCTTTATAAGCTTTAGAGAACAAATTCCAAAGTGAGTGATTAGAGCTTTCGCTAGAAAGCTCTGTCCCACGGCACGCTGGTTGGATATTATCAGAAAGCCTTATTTGTTTGTTTGTCTGTACATATATGTGTTTTCAGACTGAACTAACTTGCACCTCGTTTTAAGAACAAAGGAAAATGTAATTTTCTCTGATATCATCAAAATCAAATAACTCTTGCAGCAAAAGAAACATAATTACTCAAACGTCTTTAATCCACAGTTTTTGCTACGACATGTTTTAGTTTCATGATGTAGATCTAAAGCTGATATTTTGTTCTTCCACTGTTGGGTGCTGACACTTCTGTGTATGTTGCTTTTACTTCATGAATTTAGCAATCCAGAAATGTCTCTTCTTTCCTTGAACCCCCTTTGTCCTGTTACTCCCGGAAAGGAGATTTTTGATTGAATCCTAACTTTCAGAGATTCAAGTTTCCATTTCTTTTGTGTTTATCAAATTGAATTCCCCATACTTTAAAGATAAATGGTTTTAATTTACAAGTGATGGTTCCAGTGGTTTTAAGGATAAAGCTAGACAATGACAGGATGATGATTACAGTTGCTATGCTTAAATTTGTGTAGTCTTGCTCTTTGAATGAATTAAATATTGCATTAGTTTGAAATTTACTTGAAATTTATTTGGGTTTTAAAATTGGTGATATACACAATGATTATTTAGCATTTTGAGAATTATGATAATTAAAAAGTATTACTAGAACAGCATTGAGATGCATTAAGCTACCAACACCAGCACCACCACAAAAAATTCCTTGCCTTTTACTTTAAACTGCATATGCTATCTAGTGTAAATCCATGTGCCTATTTACTTTGGACATGACTTTTAGATACAGTTAGATCTCTTCACAAAGTTTTAGTTTTTTTGTAAAATATAGTTGTTTTCCATCTGGAAGAGATAAGCACTTTCTGAGGAGAAGAGAGAAAAGGGCAGAGAGGCAGGTAGTTGTGCTGATGTCACCTTGCTGAGGCAGGAGGACATTGATGGAGTTGAGAAATTTAATGTCTGTCATGGGGTAGGTAAATGAGTTCAAAAGTTGAGTCGGAGTAGATGAAATTTTCTTCAAAAATCCTATGCTGGATCAGCCTCTATTTTTTTTTTTAATAAAGAGTTTTTTGACTTTAGATTTCAAATTCAACTTAAAGACCTCCAGCACACATTTTGAGGCTGAATAAGTTAAAAGGTTGAAAATTAAAATTTTGCAAATTTTAATTCCAATATAAAAAAGATAATTAAACAGGAGCAGGAACAAAACAACTTAACTTTTCCTTTTTCTCCAGCAACCTTTTTGCTTATTCAGGACTTTCAAAAGGAAAATAGGCCTGTGTAGTTGTGCAGCTAATCCGTTAGAGGGCAATGTAATATTGCACTGGAAAGAAGATGAGGCACCAGAGACCAGGGGAGATACAACAGGTCTAAGTTTGATAAGGTTGAACTTAGTCTTCTGTTTAAAATTAAGCTGGTGTAATTGCAGGATGTATGATGGCTCAGTGGTAGAATGAGGAAAATAATTTCCTTGATATTGTTAGGGCATTTTAGTGGATGCAATGGATTTGTTTTTATAAGAGAACTTCCTTAAAATCTTTCTTGTTAGAGAAGTTGCAAAAGGATTTATTAAAGGAAATTCCATCAAGTTTACTTCCCAAATTTCTCATTTTCAAGAATTTTGTAACCTTTTTGAGGAAAAGCTAAGAATATTAATGCTCTTTAAATAAGTAACTTCAGGGAAAAATTCTATGGAAATTGGAGCACTTAATATACTACCTTTGTTCTTTCAGATTTTAGAAAGATAGCAAATTATAAATCCTCAGAATTATGCTTCCAATTTTAACATTTAAGCAAAATATTGTTCCATAAACACACTGCTATAAATGTAGTGTCACTGCCTGCACTGTAGATGGAAATGGTTTCTAAACTTCACACATCTTGATCTCTCTGTAATCTCCTGATAACTGCTTGAAAGTGTGAGGTGTGCCAGCAAAAACAGTGCTTTATATTTTCTCTATTTCTTAGCACGTGGTAGCAACACTGATGAAAACAGAACACTGATTTGGATCAGGTTTTGGGCTGACACAACATGGTGCCTCTTATGCTGAGATAATCACATGAACTTTATGTTTCCTATTTTCATATTAGGGACCTGTATTTTTGTTCCTAGATAGGACAGTGATTAACTTAATTGAAGTCAGTGGATTGGGAGGATTCCTATGTAGGTTCAAAAGTGCAGATGTGATTATCAGACTTCAAAGGCAGTTCTGGAGAAGTTTTAGGTTGATAAATTCCCTAGGTATGAATGTGAATATTTAGAAAGATTTGCAAGGCATCTATTACAAGGGAGCAGGCACAGACACAGCCAATAGTGTACTGCTCAGTGGTAATTGTATCATTTCATATTTCAGGGAAACATTTTATTGTCTATTAATAAATTTAGTTTATGTGTTAGGCTTAAATGCATTATTTTCCACTTGGTAATTCAGTAAAAAAATCTACCTACAAAAATAATCTGCCCACAAATTTAAATACTTTTTATTATTAAATTTTCCTTTGCAAATATGAAACAAATTGGTAGTAGTGGTTATTATTACCCTAAATATGTATGTATGTATGTTTGTTTCTACAGCAAGTGGTGCTTGTTCCCTGTGGAGTGACACTTCAGAGCTGCTTTATTTTGCTCTGAAGTACTGAAATGGAGCTAGGGCATCCATCCAAAATCCATGCTTGAATGATCCAGTGTTTTATTAATTGTACTCAGATGAAGAACTTACATTCTCTCACATTCCTTTTTTTCCTCACTGCCTTTTTTTTTTCCAGAGCTGCACAGAGACAACCCATATAAATAGTCCCAAAGCTTTTAACTTTCTCATCAGAGCTGTTTTTGTCAGTGGCCTCTGTTTAGTGCTGGTTCCATTATGAAAAGATTTGCCTGTGTTTCCCAGAGGGTTTACATACTTAGAAAGAAGCATGCAGCTCTGGTGTTACCTTGTGAATATGGTGAAATATTCACCTAAAGGTGAAGTGTGTTTGGTTTTTTTTCCCTCGTTACACACACACCCCTACACCCTCTGCAGGACTGCTGCACAGGAGTGCTTTCTCTGATGAGAAATGTGAAAAAAATGCTAAAATGTGAAAAGAGTGCTTTCTCTGTGAGTGAACTGGCTGTCTGACAGTGTCACACCCTTTGCTTCCTGCGGGTTTGGGAAAGGGACTGCTCCCAGAAACAAGGTAGGAGAGCAGAGCTCTGATTCTCAGGTTATATGGTCTGCTGCAGAGGGTGCTTTTGGTGCAGTTTTCCTTTTAAATAGATGGACCAGAGGAAAACAAAAAAATCTGTTTTTCAACATTCATTTGGCTGTTCAGAAAAGACCTATTAACAGGGCATTTTGCTTTAGATTTTTATTTGCCTTGAGATTTTTTACAAGATATGACTAGCTGGTTTGTATGTGAAATACAGAATTTCATCTTAACTAAATAAAACACATTCATAACCTCAGCTTTTACAGTGGAAAATGCTGGTTTTGGTGAGCTGTCAGAGGTTTCTAGTATGATTGATGAGCTGAGTTTAAGTACCTGAAAGTTAAAAAACTGCTTTGTAAAATATGTTAGTTGTTTAGTTTTATGGCCCCTTTTCATTTTCATGAGTCCAGGCAATACTGAGTTGTGAGCAGTGTTTAAAGGCTGCTGGTGACATTGAACTTTGCAGAGCACGAGCCTGATCCCACTGCTGCCTGCCCTGAGCAAGGCTCCAGCACTTGCCTCTGATGCAATTTGGAGGGAAGCACAGGCAGAGACAGTAACTCAGAACCTGACACTAGTGCTGTTTCCCTGCCATTCAGCAGTTAGTGATCACCCCATGAGACTGATGATATTATGAGTGGCCTCTATATTCTGCTTCAAAGTGGGTGGCCTACTTGGCTTCCTACTGGGGCCACCCCTGGGAATGGTTTTCTGAATAAGTGACTTTTCCAGCTGGGGAGAAGCTAGGGGTGGGGAGGGGAAATCTGTGGTGAATGACTGGCTCAGGCTCAGACTGGGGTTTTGTTTTAGACAGCTATCATGATAATTGCTGCTTGGAAAAAAAAGTATGAAGTATGATATGGAAGCTGCAGCATACAGGAAACAACTGAGTTCTTCCAGGAGAGCACATCCAGATTATTATTTAAAGGAAGATAAATGTGTAATACACATAGCAGACTTTTTCCCTCCTGTTTATTCAGTCATTCTCTTCTTCCCCACCCTTTTTCCTCAAAACAGCTCAGGGAGGAGGGAAGGCAATTCTTGTGAAATGCACTCATGCTTGCTAAGTTTACTGAGCTTGATTTTCCAGCCCTTCCCTCTTCCTGGGGATTATGGAGTGTGAAAATACAAATTTGACAATTGGGTGATTTTCTGTAAGGAGTTATCTGTTCACACCATCACTCTGCTTGGAGGACTCCACAATGCCACAATTACAAAATGCATCTGGAAGGGTACAGTTGTTCATGTTTCTGGTTTCCTGGTCTACAGTAAACAAAATTGAGTGTGCAACAAATGGAGACATTCAATCTAAAAGTCACTACCTACCAACTCTATAGACACTGTCAATGTAGCAGGACATAGAAGAAACTATGCTTCTCTAACTACAGAGACACACATTTCACAGGTGTGTGTTTTTCCTTCTTTTTGATCGTTGAAAGTCATTAAAATTACTCAGGATAATGTTCTCAGGTTAGTGATTGCTTAATGGTTATACTCTTCAGGTAATCTGTTGATGTAAAAACTTACCTCTCTGGTCACATTGATAAGGTGTATTTAATCTAAATTTTAAAATTATTACAGCCAATTCAGG
The DNA here is from genome assembly GCF_037042795.1 of Molothrus aeneus. Classification (NCBI taxonomy): domain Eukaryota; kingdom Metazoa; phylum Chordata; class Aves; order Passeriformes; family Icteridae; genus Molothrus; species Molothrus aeneus. The sequence goes on along the minus strand of NC_089650.1, from coordinate 41,988,097 downwards.
TTTGAGAAAGAGCTACTGCATACTCATCACCTACAACAGTGAAGGAGGCTGGAACTACCAAATTTTGTTGTTGTACAGGCTGCCTTCTGCAGGATAGTTTGCAATTGCAAGGTCTGGTATCAAACTCTTGAAAGTCTTCTGAAAATTGTACAATTTATGTACCACGTAAGTTGTTAATGCTCTCCATGTGGTCTCTGCTAATGTCAAATAAGTTTCATAAGCATTTCCATTGTAATTCCAAGACTGAAAAAAAAAGTGCATTTGATCTTTTAAGCATGGCTTCATGGAGGGAAGTGCTGCTTAAAGTGTTTCTTCTTGAAGGACTTGCAGCATAGATTGTGGGTTTGTGGCAGGTGTGGCTTGGTGACAGCCCAGTGTGTGCTCCTGAACATGTTCTCTCTTCTGCTGCATGTCGTGCTAGACGGGTATATGTGATATTCTCTGTGTCCACTGGGAAGCCTGAGCTATGTAGTGCAGGTCTCCTCTTCCTGTGAAACCTCAGAGATAGGTAGTGCACATCATAAACCATTTAGTTTTAAAGTATCTTTCCCAACTGAATGGAGAAAAATAATTACTTGAATATCTGTTAATTCCTGCTTTGAAACCTACCCATTTCAGGCCTTTTGTTCTTGTTTCTATTTGCCCTACTTTCCTATATGTGGGCATTGTGGGCATGGAATGAATGCAACTCATGGTCATCTGGTTTGTGCAAATCTTTTTTTAAAAAGGCAGTTGTTTGGTAATTGTGTCATATACTGCAGATGAAAAGTAAGCAGGGCAGAGAGGTAAATATGTCAATATGTCTAAATATCTGTCTAGGTAACTGAATACCAAGATTCTGTAAGATATTTTTGCCCCTTTTTTTTCCTTTTTTCTTTTCCCCTTGTGTATTTAAAAGGTTTCCAGTTGTTTCACTGCTCAGAGCTTCAACTTACTTATTTGGAGAAATCTGCTTGTGTTTAAAGTCTGATTGCTTGGTAAGATGTAATGACATAAAAACTTATCTAAAACTGACTTTTTATGTTTCCCAAGTCAGCATCATTTAGTCATTAGCTTGTCTTACAAATTCATTCATGTTAACATTCAGCTGTACACAGCAATATGGTAGTTCCTATATAATTTGCATCAGCATATCTAAAGGTTAAAATGAAAGATTCCAAACAAGTCTTACAATGTGTTTTGACACAAGGCATTAGCTGCTTTATCAAGAGTGGTGTGGCAGTACTGATTGAGCTTACCCAACATTACTTTGCCATTTGCCAATGAAATTCGAGGTCACTCTATCCTCTGCATGCTGCAGAGAAAAGTTTACAATGTTTGGACAGATCAAACCAGTGGAGTGCTGAGTCTGTGAAAAAGATCGTACTACAGAGCTGGTCCTTTCTTCATGGTGGTAAAAAAATTGCCAAGCTTCTAGGAAGTTTACACCCTGGCTTATGTTTTGGTTGTCTCAGTTGAATAAATTAATGAATGATCAGCATTTTTCTCTAATGTACTTTTTTTGTCCTCTTTGACCATGCAGTTGGTATCTTAGAGAGCCAAAGGTTTGCGATGTATGAGTCTATAGAAGTTAATAATTGCCATTAATGAATGTCATTAAATGTCTTTTTTTTTTCTTCTAAAAGATTTTGAATGGCATTCTCCCCTGCTTCCATGGTAACTATACTGAGTCTTTTAAGCCTTTGGTTCAGCCAGTGGTTACACTTGTAATTAGCAAAATGAGAACTGTGGCAATCCTGCAGTAACATTAATTTAATTGGTTCTTGGGTGCAGCCATCTCTGAAGAACTGCCACATTGCAAATGCCTTCACTGTGCTTCTAAGTCTTTGGTTTCCACTCTCTCAAAAATGTAAAGGCTTTTCAACCTGTGGTTGGTTGGTTTGTTTGTTTGTAGGGTTTTGTGTTTATGGTATGTCCTACCTCTTAAAAGTTAAAACTCTTTGCTTCCTTTTTCTCATTCCAAACCAGCATATCTTTTTCCATATTCTCCTAGTTTGATTGAAAATGCTAATTGTGATTCATCCTGTTCACAAACTGCAGCCTGGAGCCCAGATCGGGGCTTACCTGCATTTGCTGCTGTGATTAATGAACATTCATCAGAGGTGACACAATCAGCTGGGATGCAGGTCAGGTGAAGATGAAGAAGCAGGGAATCTTCTCTGTTTTTTAATTGCATTGGAAACAAATTGAGATAAAATACACTGAGCCAATTTTTGCAGCCTGATGTATTAGATGAGTGTTTGTGATGCACTAAAGTTGATCAGTTTTTGTTGCTGAGAAGAAATAAAAGTACCTCTGAAAGGTGATTTTAGGAACTTGATCAGCTGTGTGTCTGTTTTTGCTGGCAACTGGAAGGTTGAAGATAAAATGAGTTCTTTTCAAAGTTAGTTTATATTATGCTGGGACAAAACCATGGGATATAAGCTGATTTCTTTATAAGAAGGGCTCCACTGGGTTTACCTTTACTCTCATGACTGATATTAAGCATGGATTGATGAAATACTTACAGCAACATTGTTCTGGGATTTTGCAGGCTGAAGGTCATCTTAGACTAAAGACTACATGCATTATGATTTTTATAACTGAGCTTTGTCTGTGCAGCTCTTCCAGCTAAGAATTTAAGCTCATTATTTTGCAGTAAGAATTGTTTGCTTTCTGACACTCTAACCTGATTTACAATGCAAGCTATTAGCAGTCTGTTCCTTCTTAATGAATACAATCAGGCTGAAGGCACATGAAACACAATTGACAAATACTGTGTATTGATTTTAAGCCTGGCCTGATTGACATGCTAGAAGAATAGCCAATTTGCCAATAATAGGCTATTTGTCTTGCAAAATAAATGTTAAATCTTGACAACTATTTGAAATTACATTAAGGGGTCACTGCTCTAAGTGCCTCTTAAAGAAGATCACTTACAAAAGTCTATGCATCCCCTTATCACTCATATGCACATCTCCAAACATGTGAAGGAACTGTTACAAGACATGGAATGAGGGCAAGTATAGAAGAAAGCAAATGTCCATCTTGGGAACAGGAGTTATCACTGAATTCTGGCACCATCCTCATGGACATAGTTGCTTCACTTCCACTGCTCAAAATTCACTTTCACTATCCAAAATTTGTTCAATACAAAAAATTTCTAATTAACTGCTGAATTTTGTTGTACACTTGGCAGTACACATATATACAATGTATTAGAAAGTCACTGTAGGAAATAGTTTGTGCGTGGTGGTTCTTGTTTGGATTATTTCTTACTTATTGTTAAAGGTCCTGCTTGCAGTTCAAAGGACAGAGCATTCAATCATTTTAAACTAGTCAGTCAGTGAAAGTGTGATACTCTTTGTGTGTGTGTGGTATTTTTAGTTTCAAGAATTGATTAGATCAGTTTGTCTTGAGTAGCACTGGCCACCCGAGTGAGCGAAGTTGCAATTGTTTTCTGGTCTGCTTTTATACTGAACTTATTTGCAGATTGCATTTCTTCATCACTTTAAGCTTCATCTGTTAAGTTGCCCTTTTTCCTTATGATGTGTTTATCTATAGATGCTTTATTTGTTTTCTTTTTGTTCTTGGTAACCTCTTATTGCCTACTGCTGGCAGCTCTTTTAAGTGTGATTTGAAGTAACTGAAAAATGCACAATTGCTTAGCACAACTTCAGCATATTCCCTCTGAAATACATTTAAACTGTTTACTTGCACTTAGAGTTTTGTGTATGTTTAAGCTTGGCACTTAAGCAGCCTTCCCTTTAAGCCATCAAGGGAGAGGGAAGCACACTGCTATTAGATATGCAACTTCACATGTTCTGTGTAAAACTGAACAGGGGACTGCAATGGTGATTAGTTCAGCAGCTTTCTCTGGACCATAGGCATCATTCCCAGTATCCTGGCTGGCTTCCAGCTCAAGCAGTTGTGCTCTGCTCAGCTACTTATTTCCACTGAATCCAATATTTGAGTCCACTTGGCTTTTTACGCTGTTATTGTGTTACTCCCCAGTGCAACCTAAACTATTTTTTCCCTTAGTTGGCAGCCTTTCTGGGTGGATATGAGGTAATCACTATGAATAAATCTGTTTATAGTAGACTTGTTAAGTGGTTGAGGTTCTCTGGTAGTCAGGTTATTTGTAACCTATTATGTGTATATGTATTATTTCCTCTTGAAGGTTAATAGAGGAGCATGCATATTTACAGGCATAGCCCATAATATTTAATGGTGCATTCTTCTGAATAGACAAGTATTTTAAGAAGTATTAGAAATAACAGGACTATTTTAATATCCTGCCTTCACTGATGTAGGCAGAAAGATTTGTGTGCCTTTTAGAGGTTTTTATTAAGTTAGAAGGAACCTATGTATATGCTCAGTCAGTCAACTGAGAACTCTGGTGTCACCTTGCTCTTTAAATGACATGTTGCATTCTTCATTGATTATAAATTGTACTTTTGCTGCTGCAGTGGGGAAAGGTCTGTGTGTGTGTTTTGTTCCGTCTCAAACTTTTTTTGTAATTAGGAAAGTGCTAAGCCAACAGTTTTTAATAGATCAGCATGTAGAGATAGTGTGCTTTTTTTCATATTGCAGTTTTTGGGAAGAGTTTGTTAAATAAAACTGTTTAGGTTAGGAACTGTGTTCCTCTCTGCCTCACCCAACCAACTTTCTGACTGCAAAATACTCCTGGACAAGTAGGTAGCATATTGGTGTGCTCTTTTCTGCCTGGGTTTTCCCCTTGCTCCTCATGCTCCGTGCCTCTCTGGGCAGTGAGGGTGTATAACCTCACTGCAGTGACCACAGCGCTGTAATGTCCAGGAATATCCCAGAGCTTTCTCCATGGAGTTATTCCAGGGTGGCATGTGTGCTACCTGGCCAGCTAAGTTACAGCTGTCTTCAGTGCAGCCTGGAAGCATCTATTCTCTGCTGGTTTGCAGACTTGCAGCACTGAGTGAGTTCCTCTGCCATCCAGGGCTCCACTCCTGTAGCTGGGCATTTGGTTGGACTAAGCTAGAGTGGTCCTTTGCTGTTTGTGTCCGCTCTGAGGATCACAAGCTAGAAATGAAGCTCTTGGAGATAATTCAGTGGTGCTAAGGATATTGCAGCCAGGCTGGTCTGGAGTTAGGAAGCTGTAATGGAGTTGCCTCACTCCTGACAATACAAGTAATCTGTATGTACTGTCTTCAAAAATATTTTCTAGTTTTGTTTCCAATACTTTTTTGGGGGGCATTGGGGGGTTGTCTACTCCTTCCTGTTCTGTAGTTTTCTCAAACGTTTTTACTTGAAATTGCTTGAAAAGAATTTAAATGCTCAGATTGTTGTGAAACCTCCTGAATCCAGCATCTGGGGTTTCAACTGAAGCATAGTCCACCCCCTAGCCCCTCAAAATACTAAAACATTTGGAATAAATTTCTAAAATAAGGAAACCGTTGATAGTTACGAAGTGGGAGTTTGTCACCAAATCTATCTAGATTACTGGAATTTTTAAATGTTTCTTTTATTATTTAAGTAATCAAAAAATTCAATTCTGCAAGAATTAATGAGTCTGTTAAAATTAACAGTGTTGATATTACTAGAAGAAAATAATATGGTATTTTATAAAATGATGCATACCTGGAGTAGATCCTGGCAAACAAATATGCCTTCAAAGTCCATACAATATTATGTATTTCACAAATAAACTCTGTGGCACGCAGAATGATTTTCACATAATTCATAACTTTATTTGGCAGATTTTAAAAGTCTATAATTACGTATGTAGTGATAAAGGGGTTGCAGAGTTGCAGCAAACCATCTGCTCCCAGCAGATGGCAGGATATCCCAGTTTATCCCATCCAGCCACATACTCGGTGCAGCCCAGGCTGCCTTCTGTGCATTTATGCTTTTGATATAGTCCTTGATTTAATGTAGTATGCTTCCAATTTGAGCAGGTGCCTTTAAGGCCATGGAGTATTTCTGTTTGTTTCTTCTATGAAACTTTGATGAAGAGTGACCTTACTTGGGAATATTCTGAGTCTCAGACCTTTGTGCCAGGTTGAGGCGAGGCTTTTGGGAGCAGATGGTGCCCAGGTTCCTTCAGTGGAGGAAGGGTACTCTGTGCAGGTGGATGGTCACAGACTTGCCAGGGCCACCTTGGCTGTGCCAGGTGTCAGAGCATGGTTGTGAGGTGAAAGAGATCCTGGTTCTCCAGATGCTGCTGAGACTTTAAAAGAGCTGAAGGTCACACCATGTGGCAGTGCTGTGTCCATGCCCAGTGCTGGGCAGGCAGTGCTAGTTAAAGGAAATCCATTTCCCCTTTAATGATTTAAACAACTGGCTGAGCTCAAGGTGAAAATTCCTCTTCATTCAGGGAGAGAGCCTGTTTTTTTTAGAAAGACTGTTGTGTAAAAGGTGAGTAGTAGTTGGATATTTTAGCCTGCTGCTGGGATTTAAGGCAAGCAACCCTTCATCTGCTCCAGAGCCAATTATGTTAATGGTCTCGTAGATCTGAAAGCCGTGGCTGTGTGTCAGCCCTGGGCCTCTCACACAGAATGTGTGTGTGCAGATAAAAGGGCGCCTGACGTGCGAGATGTGCCTGCCACACATTAAAGTCGTATGGTTTCTCTTGCATTTGTGCTGTGATCACTCAGCAAATATTAGCAACATTTTAATGAATATTAGTAGCACTTTAATGAAGTAGCAGAGAACAGAATTGCAATGGTATTGGTAGTTGTTGTTTCAAGTTGAAATCACAAGAGAATAGTATAAAGGGTAGGGAATAGTATGATTTAAGCCTTCCAAAAGAGAGTATAGGTCATGAAGTACAGGGTTTTGGTGTTTACAAAAACTGGGATTTTTTAAGTTAATAGTTCAGAAGGATTATGCTCATGTCTGTTTTATGTCTTATGTTATTAATCAATAGTTTTAGAAAAATCTTACAGGGCTCATGGTACCTTAGTATCTTTAGGGCTATCCCTGTTACCTACATTCTGCAGAAGACACTAACATCAATGGATGGTGCTAACATAAGATCAGGACTCATGTAAAAAAAATTAATAACAGGCAGATAATTCAACTTACATCTATCTATCAATATAGATAATGCATTTGAAAATAACTGAATGAGTTTGAGTGCAGAGTGCTGTATTTTCAGATTTTATATTTTTAGTGAGATGGTTTTATTATCAGGACTGATGAGCAGTGGTGGAGGGTGCTCTCTGTGCTATGTGTTCATGTTACCTGCAGGTGAGGAGGAAGAATTGGAAATCAGCCAGACAGGGAAGCTGAAATAACCCTTGTTTTAACCCCACCTGCATCTCTAGTTGTATAACTCAGTAGCATCTGAATTAGCCTCATTAGAAATTAAACTCATCTTGATCTAGGAAGTGAAATTTATTTTTTGGAGCCACTCAGCTGGCAGAAATCTACCTGTGAAGTGAAAATTGAATACCCCTTTCTACTTTTGATGGCTTTTTTTGTCCTTTGTATTGTTCCATTCCTCGGCACTCCTCGGTTCTGGTGGCACTGATTTTTACTTAGCCTTCTCTAAATATTAAACCACGAAAAATTAATGAAGTGGAGAGGCAGCTGTGAGTGGGTGCAACATTTGCAGCCCTTTTGTTTCATATCTGTTGAGGTGAACATGTCAACAGCTGTCAGCAATAATGCTTATTTCTTCTACAGCAATGTGATGGATTGATATGTGTACCAAAATATGTTAGAAATTGAAATAAAATATGCATTTTTTTATAATTTATCAGCATTATGATGGCACAAAAAAGCCAGTCCTATGAATAATACAGAGATCTGCAGCAGGCATTATGTACTGTAGGTAATAAATGCAACATCTCTCCTAGTCTACCGGGAGAGTTGTAAAGCAGAACGCATTAGTTCTGCTATGTGATAATAAATCACTTTAGTTTGTCAGAAGGCTCTGGCTAACTTTTACTCCTGAGGTATGAAAGAGTGCAGTGCCATACGGCTCTGGATGGTTTCTGAAGTGTTTAGGCTGGCTCTGAATCTCCTGGGGAATGTTTAGAGTGAGCGATGCGGTTAGATAACAAGTGGCAGTATTTCTCAGGTATCGATGTTGTGATGGCTCCCGTTGTTTTATTGCCTAGAGTGGCTGATTTTGTCCTAATTGGAACTGTAGCTCTTCTCTGATGTTTTGTGTCTCTATTTGCGACGTGGTCTCTGTGTCTCTCTGAAGAGTGTGTGAGAATGCTGCGTGACAGCGTGCTCTGCTCCTTGGGCATCTTTTGGAGGGGGCAAATGTCAATTACCCTTTTATTTTCATTTTATATGCCTAAGCATTGTTGTAGGCCCTCATAGTAAAAAGCTACATTTCACTATGCTAGCATGCATATCAGCTGATCATTTCTGCAAACAGTCCAGATGATGGCAACACAGAGTAGTAGAAGCAGACCTGGGCTGATTATGCAAGATTAGAAGAAAAACTACTTGTGTAAACTTAGTCGTTTACACAAGTGTGAGTTATCTTGAGTTCATTCATTTCTGTTCAATTTTCAGAGTATTATGTGTTGTGGTCTTCTTAGAAAAGATAGTCTTTCTAATCCACATTTTCATAATTTGCACAATTCCTTATTTAGATTTTAAATGATGGAGTCTTCCTTTTTCTAGCCAATAAATAACAACAGAAAGTATAGCAAAATGTCATTAAAAAGTTTTATTAGCTGAAAAAAATATGCTACAGTGTGTGTGTAGCATGTTACAAGGCATTATTATGAAATGTTACAAGATTATTATTACAATCTAAACTGCCTAATATTATCTGGAATGTGACTGTATTCTCTGCTATTTTGTATGCTTCCTACTTGAAGAAACATTTATAAATTACTGGCTATAAAACACAATTTTTTGTTGTATTTACAAAGCTCTTATGGACTTTATAATCTCAAGTGATTACAAGACCAGTCCCATATTTCTGGCTATACCTTACAAAATTTGTGAGAGGGTTGGTAAGATGTGAATTTTGAGACACCTCAAATAAAGTTCCCGTTGCACAGGAGCAGCCTAGTAGCTGCTGCAGATACTCACATCTGCCATTGGCACTCTGACCACAACCTCCTTTCCCTTTTCCTGTCATCAGCAAGAGGGAGTGAGATCTTCCATCTGCAAAGAGCAGTGTGCTCCAGCAATGGCAGTGCTGGGTTTCCAGAGTGATCTGTTCCATTCTTCTTCATCCTTGCATGGGTCCTTTCATGGAATGTGATTCTCCATGGCACAGTTTGCTTTGGAGACCTTGGTATCAAGCCCAGAGAACTGTTTTTTACCCACTGTTGCTCCTGCTGTATGCCTAGGATGCTCCTGGGGAGGCAGTGGCACCTGGTACCTGCGTGGTGGTCAGTGATACCTCAGGGGGACTCAGGTGTTTGCTTGGCCCTGTGTGTGGTGCCTCACACAAGCCATCACTGCTCAGCTGTCAGTGGAGACAACAGAATTTCTGCAGGGGCTGCACAGAACATCAGATCTTTCTGCTGTCTGTAGAAAGGTGGGAGGAGAAGGAAGCTCCCTGTGTTTACGTGAAGACTTTATGGTTCCTTTTGCCTTGCCCATAGTACTCCAGATGTTTTCCTGATCAGGATAAAACACTGTTCTTGGAGTACTCCTCAGTGCCAGTGGCCTCTGAGTCCATAGGAGTAACTTAGCTCTGTACTCCACGGAGAGCAGCATCTTTTCTGTGGGTTGGTACTATCAAACACACCATTCTGTATTCTGGCTCCTCTACTGATATTACATTGCCTCAGCTAAAGTTTTCCCTGGCAGATTTTGTGGGTCTTGAATTACATCCATTCAGAATAATTGTTCTGTGCTTTCAGGGCTTTGAATGGTGTAATTAGTCTCCTATTTATGGTAACTGATCTCTAAACCTTCCATCTTCAAATAATGTAGTGACTTTTTTACTCTGGAATTGTTCACAGAAAGTATTCTGTACTTTAAAAGAGTGACAATATCTTTAAAAATATTCTTCTGCAAATTACTCAGTGTTGTGACTAATATTCTTTCTCTTGCTAAGAAGTTAAATAATAATGAACAGTACCATTACTGTATTTAACAACAGTAGTATGCCTTGTCTCACAGAAAAGCAAACAAAATAAGGTACCTTTGCTATAACTCCTACTTTGCCTTTCACCCTTTTAAGTTCCAGTAATGCATTCTGATTCCTGTATTTTTCTCACCTTTGCCACAGTCACTGGCTGTTACCACAGTCCTGTATTGGAATTTTATTTGAGGAGTCAAATGCTTAACCTGAAGTTCTTATTTCTATGCGGTCAGTGTAATTTTCAAAGGACACTCTTACAGAATCAATGAAACATTGTAGCTTGTCTTGTCTGATACTGGAAATGCAGAATTTTGCAGAGCAAGCTTGTTACTTCTTGCTGTGTGGAGCTTCCTCTGAAAATAAAGAGAAACTGATATGCAGAAAAATTGAATGGTATTGCAAATTTTAATGATTATGTCAATAACTGTCAATCATAGTTTCCCTCTTCTTGAGGAGATGTCCCTGAAGCCTCTAGATACTCTGAACAATCCTCTGTTTCATTTTGATTTATCCTCATTCCAAACAAACACTAATTTCCTTGTTAACTGGGAAATGATGCCAGCAAGCTGTATTTGGGTTGGTTGAGAGAGCTGTGGGGACCATGTCCTTGTGTCCTCCATGTAGCACTCTGGTGTGCACAGTCCAGCGTGCAAAGGTGCTTGTTGGCAGAGCCCGTGTCTGATGGAAATATTGAGGGTCCTGCCTACACCAGCTGGTTCACTGCAGGATCACAGCAGCACTGAGCCCACTTTGAAGCATTCATTAACTTCCTTAGAAACTTTGGCCACAGTATTTTGCTTGACAGTTTCTAATTTTACTTTTTGGGATAACTTTTTATACTTTCTATGTCACTAACACATTGTGAAGTCTTTGGTTATGGTTGTGGGCTTTTGGTGGAACAATAATTGATCTTTTAAATCAAGCGGACTTTATCATACATCATAAAGTGTAAGAACTGCTTCATCCCTGCCTGAAAGAAGTTGCTTTAGAAATTACAGTGGAATCTGACATAGACCATTTGATCTCATGGCTGAATGTGCATTCAACAAAATGTGATGTAGAGTCTGTCCTTTGATCTCATTTGTCCTCTTCAAGCACGTTTCTGGAGTGTTTAATGTGCAGAATTCATTTTGTACAGAATAATGCAGTGCTGCAGAAACAGAGTCAGTAACATAAGTTTTAATACTGAAAACTGAAGCTGCAGAGCATTATCGCACATGAACAGCTTTATGACAGACAGACCTGTTCTTACAGGTGCTTTGCAAAGCTGTCATTGAGAATAAAACACACAGAATCTTCAAATCAAATCTTGAGGAGTTTGCCACTTGAATGCATTTGGTTTTTTCCTGGTGTCTGTATGGCATTTCAGCTTTTCTTTGTCAGGCCATACATTCTCTACTTGCTATACATAGTCTTCACAAATGTGAGAAGGAAGCAATAAGCTTCCTTATTCCTACAAATAAAACCAGGGTCTTTCTGTATGTCTTACTAAGAAATCAAGTGTATTTGCTGTCACTCATGAGATTTTTCATTCCAGGAACTGCATTAATGTATTAGCTTACAGAAGCTCCCCTGAAACAGGAAGAAATAACCCCTCCTCAAATTTAAGAGATAATAGTAAATCATTAAGTCAATGAAGTGTCTGCTTGAAAGTTGAAGGGGGAGGGTTCAAAGCAAGGAATCCAAATACATACAAAGCTTCCATGTCCTGTTGTAAGTGGGAGAAATAACTACAGTTTTACTCAGTAAAGGTTTCTGTTTGTGCTGTGTACATGGAGGGGGAAAAAGAAGCATCAGTCAGGAAGGGGGTTGGAGAGAAGGTGGTAGATTAGATAGTGTAAGGTGAAAGAGAACAGGTTTATGTCAAAGTGAGGAATAAAGAAGAGCAGGTACATAAAGTCAGTAAGGATTAATGAGAAACAACAGGGAACCAAGGCAGGTGCAGAGCCAGAACTTGGGCTGAGCTCCATTACACCCGGGGTTGTTGTAGTCTCCAGCTCAGTGCTGAAGGCAGGTTCACACACACAGAGCTTTCTTCATAGGATCCATAGCCGACAAAACCCACTGACTCTTAGCAGGTAAAAATAAAATGAACAAATGGAAAGAAAACTCCCCCCATGGCCAGCGATGCAGAACAGAGACAGTCCCTGGATCAGCAGGGACCGGAGTTAGAGGCCTTGGCAATAAAAAGGAATCCTTTTGATTTTTTCAGATGCTAACAGCAATTTATTCAGAGGCACAGCCTAACCTTCTTGATGCTAATGAAGAAGGTTTCTGCTAGCAGTTGGGTGTACCGTCTTACCAGACCCAAATTTGGATTCTCTGCTCTTTTTCCTCTGTGTGGTGCTGAGTTGCATTCCTCCATGATGCTACAGGCTGACATAATTCCTTGATGATGATGTCATGTCTGGACTTTTGGAGGTGGTCATGCTTCCCATCCTGTGCACCATGATGTGGCAGCACTCCGCACAGCTTTCTTCCTATTTGGGGTTCTAGGAGAAGTTTCCTTTCCACATGGCTATAACTTGGTAAATGTGTAGTATTTAAACTCAGGTTCAGAGTAATTTCATGGAAAATATTTTATCTATAAAGACTATTGTAAATTATTTCAGAATAATTTCAGAGCACAACAAGAATGATGAATAGAGGATCTTAACTCTACAAAATCTGCCTTGCAACTTACCTTTCACAGCTTAGATGCAAATCTGGGCTCTGACAATGACAACTGCCCACTTCTGACTTCCTGCTATTTATTTTCCTTTGGTCAAAGTTGTTCCTTTTATGGCCTACTAGCCCCTTTCCTGCCTTGGAATTTTGTCCTTGAGCTTTCCATACAAATTACTTTATATAATTATTTCCATGATAAAAAGTGCCCAAAAATGTAAAACACACATGCCAAAATAAAGATATGTAATGCATGCCCAACAGTGCTTGTTTGTAAACTCTTGCTTTGTGCGGGACTAGACAGAGAGGAATAATTATTGTGTGAGTACAATAAATATTTCCTTCTCCCTAAACCCTTCTAAATCTTCAGCAGGATCTTGGGAAAGTTTCTGTGTAGCAATATATAATTAGAGTCAAACTCTTAATATAGAAAGTTGGTGCACTGTTCCCCAAACTACATGTACAGATGCAAGACTTCATTGGGAGCTGTTCCTTCAATGGCACTTGCAAATGGGTATTTAAAAGTTTATCCTCTTTCATGTGCAAGTTTATTAATACTTCAACGCAGCTTCTTTCATCTGAAAGCCAATTGATAGTTTATAGCCCACAAAGGGTCTGTTCTAGGCACCATTCATAGTAGAGAAAAATCAGATCCAAGATGGTTCTTGAAATTCTTGTTTGTTACAATATTTTAGGTTCAAACTCTGAATATTAAAAAATAACTTAGTTTTTTACAAGGTTACATTTGCTCTGCTGTTAGTTTACTGTCTCCTTTTCTTGCTAATGTATACAGCTTATTTGTGAAAGTGAGTGAATTAAATCACTACACAACTGGAGTACATATATTTGGATTTCTCTCTGAAGTCAGTTGGATCAACTGATGATTTCTGGCTCATAGGTAAAAGGAGGTTGACCAACAGGTGAAAACATTAAAGTCAATTTTGGCTTTGGGTTTTCTCGATTCCTGTGCAGATGGAGTTTTCTGGAAAAAGACATAATAATTACAGTATCTTTATATGTTCACTGCTGTAATTTATTCTTCACAACTTGCTTCTTGTTTCCTGTAAAGAATAATTAATTGCCCCAGTCCTCTTTCAAATACATGGGTTTAAAACTTCTTCCATTTCTTTTGGTAAAACCATTTTTAAAGTCTTTGGAATTATTTCAGGATTAATAAATGTATCATATCACAAAAAAGCTTGCCCTGTAGTTTTATGATTAATTTCTGCAGCCAGATATATTCTTCCTTTTTCCTCCTAGTTCCAGATTCTCTGTATTCTCTTGCTATGAATTCTCCAAACTGTTTCACAAAGGCAGCACTGCCTTTGTGAAAACAGAGTGACCCAACAATCACAGCTAGAATTGTGTGTAAATAGGGGGTAACAGGAGTTTCTTAAAGCTTTTCTTAATGTGACACCCTTAAAATGGAGTAGCATTGTTTATGTATATTTTGTATTTTGATAATAGAATTTTCTTAGGTTGAAAATGCCAGAGTATTATGACCTAAATTTCTGTGTAACTATGTTTAAAAACTCTATGCCTAAGGGATTAATTCTTTGTAGTTTACACAGTGTGGGGATTTTAAAATGAATGGCAGAAAACACTGCTACAAAAAGAAGACTTTTCCATTTAAGATGTATAACAAATGGGGATTAGACTAATTTTAATTTCCTATATCCATCAAAACATATAATTTGACTATTTTTTATATTAGCAAAATGGACAGTTCTATATAGAGCCTTTTCACTTAAGATGTTTTTATATTTTCATGTGAAAAAAAGAAAGTCTATACCATGTTGCTAACTATAGGTGTAAGAACATTTATTCTAAATCACTTGGTCCTATCTGGTCTTGGTTCCAGTGTGGACATAGGCTCCTGAAATGGTTCAACTTGCTCTTATGTTTAAACTTCCCTGTTTTCCTATTATCCAAACCATCTTTCTATTAGGAGCTTATTTGAGCTCTTGTGAAATCTCAGTATTGCCAGGCCTGCAAGTGTTGAAGTTGTGCCCATAATGGCAGGAATTCAAAGTCAGAGACTTAATTCTGTAACAAAAAAAAATCTCTTCTAACAATGCTCAACATGGACAGTGAGCTGTCAATTGGTGAATCTATTATCAGTGCCCACATGAAAAATATGGACATTTCTGCTTACCCTGGTCCATCACAACCAGTTCATTTCTAATGGTTCAATTCTGCAAGGTAGCCAGAGACTTAAGTGTCCACCTTCTCTGTGCAGAGATGGGGACACATTCTTTGTCTTGAAAGATCTTGAGAGGAGAAGCTTCACACCCCAAATTTCAGCTTCAAAGGGCTAAACCAAATAACCACTGAGATGATATCTGGGAATGTAAAGAATAAAATCCATGCATTGTTTAGAAGGTCATGGTCTCTGGCATTTTTTTTTATTTTTAAACTGTGGCTATTAGCAGTATTTATCTGGTTGTTGTTCTGTTGGATTTGCAACTCAGCCATGCATAAGGTCAGCATTTTTATGGTTAGAGACCATTTAGGAGCTCTTATTTATTGATACCTTGCATAATTTATGTTTTCTGTCTCCAGATAGGAATAGACAATGTAGGAGATTGTATAGGTTACTATTGATGTACTGAGGGGGAAGCTGTGCAGAACAATGGGTTGATATTATATTAGCAAATGTAATGACTGGATGTGTATCTTTGTTTAATCGTTGAGCTGTTTGTTGTGACCCACCACTGACCTCTTTAAGAACAATTTCCTTTGCATATATATACGTTTGGATGGAATAATACCTTTCCTAGGTAATCATGCCTCTGGTAGATAGTATCTTTGCCAGGCAGATGGATGAATTGTGACTTGACTCGCCAGTTTCCAAAACCAGCAATCAGTTTCTAGTGAAGCTTTAGAATTAAAATGATTCTCTAACTGGAATAGGAGATCTAGAAAACGTTTAATTAAACTAAAAATCTATTATACACCCTTTCTGGTATGCAATATTTTCTTTGCCTTGGGAAAACACCAAGAGACTTCTAGTTTTCACAGTGATCATTAGGACTTCTTTGAAAATGACCCCCTAGAAAGATTCATTTAGCCAGGACCCATATTAAGAATATGAGGGGGTGGGAGGGGAAGTCATTAAAACAAAAGTTCAGAACCTATTAGGAGTCCCCATGAGCTCATACCTAATATCAGAAGGTATTTCCAGTAGTCAAAAACTACCGACCATATAATGCCCCTTTTCCCCTAAGATCCAATAGGCAATCATATTCACAGTGAGAGATAAAACACAGGATGCTGTGTTTTATACAGCTGCTGCTGTATAAAACACAGGATTTATAGTGGTTTAACTGAACTTGTTTATTTAAACAGGTAAAAACTTGTGTGTGGGGAAAACCTTCCTAAACTGGAACATTTTACTTCATATTTGGAGTAGTTTGCCTTTCCATCTGCTCATGTTTAATTTGAAAACTGGTCCCTGGGTACATTGAAAAATTAATATATGATTATGTGCCTTCGGTTTATACTTGCAGTTTCACTGATGCTGATGATAAGCAGATAAAATTAACACTTTTATTTTTCCCTGTATGTGCTGCTGCTTGGCTAGAATGGATATTATCAGGGTTGTGCACAATGCAAATTTCTTTGCACCAAATATTTCACAACTAGAGGAGAGTTGCTCCTATTTTCATGAAAAGTAGGATCTCTTTGCAACTTACTGACTGCTTGTGATGGTTTGAGCATGGCTGGATGCCATGTACCCACTGAAAGCAACTCTATCTGTCCCTTCTGTAGCTGGGCAAGGGAAAAAAATACAATGAAAGGCTGATGAGTTGAGATAAAGACAAGGAGTCATCACTCACTGATTACTGTCACAGAAACACTCTTGACTTGGGGAAATTAACTGAATTTATTACCAATCAAAATCAGAGCAGGATAATGAAAAGTAAAATAAAGCTTCCCATCTTCTGCCTTCCCAGGCTCTACCTCCTCCTGCCCAGTGGAGCAGAGAGACAAGGGAATGGGGGTTACAGTCAGTTATGACATTTTTTCTGCTGCTGCTGCTTCCAGCTCAGGGAAAAGAAACCTTACCCTCCTCCAGCGTGGGGTCCCTCCCTCCCACAGGAGATAGTACTCCATGGACTTGTCCATTGTGAGTCCCTCCCACAGTTCATCATGAACTATTCCAATGTGGGTCCCTTTCCACAGCGTTGGTCCTTCAGGAACAGCCTACTCCAGCATGGGTCACAAGTCCTAAAGCTGCTCCAGGGTGGGCTTCCCTCTCCATGCAGCCACAGGTCCTGCCAGGAGCCTGCTCCAGTGCAGGCTTCCCACAGGTCAGCCTTCAGGCATCCACCTGCTCTGGTGTGGTCTCCTCCACTGACTGCAGGGGGATCTCCTGTGGATCTCCATCGCTGCAGGGGTGCAGCTGCCTCACCATGGCCTGTAGGGGGATAGAATATAAGAAAATAAAGGTAGTATAGAGAGTAATCTTACCCCTAAGGAGTTGCAGCTGGGCCAGTTATTAGAGATTAGGAACAGGCTTGACTTTAACAGGCCACAGCTGTAGCTAATGAGAAGAGTGCTATAAAAGAGTGGGTTGGTTGGCTGAGGGGGAACTGGAGTCAGTTGGCTGCTGAGAGAAGAGGAGTCAGTTCTTGGAGGAGCTGCCTATGAGACACATCAAGGAGGTATGAAACTCTTGCAATAAGGAGACAGCCATATGGAACCTTTGCAATATAATGACAACAATGGCCAGAACCGTGGGCTGTAGGGGAATCTCAGCTCTGGTGCCTCCTTCCCCTCCTTCTCTACTGACCTTGGTCTCTGAAGAGTTGTTCCTCTCACTTGCTCTCACTCCTCTCTTCTCTGGTTGAAATTACTTCTATGCAATAACTTTTTTCCTTCTTAAATCTGTCGTCCCAGAGGTACTGCTGCCATTGCTGATTGGCCCAGCCTTGGCCAGTGGCAGGTCTGTCTTGGAGCCTCGTGGCATTGGCTCTGCTGGACAGAGCAGTTTACAGAAGCTGTCTCTCAGAAGGCCCTGCTCCAAAATCTGACCATGCAAACCCAATACGTGCTATGAGGTGTATAGTGAAAGATGGTGCAGTTTCAATTTTTCTTTAATTCTTTTCTCACTTCTTTTAAATGATATTTGTGCTTACCACCAGTTCCTTATTAATATTAAAACCTTCACAGTAGTAAAACTGTTGCAGTGTATAAATTACTGTGTATTAGCACAGTTTAAATCAAAATGTGAGCAACCTCCAAATTTTGTCCTTGTTTAGCTGAATTGTTTTAAAACTTCACAGTCAGTTAAGTTATAACTCTAGGTTAAATTTGCATTACATTACATATATAAGAATATTAATACCTTCTTACAATTTCTTCATAAAACATTAAAGCAATTGGGATGGTAAAATGTGAAGAGAATGCAAAAGAAAAGTGCAATTATCTTCTTCTGTGAATTTTTTCACAAAGTAAATCTGACCTTGTGGATTGACCCACATCTTTATTCTGCAAATTCTAGCTGGTAACCTAGAGCAAAGGTGGCCAGTGATACTGGGTATGTGAAGCAAATTGTCTCAGGATCACATCAGCCTTCTGAAGATTATCAGCTTGTTTGACATTGTTTTGTGTGTCACTTCACTTACAGATGCAGTGTGCTCACTGAATTTAATCTGAAATTCAGAACTCCTCCTGCCTGTGATTCTATGTCAGTCACCTTTTCTCCAGAATGTGACTGTGGATTACTCTAAATTCAGATTTGTGGCTTAATGGAAAATTTACACTTTTTAAAAGTTTGCTTTTTAAGGGCTTGACTGTTAATCTGTCTGTAGTACTTTATCATGAGGGATTTTCAAGTATTATAAACTATGGTGCATTGCAGAGAATGATCAAAATTACCTGTATAATTATTCCTTCATATCTTACAGTTAATGAATTAACAGCATCACACCTGTCAGTAAACTTGCAGGAAACCCTTCATTTCTTAATCACAGTTTGTTTTCTGTATAATTAATGTTGTTTTCCACTCTTTTACTGTATTCTCTACTAAGACAGCAAACAGCTGAGTGTTGCCAGGTCTTGATGTCTGCTCTCTCCTTACTATCACATCAAATGAAAGCTTTCAGACTCTATATTAATTAAGGCAACTGAATCTTGAATTTAATTCAACTCTTGCTAATACCCTGCTAAGTACTTAAGTCAATCTAGAGATTGCTTAGTAAGTCTAATTATACTCGTAGGAATATATGGGACTGAAAGGTCATCTCTTGTTGACTATAGCTATAGACAAAGTGACATAAGGGGTCTTTAACAGATCTAGTTTATCTTTGGAGGTGTTATCAAGTATGGTATGATGTTGGATCAGGCCAATTCATATGCAAAGTTTAACAAAAAAAATTAAAGTGAAGATGGTATTGCATAGTAAATGCAAATGCTTAAGGGTATATGTGAGTGTGGCAGAGGATGCAGCTGGATTTTAAGTACGTGAACTTACATTTTCATTTTTGAGTCGCATTTTACTCTTTATGAAGATAATCTTATTTGATAGGGACCATGGAATGTAATTTTGAAATACTATGGGATGTATTTAAAATGTAAATGCAATTTTTGCCTATCTCCTTATATCACTGAAGGAGGTGATGGGACTCATGTATGCAGCAGACCTGCATAGGGTCACTTGAGTAGTTGTGTTTAAACTCTTAACCTGATTGGTTTTCCAACAGCCAGCCCATGAAATTTTATGACAAAACCACTTAAATAATTGAAATAGAATGAACTGCAGTTTCAAAACACAAATTATTTTTTCTTTACTTTGGTAAGAAAGGAAGTCAGGAATTTTTTGCAATGAGCTCAATTTCAGAATGCGGTGTGTGCTTTGATGGGTAAAGCATATGGGTGCAGAGGTGTGCTTATGAAAAGTATGTTGAAGGCAGGACCTAGTTGAGCTGCATGTATGAACTGCATTACTCTCTGTGCTATAATCTCTCCAGCAAAAGTCAGTATGGCTTCAAGTCTGAAAACGGTGCCCTGTAATAATACTGATATGACTGAAAACAGAAGCAGGGTCAGAAAGAGACAAAAGCAGGTTAGTTGGATGAAAACTTTTTCGATTTTGCACATGGATTTAAAGCATTTTTCATGGGGAAAAAGAAAATAAACCTAAAATGTGTGTCATAAAATCTCCACAGAATTACTCCTTAAAATCACCTTCTAAATTATGTTGCATCATATTTCACTGAAGGTAACAATCAGCTAGAGGTTTATTGATTTATTGTCCAATTTCAACTAAGTCAGAAAATAGTGTGATATTGTGGCAGCTGTCATAAATGTATGAAGTCCTTTCCCTCAGTTCCTTGTTTTTCAGTATGTATCAATATTCCATTGTAAAACTACCCTGACAGGGGAAAGCTGTCTCCCCCCCCCTTCCCTGTAAAGAAGAATATTCTTCTGGCAGGTGAGCGGCTCTTCACATGTGGCTAGCGCAAGGTCAGTCTCACTAGCTGTTTGTTCAGAGTATAGTTTTATCCATCACAGAACAGATAAACACCCTAATGTTCTACTGTCAACATATTTATTATCTGAATGCAAGAAGTTAACATAGATATTGTCATCTGAAAAAAAACCCCACAGTGCAACGCATGAATGTTGTGCCATAAGCTTTCACATAAATTTTACGGAAGAGTTCCTTCTAGAAGCTTCAATCTGATACCCATAAAATGAAAGCCTTTTTCTAAGGATATGGTGAGTAGAGAAATACTGCGAGCTTCGTTTAATTTCCTTGCTGACTTTGTATTATTCTCTGTTGAAGGATTTTTGTGTATTTTCTTTGATTCTGCAGTCAAGTCTATTCATCGCTTCTTAATGCAAACTCACAACTCGCAGTCTTCCAGCCAGTTTTAACAAGTTACCACTGTGGTTTCTGGTGTTCTCTTGTGCTTAAACAGTGAACCTCTTCAGCTAAAATGGAATACTGAATTAGCAGTAATTTGAAGATGCACATATAACTGGAGCTTCTATTGTCTTGATTGGTTTTTACTGGCTTGTGGAGGGAAAGAGAAATAAATAAATAAGGAGGAGGATGATGATGATGCATACACAATGTAAATGAAAGCCTAGTCAAAGAACAGACATAGATAAATGGCAGTTCTTACTTTTGCAAGATATTAGGATATGAAATCTGAGAAGTCTCAAGATTTATTCTCATTCAAATCTCTATTCTATAGGATGAGACCCATGACCATCCTTAACAGATACTAAGGCATATGGAGAACCTCCTGTGCTGGTATTTTCCCAATCTCAAATGACTAAAAAGCACTGGAAAGAGTTGTATTATAGCTGTGGGTTTGTGTTTTGGTTTGGTTTTTTCCCCAGTCCATTCTTACAGAGCAGATTAGGATGATTGCAACTCTCTCTATTCTTAGGGAACACAGAAAACAATTAATGGTCACCTGGCTGTAACAATTTCCCATACTGGAAGGTTATTACTGTCTCTCTTGTTCTTCTGGTAAAATGCTAGCACTACAAACTTTTTGTCCTGTTGGTGTCTAGTCAGTTGTTCCCAATATATTTATGTGCTTGTGCATTGTCCAGTCCTGATTTTTCAAAGTTGGTCTTTGCATTGACAAATTTTTTGCAATTTTGTGACATCTGCAGGGTTCATACACATACAAACTATTTTCATCTAAGCCATTCATAAAAATGGCAGGTTTTCCAGGGCCTGAGACAAGTCATTGCAGATCTTCTTTATACCTTTTCTCAGCTTGATGGAGAAGAGCTGATAAATCCTTTAAATTGAGTGCAATTCAATCTTGACCATATTTCTCTCTTCTGCATCTGGGATGTCACCTGTGACAGCATCACCAGCTTTAGTGGTCAGGCTATATCACATCACAGCCTGTTCCTTATCCAGTACAGCAGTTGGTCTGTCAGAGAAGGAAATGAGATTGGCCTGACTGATTTCTTCCTGGAAAACCCAAATTGTGTGTTCCTTATCACATTATCCTTAAGGTCTTTAATTTGTTTAAATTTGTTTAATAATTTGTTTTATTGTCTTTCTAGTTATTGAAAGTAGAGGGCTGTTTTTTACTTCTTTCTGACTATTTCTTCCATTTTTAAGGACAGGAGCTGGGCTTGATCTCTTGTCTCCAAATTCTTCATTCTCTCTAAATTCTCAATGAACTTCAGTTGGTTCATTCTATACTGTTCAGTGGCCACCAACTGGCCTAGCCAACCTGAGAGCATCTGACCTACTAACATTATTTGACTTTTTTTTCCCCTGATAATATGAAGTCTGTACAGCTGTGTTGATTTTCTTTTCCTCTTTTGTGCCAGTAATCTGCTATTTTGAAGGTGGTGTGTGGGGGTGTATCTAAAAAAAATTGTATTTTAGCCCATTGAAGATGTTTTACTTAGATGCACTGTGAATTGCTACTGTGATAAAACTAAAATTGACTGTAAATCAAGCTTTCAAGCAAGTTTAGGTTCTATTGAGGAATGATTCCTTTTGCATGGCTTCACAAGCCAAATTGAGGCATTATAGTTTTGAAATGTGTTTAAACCAGGCTCTCTTGTCTCTAAGGCAACAGCCATCTCTGCCAGAGCGCTGTAGTTAAGGTAAAAACAAAAGGATCTCCAGAGATGCCTGTGTGTCCCCAGAGATTACCTGTGAAGTCTAGATGAGTATGTTTAGATACCTAAATGATAAAGGTTACACTGGAGGAATGGAGGTGTTTAGCACAGGTGTCTAATGACATGGTGGTACTGAGAGGCAGCTAGTACATCTGTGGTTCCTGTTCATTTCTGTATATGTCAAAGAACTTTAAAACTAGGTAAGATTTCTGTGAGCCCCACTGATTGTATTAGTGTAGCCAGTATGCCCTGAGCCCTGTGACATTTATTTTTTGAATGCTACATATATTGTTACAGGGTACAACTATGGCTTATGTCAATTACCATTTTCTCAGACTATCTTGTTCATGAAGTAGGGCTTGGTCCCAGGAGGCATGGTGAATGAAGCCACTATTTGGGGGGATGCAGTGCATTTTTTGGATCTGAGCTGAGCCATCCATGCTCTTTACAATGAGGAGGAGATGTGGGTCTGGGGTTTTTTTTAGTTGGTTTTAGTTATATTTGGGGTTTTTAGGGGCATGTGCATGTGTGGGGTTTTCTTTGTTGTGTTGGTTGGTTTGGTTTTGTTTGTTTGGGGTGGGTTTGTTATAATGTGTTTGTGGCCGCAGCTCACATCACAGAGAGCAGCAGGCACAACCTTCCCAGGATTTCTCCTGGGGAAGGCAGCGAGAAAGCTCAGAGAAAGAGATGAAAACAATTCCTATCTCTATTTGGTGCTCCTGCCATTTGACACATGAGGAATGTGTCATGGAGATTGTTTACAAAGAAGTGATTTGTTAATTGGACTCTGGTGGTGGTTGTTTTGATTGGTTGACCAATTGGGTCAAAGCTCTGTTGTGACTGAAAGGGTCACGGGTTTTTCTTTAGTATAGTTTAGTATAGAGTACAGTATTAACATGTAGTATAATATAGTATAGCTTAATAAAGCAATTTTTCAGCCTTCTGAATCATGGAGTCAATGCACGTTATTCCCCAGCTGGGGGTTGCCTTGAGACAGTATGTGTTTCAGATATAGACAGTGAAGTTGGGTCTTAGATTTGAATGCTGTTTGTGCACTTTTGTAAATGCTGCCCTTTAGTCCTATTTTACAACCAAATAAGTACATTTTTGATGTAAATTATATCCTCATGATGTAGACTGGTCTGCTTTGTGAAATATCTCATTAAAAAACTTGGGCTGTATTATGTGCTAATAGCATGGAAGATGGTTACTTGGTAATCATTGGTTATGTTGATATTTTTCCTGAGAAGTAATATAAAGTAGGAGACTACATTAGAGATGTTTATTACTTTGCTCTTCTCCACAGAAAATCAGTTTAAAACTTGATGTTAAATAACAAAATAGAATGGAAAAAAAATTGGCATCAGCAACATTTAATGCAGCACAGAGGACCAGTGGTCAGTGAAACCTTGTATTAACTTGTTCTTTTTAAGGGTATCTATTCATCTTTACCAGGCCTTCCAGCCTTGCAGAGAAGCATTGGGCTGGAAGGGAATGTTGCTCCTTTTGAAACAGCTATCTACAGAGTGTAAGTCCATTATAACTGCATTGATAGTGCCATTATCACAGCATGAGTCTATCAGACTCAGTGAGATTGCTAAGTAATCAGTCAATTGCAGGTCTTTCTTAAGCAGGGCTCTGGAAAATAAAAGGATGCTGTATGGAAAAGTATTGCTCTTGGTGTTTATTTCCAGTGGTGGAACTTATTTTAGTAAAATACTGGCATATTTTATTCAAAGATGGAACTGTGTGGCAAATCCACACTTACAACTCTGATGCTTTAATGTGAGGCTCTGCCATACTGAATAGCACTAATGCACAAGGTTGCTTCGAGATGCAAAAGAAAAATGGATAAGAAGAAAATAGAGATGCAAATCTGATGGGCATGAGAGAATTATATCTATCACATTTGAAGCAGGTCATCTGTAGCAATAAACTGCTAGTTTCAAAACTGATACCTTTACAGATATAATGATGGTTCAGAAAATAGCCACCATATCAAACAGGAGTCAGATTGTCCATTACTGCAACAGCAGGATCACCTTTACAATTGCCTGTTGCAAGGTGTCATTAAAAAGATTAGTTGAATTGTTGGGCAATCTGAACACTGATGCCAACATGTGAAAAATGCAATCTAGAGCAATTTTATTTCCCCTGGAGTATTTCTGGTCTTAATATCACCATACATTTGCAGTTCAGAAAGTTGGATTTCAAACCTGTCTGGTAAGTCTTAATTTCATAAGTTTTTATTAGAAATTTTGAAGTATTCTTTTGTGATCATTGAGTCTTAAGACAACAGAAAAACCTGGTAAATCTGTTAGTCCTATCTTTCCTAACCTTAATTTAATCTAAAAAGTACAACCTAGACTGCAAGAACCAGCCAAGTATGAGGAAAAATAATCAGGAGTCAAAAGAATTGAGAAAGCAAATATTCTAAATAATATCCCTCTAAGATTTTTCTAATCCAGCTAATAAAACATCTTAAAATAATGTTAGCTTTTTATTTGATTATATGCATTCATCTGCAAGAAACTAAGACTTGCTAGCAGAGACTCCTTAGGGAACAAGGGGATCCAAGAAGTGAGGGTTTCTGTGGCCTTGGTCTGCTAAGATACTTGGAGTCTACTCACTTAATGGTCTGTTCAAGCTACAGTAATATCTATTTATATTGCATATTTACAGTGGGTATTCACCAAGTGAGATTGATCATTGTAGCTTCTCTCCACAATGAGGAGATGGAGATCATCTCCTCCAGAAGATGTGTTAGAGGAGCTAAGTTTATCCTTCTCATTGACCTTTTTAGGGGCTCTTGGGAGACACATGCTCTAACAGCAGAATTGCTGAGGCAGGTCCCTTCTCCATTACAGCAGTAAGTGCTTGGTGTTGTTTGAGTCTGAGTGAACAGGAAATTTTTAAAAATTACAGTTATCCCTGGAGTGGGTTATGGGAAGAGCTTGTTAGGGGATTGACCTGTTCTTCCCATGTTTCTATAATATTTGAGTGTGGACATCAGGAGCCAGAACTGTAACTCAGATTTTGGATTCAGAGCTGCAGTTTTGCCACAACTGGTAGTGCAGACTCAGTCTTGAACAATCTCAGTGCATCTTGATCATGACAAAGACATGAATGAACATCTCTGCCTTTTGTTCTCTGACTAGACATAACCTTCCTGTAGCCCTGCTGCTGTATCCTTAAGAGAGAGAAGTTCCAGGAGGTACAGCTGCAGCACACTGGGAAGTTGAGGGTGTGGTGTTGGTACCAGATACGTTTTCTTTAAAGTGCTTCAAGAATCCAAGGTGCTTCTGAATCCTGAGCTGCTTCCCTTTGTCCAAGCACAGACTTGTGAAGAACATAAATACGGGTAGCTAAGGTGCTTTTCTGAGTGGACAGCATCTGTGTTTCTGCCTTTCTAAACTGTCTGTGGATCTTATGCATATGCTGCAACTTACAAGAGAACACTGATTTAATAAAAAACAGTAGAGTGATTCTTCCAGCTATCCCTGAAAGGATATTTAGGGGCCTCATATTCTTAGACAAACACCAAATTAATCGCAGTACTAAACTAGAAGTAAATCCCATGTGAAGTTTGATACATTTTTTTCCATAATTAAAAAAAAAAAAAATCAGTGTGCAGAATTGTTAGTGGTGGCTTCTGTTTATACTTGTGATCTAAGTTAATAGTGTTTATCTATTTTTAATACAGCTCTACAGCAATGTTTACTGCTTTAAAAAGAAAGGGAAAATGTGAAATTAAAAATCACTGAAGGAATTCATAAAGATAAATGCTGCAATATGGTAGAATTTTCAAGGGAGGTAAGTATAAGGATCAGCCTTTAAATCCATTTAAGGGTTGAGAAGAAATTTACATATCAGACAATATTGTTATTACTACTTCATAATATTTGGCAGAAGCTCTGATGCATCTTTCTTGTATAAAAACACTTCACTGCCCTGCAGTTCAAATCATTTGCCTCCTCTGTTTGATTTGCATCTTTGTTTAGAATCAAGCTGTGCATGTGTGAAAAGAGGAGTTGAAGGGGATTGTGTCACTTTTAAATTCATTAATAAGTAATGATGCATTGATATTTTATGAATAATCTCTCCCAGCAAATTTTTGGTACAGTATAGGGGAATTGCATACTCAAATGTTTTAGTCTTAGACAACAGGTTTAGTTACTTCTACTTAAAAAGACTTAAGGATATGTTGGTCTAAGTTTTTTTTTGTGGCAGATACTGCAAGTTCTAATAGTTTACAGCCATATGTAAAAAAGCAAACAAAATGTACTGCAACTTTCTGTTCATGTTCAGCAGCTGTCTTACACTGTTTTGATATCAAAGGAGCATCAAACATCGAAGAGGTATTTTTCCTTGATATTGCTTATGGTAAAAATGTCCTCTGAATGTCAGTCCCTGACCTTGTGGACTCAAATACTTTGAATGTAAATATGCGTATTATTTCCTTGTACAGTGTAATTTTGAACTCTATCTGTCCTTGTCCTCACACATTTATTTTATTACAATGAGAGATTCCTGTGCTAGACAAATTATTTTTCTCTACTTTCATGGCTATAACAGCGAAATAAGCAAACTGACATTTGCATTTCTCATTTCTTGCATTACGAAGTTTTGATCCACCCTGCAAGCATCTGCCTTTTGGGTTGGGTGAAAGACCTTTCAAGACTCAGTTGCTAAAAGTAGACTTGTAAAAATCTTGCAATCAAACATGGAAGCTTCAATGCCCTGTCCAGAAGACATGAAATTTCCCAATTTATTATTGATTTTTCTAATTGTATGGAAAATGCAACTAAACACAATAACATAGAAGACATTAAAAAATGCTGTTTATTGTAAAGTGGAACCCTAAAAAATATAAATTCACCCTCATTCATCAAAAAAATCTCAAAAAGTCTTGTGGTTGCATTGCTAGTACTAGATGAGTATTTTGAGGAATTTTGCAAGAATTAAAATCCAGGCAAATGAAAAGAATAGTAAATGAGTTCAAGAAGGTTGGCCTGGGGATTTTATTTTATCTCTGGAACCTGTTTTGTAGGAAATTGTGAAAACTGAGAGTTTAATGAAAGTTCATAATTCATTTTTTATTTGTCACTACCCAAAATATTCGAGTTGCTACTAATTGTGACAACATACACTTGTGGAGGGTATATTCAAACTATGTGCTATGTTCTTTGTTCCACTTTTTAACACTGGGATAAGACCAGATGTAGTAATGACTCACCAGTGATACTCTGTTTTTCTGGAAGACCTCTTTAACCCATCTAGTGCTGTCTCCTAGTAGAGGTGGGGAGTAAATTTAGGAAGTCCTTGTGACAATCCTTATTTCATTTGTGGGTGAATGGATAACTGTAAGCCTGCATAAAACAACATGGTTTCTCCAAATGCATTCAGAAATTAGTTTTTGCTAATAATATTCAAAAATTCCTACCATGAGTGGTCATCTTGTAAAATGTATATAGACTTAGAAATGCATTTGCCAAGGGTTATAGACTATACATGATTTGGAGTAGATCACCTACTTCTTGAGCCATTGTTTCCTATAAATAGTTGTAAAATATAAGAAACTGTGTTTGTAATGTGAAATTACATATATTTATACTGTATTTAGACTGCATGCATGTAAATCATCATGGGTAGAGATTTTTAATTTTAAAGGCTTAGTAATTTAAACTACAGGAAGCAGAGGTGGAGTCTTAAATTCAGTGGGAGTTCCAGTTCTTAAAAAAATTTCTTTATTGCCTCTGGAGCAAAAGAGCAACCTAGTTCTATTTTTAGATTTATCCATAGTAAGGATAGAAACACTACTTTGTATGTAACCTTCTAGTGGATTGCTACCATGAGTGTGTTTAGTAAAAGACATGTAAAATAATGTAAAAAGAGATGAAAGGTATGGTCAGAAATCTTAGCTGAAAGGTATTTTTAACACTGCATGGGTTCATTTCCTTTACTGTTGCTATCTTGCAGGTACTTAGCATTTATAGACATCATACCCTTGTAATTGAACTTGCATGAATCATTTATTTACTATGCTGCACTTACGGGTAATATATGTCAAGGGAATTCATTTTTTATTATAGCTGATGGAGCCATTATGATGTCATAATATATACAAGGGTAGAGATATAGCTTGGACAGAACTTCTGTCTCCTACATCTGGGAAACTCAACACTGTCTACATTTTCTATTTTCAAAGCAGAAGTGCAAGTTTTGGTGTTGTAGTATTCTTCTAACCCTTCACAGCAGCTTTTTGGGCAGGATAAAGAATAAAGTTATCCTAGATATGGCAGTGATAGTATCTGCACTTAATTTGGTGTAAAAAAGAAGAGGAGTGGGCACATTCTAGGGGAATAAAGGGTTTGGTGCCTAAGAGTAATGTCTTTATGTTAGCCAAATCTCTGAAGAAGCATTTCCATAAGAACAGCAGATACATCTCTAAGAATGCTTTTGAGAAGTTTATTTTTGAGTTGTGGCTACTTTGTCCAGGGTAGCCCAGTGCTATTTGAGTTGCTTAATCAGATGCATCCTTTCAGCACTCAAACTAAACAGCCAGAAAAAAACCTGTTTTCTTTTGTCTTCAAGAGTACTGTATTTCACAGGTTAGGATTTGCTGACTCAAAAGCATTTTTTCTAGACTAGCATAGAAGAAAATCTAAATAGGAACTCTCATCAATAATATGATTTGAATAATCCTAGCTATGAGCTCCATCTCTTTTTGGAGGAGAGCTTGCTGCTCTGTTTAGTTATTTAGTAGTCTGTATTTCAGTAAAATTTAAAGCTTACTAGGAACAAGCTGCCAATTTGAAACAAAAACTCTATATCTGCATTTCCAAGAATCTATGATGCTCATACCAGTGTAGAGGTGTCTGTGCTGTGTAATGTCACAGAAATATATCTAGGTAGACACAACACATTTGAGTTATGTTCTCTTTTTAAAAGCAAAGATTGCTTCTAATTTATTGAGGCAAGAGATAATTAATTCTCAGATTCAATACGAGGACCCAATGAATTTCAGTCCATTTTTAGATCCCCAAATAAGATTTAAAACTAGGAACTAAGAAAGTAAGAAGGTTTTTGTAAACAAAATCAGACCTATTCAAAAGTGGTCTGCAGATGGTCTCTAGCTATCACATTAACAAAAAATAAAACCATAAAAGAATTTCTCATTTCATTTATTTTCCACCCTCTAGGGGGAATGCAGGAGCATCATTTTTCTTTTTCTTCCTTCCTTTCAGTCTTATGGGGAGCTACAGTCTTCTAGGTGATGACACTGCCAAACTGTGTTTCCACATAGCTGAACATCTTGATTGCAAAACAGTGCAGCTCTTATGACTGCAAACTTCACACTTCTCTTTCCATCTGTCTTGTCTTTTTGCCTGCATGAGTGCCATTGCATACCAGATTCCTGTGTTGGTTTGTTTTATCAGCTTAATGGGACAGGTTGTAGTGCAGGCACTCTGTCTCCAGACTAAAGGCAACAATGCTACCATTGTTTTCTGTAAGGTAGAAATATTCAGAGGTTGCTTCTTATGTGTGAGAACTAAGAAGCAAAGTCAACTAGCAGATCTTTGCCAGGCTTGCAGTTCTAATTTCACATTTATAAGCCTGGAAAAGCACACTTTAGACCTTTTTGGAGACTTTTTCTTGCACAGCAACACCTTCCTAACTTCACATTTTCTTTGCACAACACTAGCTGCATGTTTTCTGTGTCACTCATATTTCATTTTGATGGAACAACTGGGTGAGGGAAAATACTGGGCTCAGGCTAGGCTGGAAAATCAAGGTCAGTAATTCAGGGAAGTAATTTGCAGTATTCTTAGAAAGCCTTATAACAGAAAATTGACTTCTGTATGTGGACCCAGATTGCTTGGCTAAGACCAAGGCTCCTTTTTGCCTCTTCTTTTGGCATCCTTCTTGTTCATGTGAAGTGTGGGAATAACAGTGTGCCTACAGATTTTTCTCTCAAATGGCTAACTGACTGGTTGGCAAGTATGAACAATCTGACAAATTGTATGGAAAATATCATAATTTCACTGTAATTTAAAAGGTGTTTCAAATAATATGCATAGCCCAGATAGTTCAACATGATTCTGAATTGAGCTTTCTATGTAGGAGCTGAAGTTTCATCAGACTTGTGCATGTTAAATGTGTATAGATTCTCCTTCCTCTCCCTCATTTTTAATTACCCATCCAATTGTATTTAGCAGTCAATTCTCTGTGTAGTTTATGGCAGTAAATTATATCGGCAGTCATTGTTTTGTTGTGCAATAAGCTATTGCTAATTGGCATTTCCTCTTTAATAGACTCTGTTAAGAATTATGTTAAAATAATTGCTGCCAGAAAGCGTAGTACAGAACTCTTAATTACTGGCTAACAGTTCTGTCCTTCAGATCCTTCCTCCAAGCTATGCTTTCATAGACCATGTGCTTTTAATTTGAATTCAGCTCCATAAGACTCAGGAGAATCTATTGTCTATCAAAGCCAAACTCGTAATAACGAAGGATTTGTCACAGCAGATCAGACACCAGGTCTCTGTAGTCTGGTGCCATGCCTCTGGCAGTGGCTATTTCTTGAGATTTTAAAAGAAGGTAAATCTCTTCCCAAAAGGCTAATGCATGTTACCCCTTTGCGTGACATTGCACATTTCTTTCTAAACCTTGCAATTCATTGTCTCATACCCTGAAGCATAAGATTTGATTACCCTTATTGTCTTACCTGGCATAGCTACAAATGTTATTATCAGTCATAAAATTATGCAGTTCTTTTTAAAACGTAGCTATGGTTTTTATCTCGATGACCTGATTTGACAGCCAGTTCCATTGATTGTGTAAGAGAGATGTTTTTCTATGTTGCTTCTGCATTTGCTGCTCTTTCATTTAAAACTCCTTTCATTTTATGTAATAGAGAAAAAAGTGGAACCTGAGCAGATTTTAATATATCCTATCTAATTATGAATATCTGCATGAAATTCCCTCAAGGTATCATATAATTTCGGCAGCTATAAAATTCTGAAATTTGTTAATTGTTTTATTCCCTTCCATTTATTGGTTCAGCCTTAGAACCAGTCAGTTGTTTTCCTGTGATTTTTTTTTTTTTGTCCTGAACACACTAATAGACATTCAAATGTACCCAGTGTATGATATGAGGCCTATATTTTTTAATTTCATATCGCTCATTTTCCCTCATGGTGTGAAGAAATTTAGTAAGAATGGTCTTCTGAAGAATTTTGCTTTTAAGTTAATGACCATGGAATAATTGTAGATTTTAGACAGCTAAATTTCAAGATCTTTCAGTCTTTTCAACAGATCTTCAGAGTCTGAGTAATTAGGGTGTGATATGTTATGGGAATGATATAGAGTGTTTATGGGTTTTATTTTTAATTTGCATCACCTTGTATCTGTTTAAACAAAATTTAGTCAATCCTTGTGACAGATGAATTTTCTTAGACGTTTCTTAGAAAAAATGTAGTGTCATATATCCAGAGGCAAATGGAATAATTGCATGCTATATAGTATATGCAAAAAAAACCCTTGCCCAGTTATCATAGAAGCATAGAATATCCTGAGGTGGAAGGGACCCACAGAGTTGAGGCCAACTCCTGGCCTTGCACAGGACAATCCCAAGGGTTACACCATGTTTCCAAGAATATTATCCAAACTCTTCCTGAACTCTGTTGGGCAAGTACTGTGACCATTTCCCTGGGGAGCCTGTTCCAGTGTCCAATCACCCTTTGAGTGTAAAACCTTTTCCTAATGTTCAATCTAAACCTCTCCTGACACAACTTCAGGCTGTTCCCTCAGGTCTGTCACCAGAGAGCAGATCAGTGCCTGCCCCTTCACTTGCTCTTGTGAGGAAGTTGTAAGCAGCTATGAGCTCCTCTTCTCCAGACTGAATCAGCCAGGTGACCTCAGTTGCTCCTCATATGGCTTCCCTTCTAGACCCTTCACCAGCTTCGTGGCCCTCCTTTGGACATGCTCTAATTTCTTTATATCTGTCTTATATTGTGGCTCCCAAAACTGCCCCCAGCCCTTGAGGTGAGGCTGCCCCTGAGCACAGCAGGACAATCCCCTCCCCTGCCTGGCTGGTGATGCTGTGCCTGATGCACCCCAGGACAGGGTTGGCCCTCCTGGCTGCCAGAGCACTGCTCACTCACATTCGACTTTCCCTCAAGCAGAACCCCCAGGTCCCTCTTGGAAGCTCTGCATTCCAGATCTCATTCTGTGCATTCAGGGTTGTCTTGTCCCAGGTGCAGAATCTGGTACTTGTTCTTGTTGAACTTCATATGGTTGGTGATTGCCCAGCCCTCTAATTTGTTGATGTCTCTCTGCTGGTTCTCGCTCCTTTCTCTTCTGTTTCAAAACACTCTTTCACGGTGCTGTAGTGTACACTGAAACAGAGATCTGTTTCCTCATATTTATTTTCTCATAATGAATTTTCATTTTACCACTTCTAGTATCATTGAAGGTGTTTTCTAGTATCATCTAGATTCTTTAGCTACTTGAAGATTGTAAAACTTTCCAGAATTTAAAAACGCAGTAAACTTCTGCTACCATGGTTCCTAACTGGTTCAGTCCCATTTCCAAGTTGTTAATAAATAGTGCTCATCTAAATAGCAACCTCGGGAGCATTCACTCCTACATTTTCTTCATTTTGAGGGGCAGCCACTTGCCATTACTCATTGTTTCCTATCATTTAACAGTTTTTCAGTCAATTCTATGACTCTGTCCCTTGCCCTACAGTTATTTATTTTCCTTAAAAGACTCTAATGGAGGCAGTTTATGAAAAGCTCATTGGAAAATCAGGAAAATTAAGTGCCTTAGGTCATTTATTCTGCTATTTCAGCAGCTGTTTCCAGAAGAGCTCAGAAAGCCGGTCTTTGTTCGTTGTTGCTAGTGAAGTTGGTCTGAAGATAGCTCAGGTTATGCCGTGTGCCCCGAATCCTCGCCCGGGTGCGGGTGGCCGGCGCTGTCCGCGGTGCTGAGCGGCATTCCCGGGAGGGACCGCGCGGCCTCGGCTGTGCCCGTGGGGTCGTGGTCCCCCGTGGCGTCCTGCGCTCCTGCCCAGCGCTTCTGCATCCTTCCTGCACAGAAAGGCCAGCCCGGGCTGGCAGAAAGCTGGGTTAGCAGCAGAGTACTACTTGAAGTTCAGCAGATGTGCCCATCAGCAGCAATTCAGTTACAAATAAGGGGAGGTTGAGATGAAAGGTGTTAGCAGAGTTATGGAAATAATCAGTTGTGGGGATCCAAATACTGAATAGGGAATAATTCTGCCTTGGATCAGATCCTAACTCTAAGAAATTCTTTATATTTAAGTTATTAATTTTAAAAACATGGCACTGGGTTTTATTTTTTTTTAAATCATCTTGATAGATGTCTTTCTACATGCAACTGAATTGATTATTTGGTGAGATTTTTCTATTTAAAAGGCCAGCATCATTGCTGTCTTATCTTTGAATTGGTCTTTCTGCCCAAACTGATGGCTGGAACAATAGAGATCATTCTGGAGCAGGAACTTCTCTCAGAATCCAGGTCTTATCACAGTTTTAACTGGCAAAGGCTGCTATTCATACTGTCATTCACTGATGCTGCATAATAGATGGTGTCTGCCTTGCACACCATAGATAACTCACCAGATTAGGAGCTGGATTTAATTCCACACACTCAACTGACCACAAAACCACTCAGTCTCTCCAAACAGAACAAAAAAATCCAACAGCAGAAGATAACTGATAAGTTAGGTTGTCTGAATGTGTGACTTTCTTTTTTGCATCAATTGTCATTGAGAATGTTGGCATACCCACTTTTGATTAGGCTTTAGATAAAGCTTTTAAATACTGTTTCTCCAGAAAAAAATACGGCAATGTAATCTTATCTATCATTTTACCACAAGGAAGTACTGAATGTAACCACAATCTGTGTGCACTTGCATGCAGGGATTATTTTATATTGAGAAATAACTATTACTGATTTTTATTCCCTTCATATGCATGAAACATGACATAAATTAACAAAACATATGTGTATATTTGTTACAAACATTGCACGGTGTACAATGGTTTATGATTTTTCATGAGTAGCCTGTAGAAATAGTCTGAAAGTGATATCAGTGCTTTATGGTATAATGACAGGGGAAGTTATACTGACAATAATAACTGCCATTCAATTGTCATCTTAAATGAGTAAGAGACTCCTCTTGTTTATACCTTTAAATAAATAATAAATCATATTTCCTTTGATTTTATTTTTTATGTAAAAAGATTGAAACAAAGTAGAACACGTAAGGAGAGAAAGTCCTTCAGTATGTGATTCAGAGCTTCTCCTCTGAGTCACTGGTATTTATTTAATTTTTTGTTTTTATCAGGAACCAAATTGCAAAAGAGCTCCAGGCACACCATTTTGTAAGGCCAAGGAGACAGAATCTTCCTAATACTTTTCCTTGTCCTGGGAATTGAAGTCTTGGGTAAAGGGTTGCATGTAGTTCTCCATCCAGCTGGGCAGAAGAAGAGGGGCTGTTGTCATATGTAGCTTTTATTCCCTGCACCTGCCTCAATCTACCAGCTAGTAGAAGAAAAGGGAAATACACTGCAGTCTCTATTTAGTTGCAATTAATTACTTCCTTCCGCTGTCACGGTAATGGAAAGAATTCTGTGTTTGAATCACAGTTCCTTCCTAGGACTCATCCAGGACTGATGCTATAGGCTGTTTATTATACGCTTTGAGTAAAAGAGGCTTAAGTTCTCCATTAATTCAATTTGGAGCTAAAGGATCTGCTTTTTCCAGCAATAAGAATAGTGTATATGTGTATCATCTAATTAAAGCCTTAATACTTTGTGTGCATAAAAGTTATCAGAAATGGTTTTTATGTGACATGCAAGTGGTAAAGGGGCATTTTGAGTACATATTGGATAGTTCTCAATTGATCTTGTCAAGTTATTGCTCCACAGCTAAATAATACAAGTAAATTTTTTCTTCTCTATGTTCAATTTAACTGTTGTTTAATTTACCCATTACAGTGGTGTCCTGCTTGGTTGGAATGCTGTGTAACTGTTCCTATTCATGTAAATTTATAATTTTTGTTCTGATAAATGCACATGAGTTTAAATGAAAGTGCAGTGGCAATTAGTTCCAGTGTCTCTTTCCCACAGGAATACAAAGCTCAGCCTTTCCCAGGGGTTTCTCTGAAGCCTGTTGGGGGAGAATGGCTGCAGTTCATCCTTTCTTTGCTGAAAACAAAGAGAAGTTTTCTTTGTTTGCCACTTTGGGCAGCCATGGCTCCATCTCAGCCCTTCTGTTGCTTTGTGAAAGGCAAATGGTATTTTGTTCGCTATTTCAGGTTACTCTTAAGTACTATTTCCTAGAGTCATAGTCTAGGATGTTTTTTCCAAAATATCCCATAATAGTATTTTACAAAACTGTCATGATCAGAAACACAAGGCCACTGTTCGCTTCCTCCTGATGTTTTCCTGGTGTCATAGTGGCTTAGAGACAGGGTTGTGGCAGTGCAGGCCTTGTCTGAAAAAGAGGG
Organism: Molothrus aeneus; assembly: GCF_037042795.1. Lineage (NCBI taxonomy): Eukaryota > Metazoa > Chordata > Aves > Passeriformes > Icteridae > Molothrus > Molothrus aeneus. The sequence continues at coordinate 41,952,264 of NC_089650.1, read as the reverse complement.
TAGTATGGCCCTAAACTTGCCTTGAACTCATGGGTTTTAACTTTGGGGTGTTTATTTGGTAGGGTTTTTTGGTTGTTGTTTTTGGGTTGTGGTGTTTCAGGGGAATTTTGTTTGTTAGTTCCTTGTTTCGGGAGTTTTGCTTGTTTTGGTTTTGTTGGCATTTTGTTTTGTTTTAGTTTGCTTTGTTTTTGGTTTGGGGTTTCTTTTTTGTGTGTGTGTGTGTTATTTGAGACCTGTGCCTAACAGTGCCTGCAGTACAAGACGTTTGAAGTCCATAGAATAGGCATTTAGACTGTATTGCAGCATATTCTTCGCTTTTGAAAGCCTACAGTTTGACCTAGAAGGCATTCTAGATGTTTGTAAGGCCATCTTACACTGCTGAAGGTGGCAAAATATTTAGCAGAGTAATAACATAAATGGGCAGCAACAGGAAGGGGACAGGAGTGCTTTGGTAATGACCTGCAACACTTTGCTTATCTGACTTGAGAAGAGATAAAATATCTTCATTACTTCACTGCAGCCATCTCAAGTTGGGAAGGCTGAAGATCAAGTAGTCTAGGTGTGTTGTGCTGAAGGATGCAATCTGTATGCAAAGTTTAGTGAGCATTTTAGTTGTAAGTGGCACATTCATTTTTACTGTTTGTAATAAGGGTCTTTCTTCAACTTCTCCTTAATTTTTTTTAATGTTTTGGTTTCTTCCTTAGGCTTCTCTGTCACTCCTAAGCTCTCCCTGATTTTGTTTATACAGAGAGTTCATTCTTTCCAGAGGTGACAGTTCAGCGAGTTGCCCTCTAACTGTTCCAGTTTTCCAGTTGATTGTCAACTTGATGCATTTTTTGATCAACAGGGATTTTTATTTTTTTTAATATCAAAAATTGCATTTACTCTATTTTTTGGAAACAATGGGAAGTCATGATGCAAAGAGTAAATATCCTTGTTAGAGAAATGCAACTGGATGTGTTTCTCAAGTGTAACTGCATTTAGTCTAAAAGTATTAAAATACATGTTTCTTTCTCTTAATGTGATCAGCAAATGAAAGGGACAAAAAAAAAATCCCTGTTCTGGATGTTAAACTGCTTCCAATTATGTTCTGTTTTTATACAAATTAAAGTTATAATAGGATGATTTACTATATGGTTAAAAAATCTACTGGAAAGAAGATCTAACAACTTGAAGAAAATTAAAAGGCCCATTTAGGCAGGAATCTTACAATCAACTGAACTAACTATGAGGCATTATTTTTTCAAAATAAATACTTCTATTCTAAGATGAAAAATATATATAGAAAGAATATGTGTGTACATATGTATGTATATATGTATATGCACATACACATACATGCCAAGAGTAGTCTCCCTAGGCTCTTCCTTGCTTTAAAGATGGAAGTTGCATTAAAATAAAAATCCAATTCAGAGTGCGATCTCTCCAGCTGCCTGTACAGACCATTGGGTTGGCCTGGGAATTTTCTCATTACATGTACTGAATCAGTTAGTCAGTGATTGATGCTGTATTAATTCACAGCGCAGACACTTTGCCTTTGTTACCAAACATTAGACAAATTAGTTCTTACAAATTCATGTCCCACCCCCCCCCCGCATCCAAGCTCCCCACTCTGGCTGGTTAGTATTGCTAATAACCTTCATTCAGAGCAAACCAAAGCTTCAGGAAGGAGGAGTTTGCTAAGGGAAGGGGCAGAGAATGGGTAGCAGCCACTGGGATCTAACAATACAGTCATTTGCTGGCAGAGCTCAGCTCAGTAATGACAAATGATCTTTTCATTGTCAGACCCCCCAAATTAATTTTCCCTCCCACTTCTCACGAGGCCACATTCATCACACAGATTGCGTTAAATGTACTTTTGACAGGGCAGAGAAAGATGAGTGGTAAAATAATTTGGTTCTAGTAGCTTCTTATCTGGGGAAGTTAACCAATGAGATGATACCTGCAAAGGTAAATATTTCTGTAAATGTTCCTGAGATAAATCTGTGTTAAGATTTTTCACAACATTTGGGCAGAGGGTTAAGCACAAATAAATGAGTGAGAAAGCAGTGGAAGGAAGGTGGAGTAATATCTTTAGCTGTTCCCACTGACCTCAGAGTTAAGCCCTGCTTTGTATAGAGGGCACAGCAACTGAAATAGATGTGTACAATTTATGTTTGAATTTATGTTTGTAATATTCAGTATAGTATAAAATTGGAGTTTTTAATTCTCTTCTTTGAAATTAATTAGTCAGAGATGGTTTTCAAGTACGCTTATATAACTCCCCATTAAGTTTTTGCTATACACTGTCTCTTTTTGGCCATTTAAAAAGATGTAGGAAATTACATTGTATGAAAGAGAACCAAGAGATTTGTCAAGGTCAGCAGAAGCACTAGAGCACAAGGCGGCAGGGGAATCCCAGCACAATCTGGTTTTCTGAAATAGTCTGCTTATGGCTGGATTAAGTCACATTAATTGAGCATAAAAGCACAGTGTTTAGTGCTTAAAATGTGACTGGAATTGATGTAAAGATTCTTGTGCAGCAAAGAGCAGAAAGTACTCACTGCAAACTTACCTCTAGTACTTTCAGTATATGATTGGCTCTTTGTATTTTGTTTGTGCTTGTTTAAAATAACCATGATCAACTGAAATGAGAACAGTAGCTGTCTGGTCACAGATTGTATTCAGTGCATGATACCTTACTGTAAGATGAGGTTCTATTCAAATCTGAGACTCTCTTCATTTCCAACAGCACTGGCCTTTGTTAAAGACATCCAAAATGCCTTCCATATTGCATTTGTTCTTCCTCGATTCACATGGTCCAACACCTATGAACATTCCTTGGAAGTGTTCAAGACCAGCTTGGATGGATCTTCAAGGAATTTGATCTGGTGGAAGATGTCCCTGCCTGTGTCAGGGGGATCGGAAAGGTGTGGTCTTTGAGGTCCCTTCCAGAGTAAATCCCCATCATGTGATGAGATTAATATTTTTCAGTTGGCTTCCCGATCGACTGCTGACATCCAGCACAGTGGTGTTATTCTACTTTTTGCTAGGGTCTGGTGCTGATTGCCCTTGAGCTATGCAGACTTTCAGGTGTGGAGAAAATGTGAATTACATATACAGATGCACTTTTCTTCAGGGAAATACTGCTCCCAGGTTGCACTGCTTCACTCATCTCTCACTACTTTTGCTCCTATACCTAGATAGGAGCAATATTCCACTTGGAGTTCTTTGGTGTTTTATATATCATGTTGGAGATAGCATGCTTTCATAATTCATACACACACACGTATGTATGTGATTGTTGACATAATTTATATTTCAGTTAACTTTACACTGGTTATTATTGACACCCGTAGCCAGGTTCTATGTCTCTGGTAGATGTTACATGTTTCTCTTCAATAATGGCATCTATGTTGCAAGAGAGGTGGAAAAAGATGGAGTTGAAAAGTTTTCCTGTGCAGGTTGTCTGTTAATGACTGGATTGCTTAAAAACCAAAAACTTTGAACTTCCAAATGTACCTGAACAAAAAGTGGAAGGACTGTATTTGTTATGAAGACCATTGTATTTAATGGGCAATTTAGAAAGTATGCATATTATATGTATCTCAGATAGAGATCAAAAATTTTTTTGTTCACTCTATTTTCCTCCAGAGTTAGAGGAGGAAAGATCTGTTTCATTGTCCTAGAAAAACATGTATTTCAACATTACTTCTGTATTGCATTTTTCTTTCAGTGGTGGCAACTAGATAATACCACATTAGTGAATGCAAAACATATGTTTACCTTTATGCAGAGCCACAATATTAGACAATAAAGCTGGAAGTCAAGGGAATGGAAATGAAAATAGCTTCCAGGGAAAATTAATAAAGGGATGGCAAAGCAGAATTAGAGTGAGTTGCTTGCTTGCTTTAAAGGTCATTGCCCATCTTCTTGCCAGAAAAGAAGTGCATTTAGGGGTTTTTTTGAGGTAGGAGGGAGCCTTCTGATGTCTGTCTTGGAGTTCCCCTGTTTACCTTTTTATATAATTAAGCAGAGCAGATTGGCATTTAGTCTTATTCTGACAACAGTAAATTAGGCTTAACTCTTTAATTACAATGAAAAGGAAATCACCTTTCTGATATTCTTCAATTAGCTGAAACAGCTGTTAAGTTATAATTAAAATTTCACATGGATCATTTGAGATTTTGGGATGTTTCCATTTAATATAGAAAAAACATGTACATATATGCATATGCTTTTCAACAACCTTTTCTAATCTGTCAGGGCTATAGTAGGAATACTGATGCTATATTGAACAATATATTTCTGGCTTTATGAATAGACAGCTGGTTCTAGGAAAATGAAAAAAGGGATATAGAAGAAGGTGAACAGAAAATATCAAAGCTCGAAGGTGCACTGGAGCTATCTCAAAAGCAAACTTCTTTTTTTTCTCATCTGCTTTCTCATTTCTCCTTTCTCATGCTCTTTGAGATTCTAATATTATCTTTAAAATGGGAAGCGTGTTTTGGAGATGAGCAATAACCTCAACACATACCCATAATTCTATATACAACCTCTTGTACCTTTTGAAGACCCAGACTTGTAGATATTTTGATTGAAGTAATCTGTCAATAAGTATTTCATATATTAAGGAGAAATATATTCTCATCTTCAGCAATAAAAATTCTTGAAATATTATGGTTTACTCAATGGAGAAAAGTTTTCTTTTGTTGCGCCTCTTGCTTGTGTCTGTATCTAGGTGCTCAGCTGGTGGTGAGGAACTCAGCAGCATGCAGAAATGAATCATATCAACAATGGCAAGCACTGGTAAAACCTTGCAGCAAAATATGTTGGGTGTTTGGAAGTGAGTTGCTCAGAAACTGAATTGAGCTGCTCAGCACACTAAGATAAGAAAAGGTTTCCATACAATTTGTTTCTTCTTAATTAGTTAGAGTAACAGTAAGTTCAGAGAGCATGACAGGAAGAGAGATTTGCCAAGTATGAGATAAACAGCTTTTGTGATCCTCCTTTTTTCTTCTCTGCAGTCTCAGTGCTTCACTAATAGTCTGGTTATCTTGGACCTAAATGCAGGAGCACAACTTCCTCACCATGGTCTTCACCATGGGCTGCAGGGGAAACTGCTCCATTGCCTGGAGCACCTCCTCCACCTCCTTCTGCACTGACCTTGGTGTCTGCAGGACTGTTTCTCTCACATATTCTCACTCCCTGCTCTGGCTGCAAAATGCACAGGGCTTTTCCCCCCCTGCTTAACTGTTACCCTGTGCTACCACAGCTGCTGATGGGCTTGGCCTTGGCCTCTGGTGGGTCTGTCTTAGAGGTGGCTGGCACTAGCTCTGTCAGACATGAGAGAAACTTCTGGCAGCTCCTCACAGAAGCCACCCGTGTAGACCTTTGCTATCAAAACTTTGCCACACAAACCTAATATATGACTCTGCAAGATCTTCACTGAGTCAGCAATCACCATCTGTTTTCTAAAGAATAGGTTTTTTCATTATTTCATATCTAATATCGGTTTGTCCCCACGTCTTTGTAGATTGTTCATCTAATTTCTCCTATTTTCACCAAGTCATTCGAGAATTCAAGGTTTTGTTCTCTTGTAGGTATGCGCATTGGGGATGGGAGGGTTTAACTAAGTGGTTTTGCCTTTTTACTCCTGGATGGAAGCAAACTTCTTTGATAACCAGACTTTTTCTGAGCCTGGTTATTAAGAATAGGGAAAGTTTATTGGTCTGGCAGTATGTGCAGTAGGTTGCAGAATTCAGTTTTGTTGTGCACATTTTCAAGGTAAAAGTACAGGCAAGTGTTAAAGGATGAGATTACCAGAACATTTATTTCTTTAGTCAGTTTCATCTCCTTTTTTTCTTCATTTGTTTCTTCCTCTTCCTGCAGCAAATGCTGAGATTAGTGCTGTCTTAATTTGCTTTGAACAAATTATTCTGCCATGGATTGCTTTTTATTATAACATACTAAAAATATATTGGTGGCTTAGGCCAAGTCACATATCATCAAGAACTTCTGCTTTACCATAGATGATAAAATTTCTGATGCCTTGCTTCTAGAAATTGTGCGCTGTGATTTCAAATTAATATTTTAGCAGTTTTGTAGTTGCCATTGGCTTTTTCACCTTCAAATCAATGGCTTTTTAACCTTCAAATTTTTCATATGTCATGATGGTGATCTTTCTGTGTCTCTATTTTATTTCTATTTGCTCTATGATTTTCTTGTCTTCTTGAGAGTGCCACATTTAGCTAACAGGATTTTCTGTTCCTGTTAGGTTAATTTTGTAAATCTTATTTAGTTGTTTTAAGAGCATTTTTCTCTTCAAATACATCACCTGGATACATATTTTTCAAGATTGTGTGTGTTAGATTTTCTTAAATTCCTGGATTTCTGGGAGAACTGCAGAGGTGTATATAAAAGTGGGTGCAGAAGATGAATTGGGGTAGCTGTAGTACAATTTTCAGGACTATAGAGGAAGCGTGTTAATAGTTTCCAATGGCATTTTGGCATTATAGGAGAAGAGTTTTTTCCCAGGTTTTTTTTTTTCCCAGTGTATCTGCCACCTTAATTGATATGAATTCTTGCTCTATGTTTTTTACCCTTTTGTGGTTTAGCTTAATTGTTTCAGAACTATTGAAAGATGCACAGGAAAGGACAATTTGGCATTTGGCATGGCTGCTTTTATGAAGTCTTGCAATTTATTTTCAAACTTGGGTATAGGCTACTGTGTTTATCTACTCAAGTAAAGGAGGAATACATAACTTGGATAGAAGTGCAGGTGTCTTATCTTCAAAGGCAAAGTTTCTTTGCTACAGTTATGAAGAACTCATACCTGAATTTTAAGTGGGTGAATTGTTATGCAGTTTCCAGCTGTCATTATTTGGGAAGGGAAAAAAAAACAAGAGTAAAGTCTGAGAGAACAAATATTATTCAGTGAAGCATGAAGCTTTCACACACAGCTTTTTCTTTCATTTAACTGTAGTTCAGTAAGTTTAGATATAGGCAGACCCTGCAGGTGCAGTAAAACTTTTCCTTGGATTTTCTTTTTTTTTCCTTTGAGAGCAATGACATTTTACATCAACTACAAGGATTGCATTGTTCACTTTAGAGACATCTGCTTTCTTAAGTATTCCTTAGAAGCTGAGTTGATTTATGTTTTTTCATTTTCAAGTTTTGTAATTTTTGCTATATTAAACAGTAGATTTTTATGTCACCTGGATGTTTCCCCAAAGTTGGTACCATGTAAGCTCTTATGGAAGAGGATGTTGCTGTCATTCTGTCTATATTAACTTAAGAGAGCAGTGTCATTACAGACATTCAGGCTGATGTGTAGGCAAAACCCCCTATTACCACTGACTGCTTAACAGAAAGCAGCAAGGTACTAGTTTTCCTGGAGATTGAGCATTGCATTCCCAGATTTATATTTTTGATGTTGGTCATAAAAAAATACTTTAATACTGGCACGTATCAGTTTTAGGGTGGTGTAACATCATTATGACAAATGACATTAAGATGGACTAGCACAATGGAAGACCAAATGTGATGTATTTTGTCTAATTTAGTAAAAACATGGGCATTTAAAAACACATTTATCATTGTAATTCAGGAGCATGCACTGAGACATTGTCATATGTCCTAAGCAGGAGATAGTTGAAAATGGTCTGCATGTGTATTGTGTGATTAAAGATTTTTAAAGAGACTTTGATTACATCTCAATAAAGATCAAAAGTGAGTGTAAAACTGCATATCTTCATTTTCCAGTGCCTACATTGCATTGATTAGCAATACCATTTGCAATGTGCCACACAAACTGATGCAGCTAAATTGACAGAAAGGACAAAACAACATTAGCTAGTGTCTTGCTGTATTCCACCAGACAAGCTTTTATATTTCTGATATCCAAAGGTTTAAAGTATTTTAATAGAACCCTGGATTGTAATAAAATTTGAGAGCCAGACATAAGTAATTGTCTTATATTTACGTTAAGTTGTCAAAAATGCTAATAAAACATATTTGTGGGTTTTCTCTTTAATGAGTCTAACAATAAAACAAAATAATTGCCCAAGTTTCCACTAGCTTTAAAGCCCTAAAAGAGGAGGTTCATCAGTGTCTTCATATCAAGCTTGTTTGTTGTGACTTATGGCCATTTTCTGCAATAAAATTTGTTTTGGTGGAAGAAATGGATTTGCAAGCCTAGTTTTATTAGTGCGACTAAATATTGTGGAACTAAAACAAGGAAATTCTTGCATACTGTCACAATTTGCATCCATATGGATTATAAACTCCTCTATGCATATTTCACTCATAGCTTCAAGTGGCATTATCTCATCACAGAGGAAGGAGCGAGGAATGCACTTAAATTTAGAAATTGTCCTCGTTACTGAATGTCAGATAAAGGCGAAGCCTTTAAATAGGAGTCTCCCTGATTTACTACCTTTAATGTGCAGAGGAAGGGATGTGCAAAGCACATCATTAGTGTGACAGGGTGAAAGGGGCAACATGTTTCTTCTGTTACAATGGAAAGAGGATGAATCTGGCACAGCTCTGATGTCAGAACCTCCATCACCTTTCTCACAGATGATGTAGATTTTAATTGTACTCTAGGCTGATTCACATCGCACCAGCTCCTACGTGACATTGAGATAGATGAAGCCATTTGTTGGCATTATCAGAGCCAGCTGTGTGCTTGGCTGCAGCTACAGTAGGCATTATATCTCATGCATAATCCTCTCATTGAGAGAGGATCACAAGCATCTGAACCATATGGCTAATAATTTTATTATGATCAAAAAAAGGACTCTTGAAGATAGTTAAACAGAAGAGTCCTTGAAATTCAATCAGAGGAGGTTTTTATTTTCATGTAGCATTATCATCTTAAATTAATTTTTAGCTCTGCCATCATCTGTGAAATACAGGAATGTTATTTTTCCCCAAAAGTAGGAAATTAATGTTGTGATTACAAGAAACAGCAAGCAGACTTGCATAGCTTGATTTTTTGATGTTTGAAGAGTGCCTTGCAGATGTTAATGCCTTTTTTCACTAATTACACACTTGTATCACTCAGAAGCCCAAACAAGAAGTAGGAAGTGCCTGAAATTAAAAAAGCTGGGGAAGGGGAGAGAATTGTGCACATTAAGCTATGGGGGTGCTGTGTTGATGTCTTAATGCCTCAGTTCCTGAATGCTGTTACCATTTCCTAGGGATGAAAACATACAGCCGTAGTAAAAGCCCATAAGCTATTGCTCTTTAAATGAAAAAAAAAAAAAAAAAAAAAAAAAAAAGAGGTGATAAGGAAGAAGAGAGAAGCTTCAGCTCTGCAAACTCACTTCTGGGAAGCTGGGGCAGCGGGCAGAATATGGGCATCAGAGACAGCAGCAGCCAAACTTTTTAGCCTAGGAATTGGTGATAACAACTCTCAGCAGGACAAGAGTATTGCTCAGGGGCCTGATCCTTTTTTTTCCTTTTGAGTATACAAGGAAAACTCTTGCTGGTATCTTTGGACATCCTTGGGCATACCAAAACCATACCAAGAGGCAGGCAGAGCAGATATTGCTTAGTACAGGGGTGGGTGGCTGCTGGAGGATGCTATGTTAAAGGGGAGGCAGTGTCTGCTGTTTCAGAGGCAGAAAGTGATAACAGGAATCACACCACATGTGAATAGGCTGTGTGTGCTGGAAAAGATCTGTGCTGTTGAGGACTTGGCCCTGGGGACAGTCGCATTTCTGTGGGCCACCTGGTAATAACATGCATGGCCTATCAGCAACTTACATGCTGCAAACTTACAGAACATAAATAAAGGTTCACTAGAGCCAAATAGCAACAGCTGCCTTATCTGGAGGATGCCTTTTTTATTTGGTATTTTATTGACAAATAATAAAGCCTTTAATTGGGCTGTGGGAGGAATATAGCCATGTAATTTACAGAACCTTTAATTTTCTAGTGTTGCATGCCTGAAACAGATTGTGGTTGTTATTGCAGCCTCCTTGAGTTAAGCAGAGGTCCTGGCTGAACTGCTGAAATACTGTGAATTGTGCATCTTTATTCTCACATTTAGAAAGTGTCTATGTGTGCCTTGGGGGAAGAAGAGGAACAGGGGGAGGAATCCCTGTTTCTTCCTCAATAAAGTGGTGATTAAGAATTTGTGACTTCAGTTACTAATGTAAGAGTCAGCGAAAAAACCCCAGTCAGTCTATTGCTCTGGTGGCTTTCCCTGCAAACCACCCATCATTCTCAGCAGGATGTGAAGCAGAGCTGTGCTCATGGAGCAGGCTAACAGGAAAGAATTGCCTTTGCTGGAGCAGCTGCTGAACTGAGACTTTCTGGATCATGAATGTATGTAAATATGTCCAACTGTTTGCCCTTCACACTTCTTTGGCAAGTTTGGAGTAAAAAATACTGCACTGCTCCATTAGTTTGCTTGCCTATTACCACAGCAGATGCTGTTAAGAGCACTGAGATGTGTTTCTGAGTGAGCCTCCCTGTCTGAAATAGGATAAAGAAATAAAGGCTAGAGAGACCCCAGACAGCATCTTGAAATGAATATAAAGCAAGCTTTGGCAGCAGGGCATGCCCCAAAGTCCACTGGAAAGACATGGAGCTGTTAGCTCTTCAGTCCATTAAGCAAAGCAGAAAACAGTTATGGCTTCTGCATGTTTGTTCCTTTCTGAACTCTCTCTCTCCAGCAGAGTAACAGCTATTTTGGAGAGTTTGTGCAGGTTTGATTCCTGACTGTATCTGCTGAGTGACTAAAGTGGCTGCATTTGGATACCAAGCTATACTTCATAGAGATTTCACTGGCAATGAAGGTTATGTATAAATAATGGATGAAGAAGGGTGACAGGACCTGAACACTTGTGGCTTGACAGGTTATCTTGTGATGTATTACAATTAGATATGCGTCAGTGTCACTTCATTTATTCAACTAGTAAGGGGGTGTAACTCTTAGATTTATTTTAAGGTGGATTTATTAAGAGCCTTAGACATGTCCTCTCAAAGTTCAGAATTGATTTTTAAACATCCTTATTGGCTTTCTAAATCACTTTGCTCTTAACAAGTATGTGATTTTTTTTTAATCTTTTTTAAGTACTTGGTATTTTATTAGCACATATAATAGAGAAGTTTGTTTATTTTTTGAAATCATTTACTTTGCTCAAGGTAAGTACTTGCAAGGCAAGAGACCACTTTGTATATTAGCAGGTCAACAGATCAATATGGCCTTTTGGAAGAAGTTGTCTGGGTTGTTTGTACAGGAAGCTGGTAGATAATAAGCCCCAGCTACCATTAAATGACGTTACCTAGAATTGGAACATCTTGTGACTAGGAAATAAGATGGGCAAAGATTTTGTATGCCTTTTTGCTTTTTAAATAGGAGTAATGAAAAAGCCTGTCACAGAAAGATGAAGAATAAAATGCTGCAGGAAATATGAGAAATCAAATCTGACTTCATTGCAAATGGAGCCTCTCAGACTGTCAGGTTAAAGCAGAAAAGGGATTAGTATTACAATCACTCTAAACTTTCTAAACTACCATAATGCTTTTACCCTTTTTTTCTTCCACATGTGTTTCTTCTGTCATAAACACAGATAAAGAACAATTTACAACAAATACCAGCAGTGTGCTCAGATTTTCTGGGCTCCTGTAGGCAGGACCTTTTTTTTCCCGTGAAGTCATAATTTATAAAACAAACTGTGTTTTTCTGTTTTTGAGTATTTCTTAGCAAAAGGAGTGGGTGTAGGACAGCAGGGTGGCCACAGAACTCAGCAGAAGCTGCAATCCTCCAGATAATCAACAGTGTCTCCCCCACTGCCTCCCTCCCCAGCACATGCCAACCAACAAACATGTTACTCATTTCATAGCAACCTCCTTGCTCTTCAGATAGGAACTTAACATGGTTTGAGGATAAATTGCGCTCATAGCAAAGCTGATCCAAGCCAACAAGGTTTCAGAGCATTTGCTCTGTCTTGTAATAGCAGATGATAATTGATGGATGGCTGGTGTGCAGGACCCTGACAGGCTGCTTGGCTGCCCTTTGCACTCTGCCAGTTCAAGCCTTACGAGTGTGAAATAGCCAATTACTGCAATACCTATTGAAAGTAATAGGCCAATGAGCAAATGGCTACTGTGGGATGTGGTAGTGGTGTAGGTGGAAGAACGCCAAGATAAAGTTCTGCTCTGAGCAGCTGCTCCCACCACAGCTTGGTGTTGGGTGACCAAATGATGAGAGAAAGGTATTTCCCCATTTGAACTGCAAGTGTCCTGCCTTGTATTGACTTAAAGTTTATGATGCATGATACCGTCTTGTTACCCAGATCCTAATTTGCAGAAATAAATCCTCCTTTTAAAAGGTAGTTAAATAGGTAATAGGGATAGTCACGGCCATGGATTTTGTGAAAAAGCATTAAATACAATTTTTGCTTGGAATGAAAAGTCATATAGTGTGCAGAGTGTTAATACTTGCCAGCCATTTGCTATTGACAGAACAATTTATCTTGATAAAGGACAGTGAAAAATTCCAATCTATTCAGTGGCATCACATTATCAGCAGTAATATATGACTGCATCTAAATATAAGGTTCAGATCTGATACAGCTGAGGAGTTTCTGGTAATTTTCCCGTAAATATATTGTGTACTGGACAATGAAAAAATGTCATTTTTGCCATGTAATTGGATGACCTATTTTTATGTGAGATTTAAAGTTTTACTGTGTTTAATGGAATAGACCATAATATTTCCTTTTTGAGTAACCTGTTTCTTTTTATAAGACTTTAGCAATATAATGGATATTACTAGATTTGACAGAGCAGAACTGGCAGACAAAGAAAGATAGAAGCTTAAGTACTAGTCTGGTGAAAGGAAGATTCTGTGACCACACAAACTTGTCACGGGGGGAAAAAAACATCTATCTGAAAATATTATCATGAAATTGTCTGCTGTCAGTCATTATCTTAATGTGGATAGTATGTCTTCTTTTTGCCAGGATAGAAATGCTTATGGGTAATTTTTAGGCATGTGCTTCTTGACTTTCTTAGCAAAAATATGTGATTCTTAATTTTAAATTGTATTAAGAACCTGTCTTATTTGTTTCAAAATATATTAGAAAGAAAAGTGGCAAGTAGCTTTGGAGGAAGAATTTTAAAAGCAGTTGACACATTCTTTTATCTTTGTTTCTGTAATTGGAAAGCAACCATTGTGGGAAGACCAGAAGTGTAAATGAAGCCAGTGTCAGTGCTCTGTATAATCCATGGGTTTTTTTTCAATTCCCAGTCACTGGTGGTGAAATGATAAATGACAAATGGTGTTTTGCTCTTTTCCTTTGAATCTTCTATTAACAATTACCAAGTCCATTTTAGATAGAAAGAAGATTGATTCATTTGATACTCAACAGAGATCAGGCACAAAAATAAGATTGTTGTTTAAATCAGGGCAAAGTTTACAAAAAAAAAAAAAGAGGGAAAGACACAGGTATTTTGATCATGATTGCTTTATTACCTTTAAAAATGTGGCAGTTTTTACTTAATACTTAAAACTCTGAGGAGAAAACTATTTTCCATTTGTATTTTTCACATTTTGTTTTCTTCTGAGTGTATCTGATTGTAAAACCCCTATGTGTGGTGCTCTGCTTGAGAAAGAGCCTCTCTGTTTATCTCCTGGAAGGACAGTAGATATAACTCACCTTGTGAAGATTTCCACCAGAGGCATTGGGACTGTCCTAAGACTTAAAAAAAATATCAGGCATGTGCTGGGTAAATAAATAAAGTTTCTAATGACTGAAGCAGTGAAAAAGCTTACTAAGGAAGGCCAAATCTGAATAATTAATTTCCATTTTAAGGAATAAGATGGGTTCAGAAGTTTCTATTAAGTTTTCATTTATGGACTCCTGCAAGGCTAAAGATTCTGTAAGCTGTTAGAAGACTAGGGAGTGGGAAAATGAAATTATTTTCTCTTTTCTCTTTTTCTTCAATTCAACAACTTTCTTTTAATATTTTACTTTCCAACTACTTGACTGCCCCAAGAGGAGAAACAGTCTGGTGTTATACCCCAAACCATTTGTCCTTCCCCAGTTACTGTGTCTGCTGAGCACTGTTTTATTGAGCAAGGCTAATATCCCCAAACTGGGGCAATTCTTCTGCCATTCCCTTGCTTGTTAACTCATCTCTGTTGCTCCTCTGAGAAGTTATGAGGAGGAGCAGAGGTATCTCACTCGCCTGACTGCAGACCCAGAGGTGAATACAGGCTCACATTGGGAAGGTTTTCTGCCCAGCAATGAGAGAAGGGCTTGGTGTTCCTGGGGGCATCTTTTCCTCAGCAATTGATGGCCTGACTCTCAGCAGCAAGAGCTTCATGTGCTCTGGCAAATGGGTAGCTGGAGAACACTGGGGGTTTGAGGGCCTTTGCTGCATGCCCTCCTGCTTCTCCATTTGTTAAATTTGCGTGGGAGTTCAGTGTCGTTATCAGGACGTGCAAGGAAAGGGATAAAGGCTGCTCCATGTTAGCAGTCCCATTTGGTGTTAAGAGCAGAGAAGGAAGATCTCAAGAATTCTTCCAGCTGCTTGGGAGCTTTTTCATTGGGGATCGTATAATTATGTTTTTTCTTTTTTTTTAGTTTTCTGACACAGGCAAGAAAAATGGTTTCTATAGCCCTCAAATGAATGTCCAGGTATGACAAAACAGAGGTAGTTCCTTTTTTCCTGGTAAAACTCTCAGCTGCCATCAAAGAAAAGACTTTTATGCCTGTCAGAGAGTGAGTTCTGTAAGAAACTTTATCTGAGGAAATGATGAAGAACAGACAAATGCTGCAGCCAGTGCTAAAGAAAAAAAAGTTGAAGAATTCCCTCGGAACTTTTGACTGGAGGAGGATGGTCACTGAATCTATTAGACATGGATAAATGTGGAATATCCCAAGCTGTGCATTTATGTTCATTTAAGGACTTAGTCCTAAATTAGTACTGGTAGTTGTGTGCTGGTTTCTCCTCTTATATTTATAGTGTTTTCTTTCTTGGGTTTTTTATTTATTTCTTCCAACTTTGACTAGACAGTGTCAGACATGGTATTAAAAAGATGAAAATATCACAAAAGATGGAACCAGATTTGTCATAATTGTGTTCTTTTTCCTTCATCTTTCACCAAAAACTGTCCATTTGTTTTTGTCACCTGTGAAACTGCAGTATTGCAGTAGATTTTAGGCAGAGTGATACAGAACTTCCCAGTAGCTCTTAATGGCACAACACTGGAATTGTGAAGTGAAGGATAAGGCTTCTCCTTTTCAACATGTGAACTGACAACACACATATTCCACTTAGTTTGTTGGTTATCCATTGTGCATGTTCCATCTCATGCATGTTCCACCTCGTCTCTTGTGTTTGTGTAGCACCACACTGACCTGTTAATGAGACTCAACCAGTTATGTGTGAAGTATTATGCTGAGCGTTTACAAACAAGCACACTCTAAGCTGTGGTAAAACAGTCACATGCTGCTGCCAATGCCTAGTGCATCATGTTTTACAGGAACAGAGCATTGGATGACTCTTTCTTCTGCCCCATAAAGGTGCTTCTTTGAAAGGAAGCCCAGTCAGGGCAGTAGGGTATCTCCCAGGGACAAGCTCACTCAGAGGCTGGGCCATGGTGGTGGCTGTGAGGCAAGCTCTTTGCTGTAAGGCTGGCACTGAGAGGGCTCCATCAGGACAGCATGTTTTCAAGGCATGTGTGTGTCACATGTGGTTTGCCCCTTGTAGGGCTTATAAGGCCAACATCCCTTGATTTTAAGCATCTGGCTTTAAGGCTGTAATATAGCTTGGTCAAAGGCAGTTCAGCAAGGATATCATTCAATCACATAGTTATTTAGATTGGAAAAAACCTCTGGGATCACTGAGTCCAACCATTAACCCAGCACTGCCAAGCCTGCCACTAAACCATGTCCCAAAGTGTGACATCTATGCACCTTCTAAATATCTCCAGGGTGGTGAACTCAGCAGCCTGTTCCAGTGCTTGACCACCCTTTTAATGAAGATTTTTTTTCCTAACATCCAGTCTAAACCTCTCCTGATGCAACTTGAGGCCATTTTCTCTTGTCCTGTCAGTTGCTACCTGGGAAAACAGACTGACCCCCACCTTGCTACAACCTCATTTCAGGTAGCTGAGAGAGTGGTAAAATTTCCCCTCCTTTTCTTAAGGCTTAACAACCCCAGCTCCCTCAGCTGCTCCTGTCAGGATTTGTGAGAGTCCAGGTGTGAGAGCAAGAGGCTTTACTTGGCTTGACCAGGGATCAGGCACTCGCTGGGGCACGTGGCTGCTTTGCTGCTGAGGAGGAAACCAACCATACCACCAGACCCTTCTGTGTCTATTCTGCCTGAAGAGTCTTTGTGGCTTTGGGAGGAAGCAAGTTGCTTTCTGATACAGGACCAAATCTAAGTTGGGATGCTTACAACGCTGATTTGGATTGCTCTTCTCTTTCAGTGATCCATCTAATAAGCTCACTAATAAAACATTTTTATGATTTTTGGCTGCAGGGCAATATTCTGTTCAAACCTACTGTAGCTGTCTGGTAGGCTGGTTGAAACAAAATACAAGACACTAAGCAAAAATAATTCCCAATATTTTTAATTTCTTTATGGTATTTAATGAAACCATGTTGAAATAAATAATTGTTTCTCATTTCCTTTTTTAGCAGTGGATTTGTTGTGCTGAGATAATTTTCAGATACTGTGTGTTGGTTGGTGAAATCAATTGAATAGAAAAAAAGAGAAATCATTTGGGATAATCAGCTACTGCTAAGCTTCTGCCTGCCTTCATTTTTTTGTAGGCTACCAAACACCTTAGGAAGGAATCTAAATGGAGGGGGAAAAGTACCTGGAAAAACTATTAATACTTGTGAATTTTACAATCTCATTTCTGATATTATGTAATGAAGTACTTGAGTACATGAATAACAAAGTAGTACAGATACTTGAATGGAGAATATAAGGATTTAGTTCTGGCTAAATAGGAAGCTGCAAAAATGTCTTGGTTGATTTAAACATGTGTAGATTGAGGCAAAAATGCAAACTATATCCATTCTCTGCCTTTCACCCTAGTGGCTTAGAATCTTCCTTTCACTCTATGTGGGTGAACTGATCATTCTCAAGCTACTGCACTGTAGCTGTTTCAGGGGTTTTGGTTTTAGTATTTTAAGAGGACAAAGAAAGGTCATCTCCTCCATTAAAAAATTAAAAGCAAGTTTTCAGTGTTTGAGATTGAAAGATATTGGTTTATCAGAAAAGAAGTGGAGGTTATTATGATGTGAATGTGCACCAGTCAATCACTAATGGTGACAAACATGGATTTTTGCACTCCTGTATACCCAACATGCCAAATCTGCTGTTCTCACTCTGACTTCGTTTGCAACACTAATTTTTAACATCTGTGTCAGAAGGATCTCACACAGTTTTTTGCATTTGCCTCCTTCTCTCAGCCACAAATACTTTTACCATAGCTGCTTTTACTCTCATTTACTCTGTATTTTGCCTGTATTTTTCATTTCAATCAGTTTCTTTGCATATTTGTGTGTTTGTTTTGTTTCCCATTTCATGGCATTTCAAACTTTCCCCAATGTAGTTTTGTCTGCTTTGACACTTAAAGGGAGTTTCATTCTTTTTCCCAATACAAATAAAGATACCACTTAAAAAAAAAGTGGATAAAATCCTGCAATACATACTATATTTATTATATTTCTTATTTTGGTTTTTTTTCATGTCTTTTTGCCCTCATCCAGTTTTTTCATTACATGATGTTCAGACCAATTTCAACATATTCCAAGCCCTTATGCTGGCACATCCTCAAATCCTGTGATTAGGCTCCCTTAGATAAGCAAGAATGACAAAACAATTAGGCTTTATGCTGTATATAGAATTAGAGCAGGTGTTCATCAGCTGTGCCTTGACTGACAGGCTGCTGTATCTTTGAATAGAAAGTCTCCACTTACAAATATTTGTTAATTTTTAATTAAATTAATTGCAAACATTCATTTGATACAGGATGATACAATTTCTTTTTGTGTGTGTGTGTGTGTGTGCATTCAGATATGTATCACCCCTTACTTCAGTACTTGGCAACTGACATCTTATAAGAAAAAAAAGATGCTCATCTATGGGCTTTTACAAAGAACAATGAAACCTGAAAGAAATGCTTCATTTTGCATGTGATGAAGTACTTTTCCAGTTAGGTAAAGCAGTATTTTCATACAAATCTATCTAAATGTGGCAATTAGCTTCAGAAATCTTTGCACACACAAAAAAAGTTTTGAATTTTTTAAGCATCTCTAGATGAAATAAAGCTGGAGTCTGCATTTCAGTACTCTGGACCTCAAAGTGGCCTTTTGAAAAAGCTAATGCCAATAAGTAGCTGACTGTGCTGTTAATGGAGGTGGTTTGACTGTCTTTGGGACTGAAGTGACCTTTTTGGAAACTTTCAAGCAAGTCCATGAGTGTCTCATCTCATTCCAGCACTATGTGCATGTATGTTACAGTTACCTTTACCCTTAAAACTTGCTGGAAAAAAGCAATCTTGGCAATCTTGCCTGAACAAGAAAGATGGTTCAAGAACTAATGTAGATATTGGAGGTTTGGTACCTTCTGCAATCAAAGGGAGAAGAGAGGCGCTTGAAGTAGGTGTTGGACAAGGAGAAAAATTAATCTGTTGAGCGGTTCATTGGGATTTTTAACAAAGCCCTTTATTTGGAAGAGCTGGGCATGGCAGATCATTAAAGTACAACAGAAGGTATCGAGTAATAAAGAATTAAAAAAGATTGAAGAAATCAAATAATTTAGTAGTTAGCACATCAATTACAGAACAGGAGCAGTAAGTGTGGAATAAATGAGTGACATTGGAAGGCCTCTTCATGGTCCAAAGTTAATTTGAACAACACTAATTTACAGTTGACAAATTATGTCTTTTCAGCATTGGTAATCCAGCCATTCATTAAACTATAAAAGTAATGGCAATTAAGTATTACTGTCCAGCAGTGTTACTATGGTTAGTTGCAGCAGGAATAGGTGTGAAATAACTTGCCTTACAATGTTAGAGAGAATGCAAATGTTTGCTCTCCTAG